>NW_020837972.1:15706873-15992545 GCF_003676395.1 Aethalodelphis obliquidens | reverse complement strand
GTGTGTGTGTGTGTGTGTGTGTGTGTGTGTGTGTAGCTATAAAAATTGTTTAAATCCTAAATAATTTTACCTTCAGAGCATATTCCTGGCTATTTTCCCTTGGGTGGGTGGGTGGGTGTGGGTGTGTGTGTGTGTGTGTGTGTGTGTGTGTGTGTAGCTATAAAAATTGTTTAAATCCTAAATAATTTTACCTTCAGAGCATATTCCTGGCTATTTTCCCTTAACTGCCCAGTACCCAGGCCTTTCTTATTCACAGAATGGAAGCTGATTTTACTGCAGAAACATAACGGGATCACACGTCTGCCCCATATTTGCATGATTGGTCTTCTGCAGATAGCTAGTTTGAGAATTTAACTTTTTTAAGACTATGGATCTTTTAGGTTTTTGTTTTTGATATATTTTAACAAACCCAGACTAATATTTCACATTCATCTTTTTATTTGTGGCTGTGTTGGGTCGTCTTTGCTGTGTGCAGGCTTTCTCTAGTTGCGGTGAGCGGGGGCTACTCTTCGTTGCAGTGCGGTGGCTTCTCTTGTTGCGGAGCGCAGGCTTCCGTAGTTGTGGCTCGGGGGCTATAGAGTGCAGGCTCAGTAGTTGTGGCGCACTGGCTTAGTTACTCCGTGGCATGTGGGATCTTCCTGGACCAGGGATCGAATCCGTGTCCCCTGCATTGGCAGGCAGATTCTTAATCACTGTGCCACCGGGGAAGTCCCTCTCATTCATCTTTTAAGTATTGATCTTTTAGATGTTTGATAGATATAGTCACCTCTTTCAGGACTAAAATAGAGTGTATCTGTCATTCTTTAAAGTGGAAGCATCTTATAAACATATTTAATCCTATTGGAATTGTAAACTTCTGATCTCATTAATAAACATGAAGGCCTTTATGTGGTGAGCTCATTTAGAAGGAAGCCTACTTAGAAGAAATTTTTAATTGTGCTACATTTGATTTTTTTAAATTGCTTTTATTTAAATAGAAACGATCTTTTTGTGAATAATTTAGGCAAAAGAAACAATATATAGCATTAGATTGTCCTTCTCAAGTTAGTAATATGCATTTTTAAATTAATTTATGTCAGTTACATAGTAGATAACTCATACATATTCCCATTTCATGCTTAGAGTGATTTTGTAAGGCAGATGATATTCCCATTGGACAGATGTGACATAGAAGTTCAGAGTGATTGACTTATCAAAGGCCATACAGATAGTACATACATAGAGTATCTGGGATTTATATCCAGGGTCAGGCTGATCTGAACTCCAAAGTAAAATTTTACAGCAATTTTCACAGGACTTTTAGATATGTCTTAGCTTAAAGAAAACAGTAATATTTTTGATGGATATCCTATTACATAATATACAGAAGGGTATGAGCAATAAATACTATAGGGTTCTTGCTTTCTGGAAGTAATGAAAGTTATAATTATAGTGTAAGGTAGTATTTGGGAGGGGTGGGGCATGTATTTCTGATCAGTGTCATCAAGGAAGGCTGACAAGCAATTGGGGGAACTATAAAGAAATAGGACTTTTGTGGGTGGAAGCTGGGGAGAATATTCCAGAGAGGGGGTGGCATGAGCAGAGAGGTACAAAGTGTGTTTGAGGAATGACACTTAGACCTATTTAGGTTTGACTGGAGGAGGTAGGAGTTGTAACTTTTAGAACAAAGGAAACCTTAGAAGGTCTTCTAAGTTTTTGTTCATAGTAAGTTAGGTATATTTGTTTTTCCCCAAGCTGACCTGTTTTTTGTTGTTTGTTTGTTTTTGTTTTTTTTAAATAAATTTGTTTATGTTTGGCTGTGTTGGGTCTCTGTTGCTTCACGCGGGTTTTCTCTAGTTGCGGTGAGTGGGGGCTACTCTTTGTTGAGGTGCGGTGGCTTCTCTTGTTGCAGAGCACGGGCTCTAGGCGGGTGGGCTCAGTAGTTGTGGCTCACAGGCTCTAGAGTGCAGGCCCAGTAGTTGTGGTGCACGGGCTTAGTTGCTCTGTGGTATGTGGGATCTTCCTGGACCAGGGCTAGAACCTGTGTCCCCTGCATTGGCAGGCAGATGCTTAACCACTGAGCCACCAGGGAAGTCCCCCTGATTTTTAATGTGGAACATTTTTTTTAAAGTCTTTATTGAATTTGTTACAGTATTGCTTCTGTTCTATGTTTTGGTTTTTTGGCCACAAGGCATGTGGGATCTTAGCTCCCTGACCAGGGATCGAACCTGCACCCCCTGCATTGGAAAGCAAAGACTTAACCATTGGACCACCAGGGAAGTCCCTCCCTGATTTTTAATAGAAGCAAAATACAGTGCTCCTGGACATCTTAATTTTGGTCAGTCTAATTAAACTCTACCTGACATGACCTCGAGGAAGGAGAAATAAAACTGCCACAGTTCATAAATTCAGGGGGGAAAATCCTGAGGAAAAAGTAGTTTCAAAGTTGAATAATTGAATAGCAACAATGCTCAGAATTTATTCTTTCTACAGTATCAGTAACATTTGAACTTAACCTGAAGGACCTTTTAGCCAGTGACATTAATTTGAGTTAGATATGCTGGTATTTCTGTTAATTATAAGGTGATACAGATAGACTCATTCTTCAAGCAGATCTGATTGGGATTTAAATTATTCTTATCATGAACTTTCCAAATTTAAGGTTTCCTGTACTTTCTCAGGAATGCATACATAAAAAGTTAGACACATGCCATTAGCTTTCAGTTTTGTGTCATCTAACTTCTCTTTAAGCAGGTTTGGGGACTTAATTTTTACCACAGTGTGAAAAATTAGATTGCATGTTATCGAGCATAAATTTTATCCAAATGTTAAACTGAAGAGCTTTAGGTTGGAGAGCAAAGATGAGAGAGAAATGAAAGAATTATTTCCTTTGTCCACTGAGTAACCTCAACTGGGCATGTGCTTTGTAGATTTGCTCCTTCTAATGGCTTATTTTCTTTTTTTTTTAATTAATTAATTTTATATTTATTTTTGGCTGCGTTGGGTCTTCGTTGCTGTGTGGGGACTTTCTCTAGTTGCAGTGAGCACTCTTCGTTGTGGAGTGTGGGTTCTCATTGCAGTGGCTCCTCTTGTTGCAGAGCACGGGCTCTAGGCACGAGGGCTTCAATAGTTGTGGCACACGGGCTCAGTAGTTGTGGCTTGCAGGCTCTAGAGTGCAGGCTCAGTAGTTGTGGCGCATGGGCTTAGTTGCTCCACGGCATGTGGGATCTTTCCGGACCAGGGCTCAAATCTGTGTCCCCTGCATTGTCAAGCGGATTCTTAACCACTGTGCCACCAGGGAAGTCCTAATTGCTTATTTTCTAAAAGGAGAAAAGGCAAATTTCACACATACTCCCCCACCGCCCCCCAAAGGAACTTTCCCTTAGCTTTTTTTTTTTTTCAACATGGCTCATTTTAATTCTGCATCTTTCATCTTGAAATTAGGAAATAAAAATTGTGTGTCGGGCTTCCCTGGTGGCGCAGTGGTTGAGAGTCCGCCTGCCGATGCAGGGGACACGGGTTCGTGCCCCGGTCAGGAAAGATCCCACATGCCACAGAGTGGCTGGACCCGTGAGCCATGGCCGCTGAGCCTGCGCGTCCAGAGCCTGTGCTCCGCAATGGGAGAGGCCACAACAGTGAGAGGCCCGCGTACTGCAAAAAAAAAAAAAAAAAAAAACTGTGTGTGACTAAGTCTTGACATGTTTATATATAATATTATGGTAAATATGGTATGTGACTGGCAGTGCTTCCGGCCACTTATTGGTCTTTAGTACTGGTGAGAGATTTAGAATTTGTGAGACGTAACTGGATTTTCTTAATTCATCACTCAAAGCATTCACTATGTGCCAAAACACAATCTAAGCATTTTACACATAGCTTGTAAATCCTCACAACCCTTGAGGGTGGGTACTGTTAGTGTCCTGGTTTTGTAGGCCATAAAGCTGTGTGTCATATTATCCACAGTCACATAGCTTTTGAGTGCAAAAGCCTGTGTTGAGCCTGGGCAGTCCAACCCCAGACCATCACCTTTCATGGGGGTCATGATTGATTTAATGATGTGAGTGTGTGAAGCTGAAGGTGAGGGCCATGTTGCCCAGTGTGCATAGGGACAGCAGGTTCTAATAACTGCTTCTTTCCATTGATTTTTATCTCCTTACCCTTCTTCGGGTGCTTATTTTTTCATTTTTAATACAAAATCATAAGGGCCTAATGTTATTACCTTAAGATGTGAATCATTTATTACAAATGTCATTAATATGCATCTCCTGTGTTTTTTCTTTTTAAGTTTAGTTTACAACTCTAAAATTTGATTCCTAGGGCCAGAAACACTTGGCAGTGGCAGGCTGTATTTACTACTGTTATCTTTTGTTTTCTTTTTTACAGGAAAGAAATGCTGAAAATGCAATCGAAGCCCTTAAGGAGTATGAGCCTGAAATGGGCAAAGTGTATCGACAAGACAGGAAGAGTGTACAGCGGATTAAAGCTAAAGACATAGTTCCTGGTGATATTGTAGAAATTGCTGGTGAGTTCAGTTTGTCATTTTTATTTTAGGTTGTATATCTGAATACAGTCCTTTTCTGAAGGCTCATACTTAAGAGTTTTAAAAGTTAGGCTCGTGTATCAATTACGTTAACAGATTTTTAGTGCTATCCAAACAAATCAGGTTTTCTGTAAAATTTTCAAAGTGTTTTGGCACCTCCCTTCATGTTGATGTGTTTATCTTTTTTTTTAAACAAGGTGTTTTGAATTATTGTGTTTATTACTTTTAGTACATTGTGGAACACTAGTGCAGGTGAGATAATGAACTTAATCTTGATTTGACAGTTAGTTGTAGTGAGCAGTTTGTAGAATACTAGTTAATGGCTACATAGTTTTTCCTGTTTTGGTTCTTGGCACAAATAGGTCAATCTTGGAACCATCAAACCTAGTTGATGGCTAAGGGTAATCTCATGACTTTAAAAGCTCTACTTAAGAATACTTTGACATAACACTGAGCCGGGGATCTAGGTTTGGGCTTTAAAGAGTTAGTGAATCCACTGCAATGCCAGAGCTCTACACAGATCTCAAAAAGGTCCTCTTTCCTATAGGTCAATGCCATGTTTTCAGGCAACCCAAATGCCCCTGGAGCCAATCAGAACTGTGTAATCTTTTTGCTGGGGAATTATTACATTGGGTTATTCAAATCATTGTGGTTTTTCACACCCTCCTGAGCTCAGAATACTTGTTTTCTTTTTGTGAATTGTCTCATAGTAACACCTTTACACTGACTTGTGGGGAAATTGTGCTTTGTCTTACTCATTGTAATGAGAATTCAGTGCTGAGTCTCCTGGCCTGTGCTCTGCAGTTTTGGTCTTTGAAAGTAAATTACCGGGACTTCCCTGGTGGTCCAGTGGTTAAGACTGCCCTCCCAATGTAGGGGGCCCGGGTTTGATCCCTGGTCAGGGAAACTAGATCCCGCATGCTGCCTGGCGCAGCCGAAAAACAGAAGAAAAACAAAAGTAAATTACCTTGTCATAGGTCTTCCAGTAAAAGAATAGTGTTGCCTGTGTACCCACACGTTGATTACTTAGGACAGCAAAATTTGTATAAATGACCTAACAGCTTGCTTAACAGTGTTAACAAAAGTACAACTCAGAATGAAGTGTTTTGGCCAGTGGATTTTTTAAACTTAATTTTGACACAATTTCAGACTTAAAAGTTGCAAGACTAGTAAGAGTTCCCATTTAGCTTTTACCCAGATTCTCCAAATGTTTGTTATCACATGTGCATTATCCTCTTTCAGTCTGTATCTATACATTCACACATTTTTGTCTGAACTGTTTGAGAGTAAGTTGCAGAAATGATGCCTCTTTACTCCTAAATACTTGAGTGATTATTTTATAAAATTTAGAGCATTCTTTTAATATGATTCCAGTTAACTACTGAAAGTAGATAACAGTATTGTATCAGTTTTTTTAATCTGTAGACCTTAGTTAGATTTAACCATTTTGTCACCATGGATTTTACAGCAAAAATATGACTTAGGGAATTCTGGTGGTGATGTAGGAAGTAGGTCAGAATGGGAAGGCTGGATGGAGATAGGTAAGGGTTAATGAGAGCAAACAATAACGAAGGCTGTAGCATTAAGAATAATGAGGGGAAGATTTTGAGTTTATAAGTAGGAGTTTTTTTTTTTGTTTGTTTGTTTTTTTATAAGTAGGAGTTTTAAAGCAAGGGTGCACATCAGAATTATCTGGGGACCCTCCTTAAAAGTTTTTACCAGGTCTCAACCCAAAGTATTAACTCTGAATCTCCCTTGGGCAAGGAATTACAGCCATGTATAGTTTGAAAAGTGAGCCTCAGGTTTAGGTGCCAAGCAACAGGTTTTGATAACTTAATAGATATTGGGGTGGATGTGAAGTAGGGTGTGGCATCAAAGATACTGGCAGGATATCTAGTTTAGGTGCCCGGGTGGTGATGGTGCTAGTAACTGAGGAAGGAAACATTAGAGGAAGATAGTTTGTCTTTCCACAAATATATATGTGGTCAGTGCACTTGCAGGTCACCTAAATATTGCACAAGATTCTTTTTGACTTCGTATGTTTTCCAGTTCTCCAGCTTAGTCTGGTAATATACTTTCAGCCTGTCAAATTAAGATATTGTAAGAATTTTTTGTGCTACTTAAGCTATTTCAGTATATTCAATGTATCTGAAAACTTAGAGAAATCACCCCCAAAGTGTTTATCCTTGGTTTGCATCAGTAGATGGCAGTGGTTTACAGCGTCAGAGGAAACTGTAACCTTGATCCTCAAAGCATCATCTTCCCATTTGAAGGAATAAACTAAGACCAGCTTCTCTTCAATGGCGGTGGTTTTGGTTTCTCTTTTCTCTGAATTCTGGTTCTCTCCAGTCTTTCCTGTCTCAGTAAGTCACTCTTACCAACTAGTTAACTGAGAGAAACTTGGGAATCATCTTGATTCTTTCCTCTTTTATTCTGTCTCTAAGACCAGTTGATTCTGTCTCCAAAACACACCCAAATTTGTTTACTACTTTTTCCTCAGTCACCACACCAGTCCCACCATCACCTCACACTGACATTGTCATTGTGTCCTAACGAGCCTCTGCCTTCCTTTACTGTTTTCTTTCCACACAGAAGCCAGTTTCCTAAAGGTCATGTTTATTCACTTGCTAAAACACTTCAGTGGCTTCTCTCTTGCACCAGAAATATAAATTTTTTTCTTTGACCCTAAATGACCTTGCATTGTATGGCTCCTGCTTGCTTCTGTGATTTCATCTTATGCAACTCCCTATGCTCTAGCCATGCAGGACTCTTTTTTTTTTTTTTTTTTTTTTTTTTTTTTTTGGCTGAGTTGGGTCTTTGTTGCTGCGCTTGGGCTTTCTCTAGTTGTGGCTAGCAGGGGTTACTCTTCATTGCAGTGCGCGGGCTTCTCATTGCAGAGCACAGGCTCTAGGTGCGCAGGCTTCAGTGGTTGTGGTGCGTGGGCTCTAGAGTGCAGGCTCAGTAGTTGTGGTGCACAGGCTTAGTTGCTCTGTGGCTCGTGGGATCTTCTCGGACCAGGGCTCGAACCCGTGTCACCTGCATTGGCAGGCAGATTCCCAACCACTGCACCACCAGGGAAGCCCCACTGCCTTTCTTTTAATATTCAAAAAAAATATTAAAACATGAGTTTAAATTCCTCATCTTAGGTGAATCTACTTATTACCAATAGTAATTGTTCTAAGCAGTACACATTCTCAACCCTATTCCGATTTCACCTGTTTTTGAATCCTTTGTGAGGAGTCTAACAGGTCCTGATAGTTAACACTTTTTTCCTCCAACTCTTCCCCCACTGTATACTAATTGCTAAAAGCATATGCAATGCTTGGACATTGGGCTCTTGTATAGTATTATTTTTTGAATTTTGACCATTCTGAGGGATGCTGAACAGAGGTGGTAACTAGTTTTAGATAGATACGAGCAACTAGTTTTAGATAGATATGAACATTTTATTAAACACTATTGTCATACTACTAGGCAACGAGCAGACGTGTGTCACACTGATCATTGTAATCTTGCTGAGCATGTAACAAGCGCTCAGTGAGTAATAAATGAAACTTGAAATCGGAAGTATGGAGTAGGTTTAGCTAATGTAAACCTGCTTATTGTGCAGCTTCTGTGCAGAATAGATAATTTGAAGTCTCTGTGCTTAAGTTCAGTAATAACAAAGCTTGAAGTGTGTGCCAGATATAGTGATAAACTTGCTAGTGCTTGGTTTTTAACCATCAACCACTCTATGGGGTGCATACTGTTAGTCATATTTTACAATTGAAACTCAGTCTTTGTGGTTTATTGCTTCTATCTTCAACTGTAGTTAATTTGCTAGAGAATATACAGTATCCTTAGTGAATGTGTACATATTTCATATATCAATTTGTTGGAGGCCTAGTTTACAATCTTTTAAAAACAGCTTTATTGAGATATAATTCACATGCCATAATTAATATTCACTCCTTTAAAGTGTGTAATTAAGTGTTTTTTAGTATATTCAGAGTTCTACAGTCATAACCACTGTCTAATTTCAGAACATCTTCCTCCAAAAAGAAAACCCTATATCCATTAGCAATCACTTCCTCTGCCCTTCTTTCCCCAGTCCCTGGCAACCACAATTTTTTTTTAGGGATTTGCTTATTCTGGATATTGTATATAAATGGAATCATACAATAAATGCCCTTTTTAGACTGGCTTCTTTCACTTAGTATATTGTTCTCAGGATTCATTTATGTTGTAGCATGTATCATATAGTTCATTCATGTGTATACTGTATTCTTTATGGCTCAATAATATTCCATTGTTTAGGTATGCCACATTTTGTTTATTCATTCATCAGTTCATGAGTGTTTGAGTGGCTTTCTCCTTTCTGGCTATTACGCTACTGTGAACATTCAAGTACAATTTTTGTGTGAACATATGCTTTCACTCTCTTAGATATATACCTAGACATGGAATTGCTGGAGCTTACGGTGACTCAAAGTTTAACATTTTGAGGAACTTCCCAACTGTTTTCCAAAGTGATTGCATCATTTTACATTCCATCAGCGATGTATATAGGTTCCAGTTTCTCCACATCCTCATCAACACTTGTCTTTTTTTAAATTTTAGCCTTGAAGTGTTATCTCATTGTGATTTTAATTTGTACTTCCCTAATTTCCTAATGATATTGAGCATCTTTTCATGTGCTTATTTTCAATTAGTATGTCATCTTTGAGAACTGTCTAAATCCATTGGGTTTAGTTGGGCTGTCTTTTTAATGTTGAGTTGTAAGAGTTCTTTACATATCCTGGCTTATCAGATAGGGTTTGAAAATTTTTTTTCCCGTTCTGTAGGTGTCTTTTTTACTTGACAGTGTCCTTTGTAGCATAAAAGTTTTTAATTTGATAGAGTCCTATTTGTCTTTTTTTTTCTTTCATTGCTTGTGCTTTTGGTGTCATATCTAAGAAGCTATTCTGTGATCTCATGTCACCAAGATTTTGTATATGGTGTGAGGTAGGTGTCCAACTTGATTTTTTTGCATTTGGATATCCAGTAGTATCAGCACCATTTGTTGAAAAGACTTCTTCATTGAATTGTCCTGACACTCGTCAAAAATCAATTGACTTCATTTTCCACTGCAAATTGACTATTATTCCATTGATCTGTATGTCTTTCCTCATGCCAGTACCACACTGTCTTGATTACTGTAGCTTTGTAGTAAGTTTTGAAATCACTAAATTTGAGTCCCCTGGCTTTGTTGTTTTTCTAGGTTATTTTGGGTGTTCTGAGTCCCTTGCATTTCCATATACATTTTAAGTTTAGCTTGTTAATTTCTGCCCCAAAACCCTGCATAGATTTTGATAAGAATAATGTTGACTCTGTAGCTCAGTTTGGGGAATATATACATCACAGTAATATTAAATCTTCTGATCCATGACCATGGGGTGTCTTTATGTTTATTTAGGTCTCGTTTCTTTTAACACTCTGTTTTCAGCATTCAAGTCTTGTACTCCTTTTGTTAAGTTTATTCCTAAGTATTTTATCGTTTTTTGTTCGTTTTTTGCAGGGGAGCTATTTGTAATTGGAATAGTTTTCTTAATTTCATTTTCAGATTGTTCTTTGCTAGTGTATAGAAACACAGTTGATTTTTGTGTACTGATATTGTACCTTGCAATCTTGGTAGACTCTTTTATTCTAATAGTTTTTCAGGGGTTCCTTAAGATTTTCTCTATATAAGACCATGTCATCTGAAAACAAATATTTTTGTCTTTTCAGCCTGGGTGCCTTTTCTTTTTCTTGTCTAATTACCCTGGCTAGACTCTCCAGTAGAATGTTGAAAAGAAGTGGCAAGAGTAGAAATCCTTGTCTTGTTCCTGGTCGTAGGGGAAAAGCATTCAGTCTTTTACCATGAAGTATGATGTTAGCTGTGGGTTTTATAGATGCCTTTTATCATGTCGAGGATGCCTGATCACAATTTTAATTTTTAGGTTGTCAGTATACTCTTGTTTGGTCTGTTCTGGTGACTTTTCATGGTGGTTATATATTTAGATCCAAATTAGAAATGGTTAGTTTTGCTAGATTACTAGGACCAGTGGGTCACTGAACTGGGAAAGATGTAATCCTAAGGCATTTAAGTGAATTATATGGAACATTTTGGGAAAACATATTGTGACTGCTTGACCTGGGCCAGATAAATAGGTATTTATTTTATTCAGACTTTTAATTCTATACACGTTGAGGCTTTTTAACTTCTACTTTTATTAGGATTAGTAATGTAGTTGACCCTGCAATTTGGCATTTAGCCCAATAATTCAGTTCTGTAAAACTGTAGAAATGAACTTCAATTCTAAATGTAGATCTAAATTATTTCTTGTCAAAGTCTTGCATGGCCTGAAGGGATAAATGGCATGAATTGTGCTTTTAGACATGGTAACTTTTATACTATTACTTAAATTATGAAATTGAGTGTGAGGGTTCTTTCTGGTGAATTGAAAAACTGGAGAATACTGTGAACTGTTTTGAAGATGAAAGTGAGCATGGAGTTGCTTTTTTGATATTTGCCAAAAGAAAGAGACCTTTTTGTAGTCATTGTTTGGATGTAAGAATCATCTCCTAACTTCAGATGATAAACTTCTTTTTGCTAGCTTCTGGAAGACATCTGATCGGATGGTTCTGCTGAACTTTCTGAAGACTGGGTGGCTTTTTGAGGGGGAGATGGAGGGGGTGTAAGGGAATTATATTTTAGATGTTGCTATACCAACTAATAACCTTTCCAGGAAGACATTGTGTAAGCGTGCATAGCAAAACCATACGTATACTTATAACTATCTAGAATACAGGAACCAAATAAAATTGATTTGGCAAGTATAAATATGGAGACAGTTACCCATGTGTTCATCTTCTGAAGCCACAATAATTTTGTTTTATCTTAATGCCAGGAAAATATTTCTCTGACGGATGGAAACCAAAAGTAATAAAATCAGGGGCTTCCCTGGTGGTGCAGTGGTTGGGAGTCTGCCTGCCGATGCAGGGGACATGGGTTCGTGCCCCGGTCCGGGAAGATCCCACATGCCGCGGAGCGGCTGGGCCCGTGAGCCATGGCCGCTGAGCCTGTGCGTCCGGAGCCTGTGCTCCGCAACGGGAGAGGCCACAACAGTGAGAGAGGCCCGTGTACCGCAAAAAAAAAAAAAAAAGTAATAAAATCAGGTATAATTTTATGAGAAATGAACATCAGTGTTTAAGCGTTCTGTATTATCTGCCAATATTATCAAGGTGAATCGAGCTATGATAGTCATGAAACTCTTTAACTTTAGAATTTGGGGAGGTTTCAGTATTTGCATGGGAGGGGTATTACTGACTTCTCAGCTTTTTTTTTTTTTTTAATTTATTTTTGGGTGTGTTGGGTCTTCGTTGCTGTGCGCGGGCTTTCTCTAGTTGCAGTGAGCAGGGGTTACTATTCGTTGCAGTGCGTGGGCTTCTCATTGCGGTGGCTTCTCTTGTTGCAGAGCATGGGCTCTAGGAGCACAGGCTTCAGTAATTGTGGCTTGTGGGCTCTAGAGTGCAGGCTCAGTAGCTGTGGCGCATGGGCTTAGTTGCTTCGCGGCATGTGGGATCTTACCGGACAAGGGCTCGAACCCGTGTCTCCTGCATTGACAGGCGGATGCTTAACCGCTGTGCCACCAGGGAAGTCCCTTCAGAGTTGTTTAAAACAAACTTCTTGTATCTTGGTAATCCAGAGTTGATAAATAGCACAAGGACATAAATATCCTCAGATGACTTCTGTCCTGTAGTATACTCTGGAATAAATCATATTTTAAGATTATGTAGGTGACAGAAATGAGTCTCAACATAAAACTGCATTTGCTTTATTTAGGTTCTGGAGAAGTTGATTTTATATTTCCTAAAATGAAGAATAAATATTCAGCAGTAGTGCCAGCAATTTCAGGATTTTTTAAATGAAAAGAATAATTCTTAAACTTGGTAATTATTTAAGGGAAGAAAAGTTTCACTTTTGATAGCTTGCAGTAATGAAATTTAGTAACATGTATGAAGTGGCATTTCCAAGCATTTGAGGTAAAGAAAAGATAAAGTTGTAAAATAGAAAGATGACTGATTCATGTAAGAACCTGTGTTATTATCCTAATTCCATATGACACAGGACAAAGTAAATTAACCTAATCTCTACAAAACTGGGTAATTGGAGTAGCCTCTTAAGGAGCTTTCTGGCTCAAAAGATGTATGATTCAGATAATGTAGCCTTATTCGTTTAGCTGGGGCCATGAGCCTTTTTTCTTTTGCTTTTAGAAAGAAGGATAGGAGAAGCCTGACTGAACAGTCAGCAAACACTTAATCCATACCTGTTGAGCTCCCTAACACAAATATCAGAAAAGTTAATTCTGTGCTGTAGAGCAGAGGGTTTGGCAAACTTTTTTTAACGGAGCTACCTAGTAAATATTTTGGCTTTTGTGGTCCCAAACAGTCTCTGTAGAGGGGGGGGAATTTTTTTTTAAATAAGACTTTAAAAATGAAAATCATCCTTGGCTCAAGGGCTGTTTTTATATTTATTTTTATTTTTTTTTTGTCATTTACTTAGGTTGTGCCAGGTCTTAGTTGCAGCAGGTGGGTTCCTTGGTTGTGGTATGCAAACTCTTAGTTGCGGCATGCATGTGGGATCTAGTTCCCTGAGTAGGGATCAGACCCAGGCCCCCTGCATTGGGAGCGTGGAGTCTTACCACTCTGCCACCAGGGAAGTCCTTCAAGGGCTGTTTTTAGTGTGTTTGGTTTTTTTTTTTTTTTTTGGCCTGCGTTGGGTCTTTGTTGCTGGGCGTGAGCTTTTCTCTAGTTGTGGTGAGCGGGGTCTACCCTTTGTTGTGGTGCGTGGGCTTCTCATTGTGGTGATTTCTCTTGTTGCAGAGCACGGGCTCTAGGGCTCATGGGCTTCAGTAGTTTTGGTGCACAGGCTCAGTAGTTGCGGCGCACGGGCTTAGTTGCTCTGCGGTATGTGGGATCTTCCTGGACCAGGGCTTGAACCTGTGTTGCCTGCATTGGCAGGCAGATTCTTAACCACTGTGCCACCAGGGAGGTCTACAGCAGTAGTTCTTAATCATTTCTAGATCACACGTCCTCTAAAAATTAATGAAATCTATGGACTCTTTCCCCAAATACATGTATTCAAAATCTTGTATGCAATTTCAGGGGATTCTTTTGCCCTTCTCCCTAGAAATCCACCCCAAGATTCTAGCTGTTTGGTTTTAAAAAATGAAGTTACAAGCATACCCAGTTTTACTGTGCTTCTCTTTATTGTGCTTTGCAGATACTGCATTTTTTGCAAATATTTCAACTTTTTATTATTATATTTTTATGATCTGTGATCTTTGATGTTACTATTGCAAAAAGATTGACTTACTGAGGGCTCAGGTGATTAGCTTTTTTTAAGTGATTAAGTCTTTTTAAATTAACATATGTACATTTTTTTTTAGACAATGCTATTGCACACTTAATAGAGTACAGTATAGTGTAAAATCTTCCATGTGGCTCTCTTTATTGTAGTATTTGCTTTTGTGGTTGTCTGGAATTGAACCCACAGTGTCTGCAAGGTATGGCTATATACTATATAATCCAGCAATTCCACTTCTGGAGTATATATTCAAAAGACATGAAATCGCTCTCCTTAAGAGGTCTGCACCCTTATGTTCATTGTAGCATTTGTGTATAATAGGAAAAACATGGTAAAAACCTAAGTATCCATCAACGGATAAATGGATAAAGAAAATGGTGTGTGTACACACACACTCTCTAGAATATTATTCAGCCATAAAAATGAAGGAAATCCTGCTGTTTGCAACAACATGGATGGATCTTAAGTGAAATAAGTCAGAGAAAGGCAAGTACTGTGTAATCTCACTTACATGTAAATCTTTTAAAAAGCAAACTCATAGAAACGTATATCAGATTGGTGGTTGCCAGGGGCGGGGAGTGGGGGAATTGGGTGAAGGTGGTCGGAAGGTACAAATTCCAGTTTTAAGACAAATGTGTTCTGGGATGTAATGTACAGCATGATGACTATAGGTAACAGAACTGTAGTGCATATATGAAAGTTGCTAAGAATAGATCTTAAGTTCTCATCATAAGGAAAAAATTGTAACTGTGAGGTGATGGATATTAACTGATTGTAGTAATTTCACATTGTATGTATATATCAGATGTTTTACACCCTAAACTTACAGTGTTACAGCTGGTTTATATCTCAGTAAAATGGGAGAAGTCGATTACAGTTAAACAGTCTAGTTAGTAAAATATTGTCTGATGAAGCAATTTACATAGTGTTGGAATATTGTTAGAATAAACAGTTTTCACCTGTTCCTAGAATGATTAAACACAGCTCAGAGAAATAGAAGCAAAGATACATGACCAAATAAGGTTTGTTGTCTTTTGCCTTTTCCCCCATATGCAGTTGTTTCACAACAAGAAGGATGGGAGAACAAGGCTAGTTAGAGATGTAGATCTAAGCCATCTGTAACCAAATAACAGTAGAAATCATTATTTTAGTTGTTCCCGTAAGTTATATCTCTTTGTGTAGAGATATAAGTTCTTAGTCTTAAGAACTTGTATATAAGCAGAACAGCAAATAGCCTAAAACAGAAATCAGCGTGGGAAAAACGAAAGAAATCAGCGTGGATGTATTAGAAGCAGAGGGTTTTGAGACCTAGAGCCCTTTATTCATCACTGTGAGAGTAGCTAAGACGTTAAGAACAATGAGAAATGAAGAACTTGGAAAGATCTCCCCAATCATCAGATCATGATGGACCAGTTGATCTTGAAGGCTGACCTGAATTTCATGGAGCTGGCATTTCCTCATTTCCTATAATCATCTCCTCCGCTTCTCCCCTCTCCCTGTGACTCAGTGATAGTCACAGTACCAATAAGTGCCAACGTTTCCAATCCTTATCAGTGTGATTAAGATTTGGGGAAAATTAGAAGAAAGACATGGTATAGGGAGCACATTTCCTAAGTGTGACACAAAACCACCAAGATCACCAGATTTGACTATGTAAAAATATAAAACAACTTTTGTTTTGAAGATGATAAAAGAATTTAAAAAAATAAAGTGTTTGGTGTTAACAGTGGTCAGAAAAATACAGGATTGAGAGTATGGGGAAATGGCAAGAAAATAAATTTTGGTGGAAGTATACATCTGTAGGAAAATTCTGTTTCTGTGAATCTTTTCTCCAGAAGTAATCTAAGTGCACAAAGATGTTCTCTATATAACATTGTAATAGGAAAATTGGAAACACCTAGATGGCTATGAAAATGGTGACTGATTAATTTAGTCCATCCACAGTATGGCTATGAAATACCTGTGACCTTGAGCAAGTTAGCCTTTTGTGACTCATTTTCCTCATCTGTAAACCGGGAATGAAGATAATCAGACCTTCCCTAGAATTGTGAAGATTAAGAGTTAGTAACTCATAAAGCTCTTGTAGTAGTGCTTGGTATAGAATAAGCATTCTCCAAAGTTTAGCTTTAGAGATTATTGCTTTAGCTTTAGGTATTATTATTATGTAGCCATTAAAAAAGAATGAGACAGATAAGTATATACTAATGTAAAAGGAGATTTGTGATTTTTATTTTAATGAAGTTTTAATAAGTGTTAGCCATAGAGAAAGGTATCTGATAAATACTGTTAACAGCTAGATATTTGGATGAAGGGAGCGAGGGATGGGTTATCACCTCGTAAAAAGCATACTTTACTTTTGTAATAAAGAGGAATTTATGTTGGTATCCCAGATATTGTATACTCTAAATTTGCCTAATGATGGGCTGCCTCCACAGCATCTAATGAGCCGGCTATCTTCCATTCTAGTAGCTGGAAACTTGCCTGTCTAGGAACCGCCATGCCATTTTTATTGGTAGTTATATATTACACCAGTTTTATTATAAAATGTTCCTTTATAAGGAGCTAAAATATACTTGTCTGTTTTATACGTTAGTTTTTTGCTTTGGAGCACATAGAAGTCTGATTCCTCTTCCTATGGTGGCCTGTTACGTAGTTGAAGGTAAATTCGTCTCCCTTTTAGAGCTGGGGGGAGACCTCAACTAAAACTCTGAGAGCGTGCAACTTGTCCAAAATTGTGTGGCAGTTTATGGTAGAACTGGGAGTCTCGAGTGTTAATGGTGTGGTGTATCCTAAAATTTTTATTTTCAGGTTAGTCTTGGCTCTTTCTGTTGTTCCTGTAATTATTTTTAAACCCTTTACCATCTTGATGGCTTTTTTTGGTGCCCAGACTTGAATGCAGTTAATGTAAGTGGAGTCTGGTTGATATTCTAGACCTTATCCTCCACTCTTACACATAAGGACATTTCTTTAGCAATCTTAATTGCCCTACCAGCTAAAACCCATGAGTCTTTTTCATGCTTCTCTTTCCCCACTACATCTAGTCCTCTACTAGCATACATGTATTTTGTTTTTAGTCTAAATTTTAAGCAGCAATCACTGTTAAACCTCATTCAGCTCAACCAAGTCTTAGGTCTGTTTGGATCCTGATTTTTTCGTTGTTCCAAGCTTTGTGACATCCTTCAACTTGATAATTATCATAAGTTTCTGGTGCTTGTTTTTTAAAGAAAATAATGTGTGTGCAGGTACTTCATTCCTTAACAAATATTTTACTTGGTAGCCACTATGTGCCAGCATAATACCAGGACCTGGGAAATCAGTGGTGACTAAGTGACTGCCTTCTTGGAGGTTTTGAGTCTAGTGAGGAAGACACATCAAATATATAATGTGGTGAGTGTTAGGAAAGGACAGCTCTCTGTTACGTTGGTATCCCTTAATCTTGGAAGTTCAAGGAAAGCCTTGCTTTTTGTGAAGACTCAGAACTTTGAGGAACTGAAGAGCATTGTTTGAAGCTTAGAGGGAAGGGGAGAGTCATAAAAAGTAAGAGCAATTGGGTCGTGGAGGGTGTTAAAAACCATGGTTAAGATACTAAACTTTATTTAGAGTCTAGTAGGAAGAAGCTGTTCAAAGGTTTTAAAGAAAAGAATTATATATCTGCATTTTTAAAAGATGAGTTTCATTTCATCATAGATAATACATCCAAAAAACCAGACTGGGAACAAATATGGTATAAAGTATGGCAGTTTGTAATGTTCCTTCCATGCTCACCCTGAGGCCTAGAAGTAGTTTTAAGTAGGCAAGTAGGGCTTCTCAAGTGAAGAATTTCATTCATTCTTCCTGACTACAAAATTTACGAACCAAATTGCAAAGAGTGAAAGTATTTGAGTCATAGTTAAATGTTTAAGTAATTTAGGTTAATTCATTCTATTGTGGGTCATTTTTCCTCAGCCATCTAAACTCAGAAACAGTAGTGGTATTTAGGAGATAATTTCTGATCTTATGTATAGTTTTCTCTTAAAAAAAGATTTGAATAACTGGTAGAATTTGCCACAATAAACTAGATTTTTTTCCTTATATATAATCAATTCAAAAAAGACTTTTTCTAAGTAGTGCTGATTTTAACCATCAGTCTTTTTGACGTAATGATATAAACAATGTTAAAGTATCCTGGCTTTATAAAACTCCTTCCTAGGTTTTAAGGTAAAGAAAGCTTGTGTTCATTCGATTCTAAAATGTGGCCAAGTAATAATTTCCTTTAAATGACTTTTACTCGCCTTCTTGGTAACCTAGCATAAAGTATACATTGAAGAATTTGTTCAGAGTGGAAATCTGTGATAGCAGGTTTTAAAGAGCTACAGACTTAAGGAGCCAAGAGCTGAATTTGAAGTGTCAGATGTTAAACAAATAGAAGGTAGTTTATAACAGAGTTTATTATTTTATTACACTGCCTGAACTCAAGAGACAAAGAAAAAAAATTTCAGAGGAAAATATTGCAGAGCATCCCCTTGGCAAGAGTAAGAATTTTCCACTACCACTTGCCCTAGGGGCACTGACATTCCCCATCGGGGAAATATCACTGGATGTGATCATCAGAACAGGCTGCCTACTCCTCATGCACAAAACTGTCTGGAATTCACAGAAGCCTGCAGACAAAGCAAAATTTTTTCTGAGTGGAAAAGTATTCATTGAATCTTTGCTTTCATGGATTTTTTACTTCCTTAGACAACCAGCTTCCTAACAGATTTAATCCTAAATGGACTCCTACAAACAAAAAGCACAGAGTCACACAGTAATATAAAGGAAGTCTTTCATTAATTGAGGTTCCTTTTACTTACTGCCTTTAGTTTTTCCTGTCTAAAATGAGGACTTGAGTTGGGTTGGTCAAGATGATGTGAGGGAGGGTCTGTCTAGCTAGGAGAATACTAGAATTTGGCAGGTTTTTAAAACCAGTTTGGATTTATGCTATTTAGTACCTTTCCACAAAGAGATCAGTTTATAATGGAAACAAATTAAATGTGAAACTTTAAGGTAGTACATTTCCCAAGTGTTGGGGGATTTAGGGTCTTCTTGGCCTAGAGCTGTGGCATACGTGGCACATGAGAAACAGCACATAGTAAAGGCTATTCTAAACAGGCCCTTCACAGGATCTGTGACACCAGGTACTAAGACTTTTCTTTTTTCTTATATTAATTGTTTAGTGTGCTTGGAGAATTTCTTTAAAATATGAATTCCTGGACCCCAGACTCTTGAAGAGCAGGTCCTGAGATTCTGTAGTTTATAAAAGGCCCCCAGGTCATCTCTTAATTTTAGAATGGCTGTTACAGGATGGAAGAAAAGTGAAGAAGAACTTGAGGTCACTTTTTTTTTTTTTTTTTTTTGCGGTACGTGGGCCTCTCACTGTTGTGGCCTCTCCCGTTGCGGAGCACAGGCTCCGGACGCGCAGGCTCAGCGGCCATGGCTCACGGGCCCAGCCGCTCTGCGGCATGTGGGAGCTTCCCGGACGGGGGCACAAACCTGCATCCCCTCCATCGGCAGGCGGACTCTCATCCACTGTGCCACCAGGGAAGCCCTTGAGATCAGTTTTTAAGGACTTCCCAGTCACTTGTTCCACCAGCATTTTAAACTTATTTATTTTTGGCTGCGTTGGGTCTTTGTTGCTGTGCACGGGCTTTCTCTAGTTGTGGTGAGCGGGGGCTACTCTTCGCTGAGGTGCACGGGCTTCTCATTGCGGTGGCTTCTCTTGTTGCGGAGCACGGGCTCTAGCGCACAGGCGTTAGTAGTTGTGGCACGCAGGCTCAGTAGTTGTGGCTCACAGGCTCTAGAGAAGAGGCTCAGTAGTTGTGGCACACAGGCTTAGTTGCTCTGCGGCATGTGGTATCTTCCCGGACCAGGGCTAGAACCCATGTCCCCTGCATTGGCAGGCGGATTCTTAACCACTGCGCCACCAGGGAAGTCCCTCCATTAGCATTTTACATTTGACTCATTCTTGAATATTTAACCAATAATTAAATGTATATGAATACAATTTTTGTGCAACAAAGAGACAGCCTTCATATATTTAAAACATATAGGGGGAAAAATAGCTGGTTTCTTTGTAGTGCCAGTTTAAATATAATTTTAAATGCTGCATATATAGTATCAATTCCACCTTAAACTAGTAGCTTATATGTTGACTGTGCTACCCAGGAAAGAAATTTAATCTTGGTATTTCTTGCCTCAAAAACACATTTTTCATTCATTTTTAATCCTCTGAGCTTCCACTGAAACAGCAAAGTAAATGGCAAGATAAAACTTTTGGGTCCTCAATTTGAATATTAGATTTGTTGGCCTTAATTAAATTGTGGCCAGGTATATGAGAGTATGAGCTAGGGCTAATATATGAAATTGTTTAAAAAGAAGTAAGAGATTCAACTTTCAGTATAAAATGATGCCTTCTGCTTCCCCCCCTCCCTTTTTTTTTTTCTTTTTTGGCTGCACCACTTGGCATGCGGGATCTTAGTTCCCCAACCAGGGATCGAACCCTGTGCCCCCTGCAGTGGAAGTGAGGAGTCCTAGCCACTGGGTCGCCAGGAAATTCCCGGCATTGTGCTTTTAGATTGCTGGTTTCTGTTCAGTTGTTACAGTGCAGACATGCTTATAGATTGTGGCGACCTCTATACCATGTTAGAAGTTTTCCACTCCTGTAGGATCATGACATAAATTGCTTCAGACCTTAAAGGAACATTTTCAGGTAATTTTTCCATTTAGGGTCATATGCTCATCATTGAACTTGCATTCTTTTCATGTTCAGGGTCATGTGGGGTAAAATTAATTATGACAAACAGAACTAATACAGGAAAATTTTTTTTTTTTTTTTTTTTTTGCGGTACGCGGGCCTCTCACTGCTGTGGCCTCTCCTGTTGCAGAGCACAGGCTCCGGACACGCAGGCTCAGTGGCCATGGCTCATGGGCCTAGCCGCTCCACGGCACGTGGGATCTTCCCGGACCGGGGCACGAACCCGTGTCCCCTACATCGGCAGGTGGACTCTCCTGCGCCACCAGGGAAGCCCGGAAAAAGTTTTGTTTTTCTTTTTATTTTATTTTATTTTTTGGCCATGCTGTTCAGCTTGCAGGATCTTAGTTCCCCAACCAGGGATCGAACCCGCGCCCTTGGCAGTGAATGTGTAGTCCTAACAACTGGACTCCCAGGGAATTCCCTAAATTGATTTTAAAGTTTTATCTTCATGGGGTATTTTAGGTGTTGAAGGTCACTAAAGTTTAGGGTATGGTTACTTTATTGTAGTATGAGCAGAATTATATTAAAATGAAAGGTTCTAATTTCTTCAGTCTGAATATTGCTGTTTGTTGCATAAGCATTTCCAGCAGGAATTTCACCTTAACTTAATGTGTCCCTGCAGTCAAATGCAGGGATGATCTTTGCCTCTTGAGATTATATATTGGCAATCTCTTTCTGTGCCACCTTGTGACCACATTTCCTACTTAGGTTATAGGGTTGTTTCATGAACTAGAGCTCAGAAAGCACACCATACTCTCCCTGAATTTAAAAGCTCTGAGATACAGAAAAATTAGAACTAAACTAAAGGTTTAACAAATGAAATAAATCTACTTCTTGGACAGAATGGCTGTTTTGCCAGTTTATGTATAACCAGTGACAGTTACAGTTCAGTATAGTAGGGTAAGTCTTGAAAATTAAGATTTAACTTAGAAATACCATATGCAGTTGTGGGGGGGGGACTGTGCTTATTGTTTTGACTTTTAGCTGTCCTTCCATAAGACTTCTAAAACCACTGTAGTACCTTTCAGAAAGCCAGGGAAAGCTGTTGTATACTTATTTTTTACTTTCCAGTTGCTTTGGTACTGATGCGAACTTCATCCAGTAATATTTGAACACCTACAGTACACTGGGCATTGTTCTCAAGGTGCAGGTGAAATATTGGCTTTATCTGTTCCTGGGTCTGTGTTGTGGCATTTACTTCAAATACGTCAAGGAAAGGGGCTAAGACATGGTCTGTTTAAGAGCTGTTAAAGGGACTGTTTGGCCCAGAAAGAAAACTCAGTTGACTTAAAGATCTTCTAGAGGTTTTGCAAGAGGTTTATTCATTTATCTGATAATTCAGACTTCAAAAGGTACCAAAGGGTACAAGGTGAAAAGTCTCCTGCCACTCATGCCCTGCTCCCTAGTGGTACAAGTCTGTTACACCTTCCCAGAGGTATGTTCTCATACCAGTGGAGCTCCATATACATGATGCTTCACACTTGTGTTTTCCCCACTTAATGTACAGTATGTCTTAGAGGAAGTTTTTACTTTAGTATGAATACAGTTGTCTCTTTTTTCTACTGCTGATTAAAAAAAAACTAACCACATACAGCAAGCATATCTGTAGAATAAATTCTTTGTAGTGGAATTTATGGGATAAAAAGATTGTGCTTTGCATTTTTTTTTTTTTTTTTTTTGGCCGCACCGTGCGGCTTGCGGGGATCCCAGGTCCCCGACCAGGAATCGAACCCACGCCCTCAGCAGTGAAAGCAAAGCGTGGAGTCCCAACCACTGGACCACCAGGGAACTCCTGTGCTTTGCAATTTTGATATGTATTGCCAGTTTGCCCTCCAGAGATTTTGTAAGTTTTTTTCTTCGTACTCAGCAGTGTATATAGGGTCGTCACAAAGTCTGGACGCGTAGTTGAATTAAGAATACTAAATGGGTTACTAACATTACATGGTATGTTTAGTGACATATTCAGTTTATCCTTGTTAGTGCACTAACACCGAGTTTTCATTAATATCTGCTCATGCACTTGCCTCTAAATGATTTGTGCCTCTGGTTTTGTTTTGGTTTGTTTTTTTGCTTATTAAAACTAAACTTGCCACATCTTACAGTCACCCTGTATAAGAAGCCGTTTCTATACATCCTTTCAAACTTGGTGCATTTTTCTCAACTCCTTTGTCAATTTGATAGTTTAAAAGTGGTCTCTCTGTGTAGTTTTATCTTGCCTTTCTTTTATGAGTGATATTAATTGAGCATCTTTTTATAGAGGCATGTTTCCTGTTCATGGTAATTTGGCTTTCTTAGTGGAATAAATCATGGCTTGTACAATTCAGTCCCCTTCACCATGCTGTGTGTGTGTGTAGGTGTGCAAATAATGTGTACTTAGAGCTGTTTGCCCAAGTATCATTATTCTCTTCTTGTGTACTTCAAATCTTGTATCTATCCAGGAAGAGTTTTTATGACCCTGAGAATAAGTTGATTATATTGCTTATTGTAGCAGATTTTTTTTTTTCCCCTCCCTGCCATGCCATGTGGCCTGCAGGATCTTAGTTCCCCAGGATCAAACCCGTGCCCCCTGCAGTGGGAGCTCGGAGTCCTAACCACTGGACTGCCAGGGAATTCCCTATAGCAGATTTTTATATATTTGTGCTGTATACAGGCTATTTATTTCCTTTAAAAATTGTGTTTGATTTGGAGACAGATTTTTCTTTATGTAACATGATTGCAAAAGTTGCTTATTTTAGCTTTTTTTCTTCCCCAATTAGTTGGTGACAAAGTTCCTGCTGATATAAGATTAACTTCCATCAGATCTACTACTCTAAGAGTTGACCAGTCAATTCTCACAGGTAAATATTATGTATTGGAACGTTGTTGAATTTCTGAAGGCTCCCTCAGATTCCATGCTAATAATTGAGTTGACTTCTTGCCCCACTGTCTCTCTTTTTTTTTTTTTTTTTTTTTTGCGCTATGCGGGCCTCTCACTGCTGTGGCCTCTCCCATTGCGGAGCACAGGCTCGGGATGCGCAGGCTCAGCGGCCATGGCTCACGGGCCTAGCTGCTCCGCGGCATGTGGGATCTTCCCAGACCGGGGCACGAACCCGTGTCCCCTGCATCGGCAGGCAGACTCTCAACCACTGTGCCACCAGGGAAGCCCCCCCACTGTCTCTTAATCCTCTCCAGGATATTTATTTCTTAATGCTTTATCAGTTAGGCTTTTTGCCAATACATGAGGTAAAGCTATGATTTAAAAACAATTGGCTTTCATCTCATAAGGCCTATTTATCTTTAAATTTTATTAAAAATTAGTTTTGATTTAAACTTAACTTTTAAAAATTTTTTAAAGGGTTACAAATTCCTTCAGTAGCAGAGGTAATATTCTTAAGGTTGAAGTAGTGTTGTTGTCTCTCTGTTTTGTGGAAAGTGCATTAATTACTTAGTGTTCTTTTTCCAAGCAGGATACAGACTCCAGGAATGCTAATCTCACATCTGACATACTTTGCAGTAATCAGATGTACAATTAACAAAAGTTAGCACCCTCTAAAATGGTGAATGTTTACTACCTAAAGTTTGCACACTTAGATTGGGGATTGTTTGGAACATTTTCCCGTTTTTGTTTGATACAGGCACAGTCTAGGGTGGAGGGTTCATATTAACTGGATGGAAGTAAGGTGGTCAGAAGATTAAACACAATGCTAACCTGAATTAAATAGAGGGTAAATATAAAATTCAAAGATTTATCTGATTATTAGTTTTGAAAAGCAACTCATGTCATAGAAGTAGGGATGTGAGTAACCTGGGCTCTGTTTTTTATTGTTTCTTTATGAATAGCTTATCTACTAAAACTCCCATTAGCAGCAACAACCTGGAAGCTGATTAAGCCATAAAATGGTAGGGAATTGATGGGGTTGAATGTATGAAATTCTCATATTGTGCCTACAAAAATAATTTCCATTTTAAAACTTTCCATAGAGTTTCTTGAATGTTGTTTTTTTGTTTAAAAGTCATACTCTAGTTTTAGGCTAGATTGAAGAACCAGATTCTTTTGTTAAATTTTGAGAGTGAAATTTCCTACCTGGAATTTGACCTAACAACTAGGGCCATATTTCACCCTCATTATATACAGTTAACCCTTGAATAACATGGGTTTGAATTGTGTGGGTTCACTTATCTGCGGATTTTTTTCAATAGTAAATACTACAGTACTTACTATACTAGTTGGTTGAATCCTCAGATGCAGAACCGCAAATATAGAGGAATTGCATATACGGAGGGCCAACCATGAGTTCTGCGCAGATTTATGACTGTGCAGAGGGTTGGTGCCCCTAACTCCTGCGGTTTTCAAGGATCAACTGCATTTCATAAGTGATGTTAAGTTGAAACCAGATTCAGACATTGTGAAAGTTCTAAGAAGTAGTCTCTTACTTCTTAGAGACTTCTACTTACTTCTTAGTAGACTTACTTCTTAGTCTCTTGCTGTTTTTCATTTTGGTTTATTGAAATAGAATGGTCTGATTACTGCATGCAGATATTTCTAGAACAATGTTTTCATTTCTCATCTTTGGCATTATTGAACAAAAACAAAAACAGGCTTTCCAGTGGATGATCCTCAGTATTCATATACTGTGCCTACAGTTTGTTTATTTTGTTAAAAGTAAATATACTTTCACCTTAAGTATCAGAGTGTATGTGTATATAAATATACAACAAATCTACATTCATAATATTAGAGTATAAAATGATACCTGAAAATGAACTAAATTTGTATAGTTATTCAAGAAAATAAAGGTAATTGACTGGGATTTTACTTCAAAATTAAATTCCTTTATTTTGATTTTTTTTCTTTGAAATTAGTTTCTATTACTGAATTTTACTAGTTTATGTTCTTTTGAATGAATTGGGCCTTTTTTTCTTTTTCCTGAGAGTGGTAGTGGCATGAGCGGATGAGGGTACCAAGGTTCTAGGTGCACACTGCACAGATCTAAACAAACCTTCTGTATCACAACCTGCTTAGGTGAATCTGTCTCTGTCATCAAGCACACTGATCCCGTCCCTGACCCACGGGCCGTCAATCAAGATAAGAAGAACATGCTCTTTTCTGTGAGTACTTTGTTTGGAAAAGACTTAGCCTATAAAGGGATGTTTTCAAAATGATGTGGATGATAACTGTGTGTAGTTCACAACCTGTGTTTAGAGAGAAAGCAAATGTGGCAAACCATTAATAATTGGTGAGTCTGGATGAAAATGGAATGGATGTTCATTGTACTACTTCAATTTTTCTGTTAAATTTTTTTGAAATAGAAAGTTGGGAAATTTATAGTTTTCGTTTGTTTAGAACTTAAAGTGGTATTTCAAGTAGTGGGCTTTTGTGGGTTAGCATGGGAATCTAACCACCCCATAGTAAGTAAAAAAAGTAGAGCTACAATGAAAATAATGAAGCCCTGTTCTTCCAACATTTAGGAATTAAAATGGGTTGGGGGGAACCTTACACTTGATTGTATTGATCTTTGAATACTAGTGCTTAAGTGGAGGTCCTCAAGGACAGCCCATGGTCCTGGTTGCCCTTCTTATTATGGGTGATAAAAGTAGGAGGGGTTGAGTTGTTGGAGCCAGAGGTGGAGAATGCTTAGGGTTGAGAGCTGTATGAAGTATGAAAAGTCAGGAACACAGAGGGGTTAAGCGCTGTCCCAGGCCAAAGCTAGTCTGCAAGCCAGGCTCAGTATTGTGAATAGAGATTCAAGGTGGCCGGTGTAGAGGGCTCTGGGGCAAGTAGGTACCATTCTGATTTCATGGAGAATCAAATCAGAGAGAGATGGACCACACTGCCTGCATGAGGTATTGCTCATCATCAAAGTTAGATGGCTGGTTGCCACTGGAAGGCCCAGTAGAATGTGGTGAGAGAATCTTGGTGCCCTCTTGAAAATCCACACAAGTCTGAGTTTACTAGTCAGTATTTAAATTGGGTGTGGTGTTAGTCTTGTAACCATTTCTCTACTTCTGTCCTAGGGTACAAACATTGCTGCGGGCAAAGCCATGGGAGTGGTGGTGGCAACTGGAGTGAACACTGAAATTGGCAAGATCCGGGATGAAATGGTGGCCACGGAACAGGAGAGAACACCCCTCCAGCAGAAACTAGATGAGTTTGGGGAACAGCTGTCCAAAGTCATCTCCCTTATATGCATTGCGGTCTGGATCATAAACATTGGACACTTCAATGACCCAGTTCATGGAGGCTCCTGGATCAGAGGTGCTATTTACTACTTTAAAATTGCTGTGGCCCTGGCTGTAGCAGCCATTCCTGAAGGTCTGCCTGCTGTCATCACCACCTGTCTGGCTCTTGGAACTCGCAGAATGGCAAAGAAAAATGCCATTGTTCGAAGTCTCCCTTCCGTGGAAACCCTTGGTTGTACTTCTGTTATCTGCTCAGACAAGACTGGTACACTGACAACGAACCAGATGTCAGTCTGCAGGGTAAGTGGGAGTAGTTTCACAATCTTTGCAGGTTATGGTTGTTGATTCATCCTAAGAATATGCCTTCGTGCCATCAAAACCTTTGATTTATTATTTTTTTAATTACTATGTTTTTTTATCAGTGTATAGTTGTTTCACGATATTGTTAGTTTCTACTGTACAGCGAAGTGAAGTAGAGCTCCCTGTGTGATTTATTTTTTTATTTTATTTTTATTGAAGTACTGTTGGTTTACAGTGTTGTGTTAGTTTTGGGTATACAGCAAAGTGATTCATTCATATATATATATATATATATATATATATATATATATAATTTTTATATAATTTTTAGATTCTTTCCCCTTAGAGGTTATTAGAAAATACTGAGTATAGTTCCCTGTGCTATACAGTAAGTCCTTGTTGGTTATCTGTTTTATATATAGTAGCAGGTATATGTTAATCCCAAACTCCTAATTTATCCCTCCTCCCCCTTCCCCTCCCCCTCCCCCTCCCCCTCCGGTAACCATAAGTTTGTTTTCTATGTCTGTGGGTCTATTTCTGTTTTGTAAATAAGTTCATTTGTGTCTTTTTTTTTTAAGATTCCACATACAAGCGATACTATATTTGTCTTTCTCTGACTTACTTCACTTAGTATGATAATCTCTAGGTCCATCCATGTTGCTGCAAGTGGCATTATTTTTTCCTTTTTTTAAAAATTTTTATTGGAGTATAGTCGATTTACAATGTGTTAGTTTCAGGTGTATAGCAAAGTGAATCAGTTACGCATATACATATACCTGCTTTTTTTTTTAGATTCTTTTCCCATATAGGCCATTACAGAGTATTGAGTAGAGTTCCCTGTGTTAATACAGCAGGTTCTTATTAGTGATCTATTTTATATATAGAAGTGTGTGTATGTCAATCCCAGTCTTCCATGTTATCCCCCCCACTGCTTATCCCCTGGTAACCATAAGTTTGTTTTCTACATCCATAACTCTACTTCTGTTTTGTAAATAAGTTCATTTATACCCTTTTTTTTAGATTCCACATATAACAAGTGGCATTATTTTTATTCTTTTTTATGGCTGAGTAATATTCCATTGTATATCTATATACCACATCTCCTTATCCATTCATCTATCGATGGACAGATACTTAGGTTTCTTCCCATGTCTTCCTCCCTCCCTCCCTGCCTCCCTACCCCTCTTCCTTTCTTTGTTGTGCTGGGCCTCAGCTGCAGCATGCAGGATCTTTTTTTAGTTGCAGCATGCAGACTTCTTTGTATGTGGGCTCTTAGTTGCGGCATGCGAACTCTTAGTTGTGGCATGCGTGCTGGATCCAGCTCCCCAACCAGGGATTGAACCTGGGCCCCCTGCATTGGGAGCGTGGAGTCCTACCCACTGGACCACCTACCCCCTGGACCACCAGGGAAGTCCCTCTATGTCTTTTTTCTTTTTTTTTTTTTTTGGCTGCGTTGGGTCTTCATTGCTGCGCACGGGCTTTCTCTAGTTGCGGTGAGCAGGGACTACTCTTCGTTGCAGTGCGCAGGCTTCTTATTGCGGTGGTTTCTCTTGTTGCGGAGCACGGGTTCTAGGTGCACAGGCTTCAGTAGTTGCAGCATGCAGGCTCAGTAGTTGTGGCCCGCAGGCTCTAGAGTGCAGGCTCAGTAGCTGTGGCACACGGGCTTAGTTGCTCCACGGCATGTGGGATCTTCCCAGACCAGGGCTCAAACCCGTGTCCCCTGCATTGGCAGGCAGATTCTTAACCACTGCGCCACCAGGGAAGTTCCCCTCTGTGTCTTGACTATTGTAAATAGTGCTGCTATGAACACCGGGGTGCATATATCTTTTCATCATTTCTGGATATATGCCCAGGAGTGGGATTGCTGGATCTTAAAACCTTTGATTTATAATTTGATACCTTTTTATGTGCTTTAAGCAAATTGGGTGGTATGTGTAGCTTGAGCCCAAGGGTAATTTCTTATACTCCAGGGGAATTAATCATTTAATTCCCAAAATTATGTCATGAAATAAAGGTTACCTACATGGCTGATATAT
The DNA here is from genome assembly GCF_003676395.1 of Aethalodelphis obliquidens. Lineage (NCBI taxonomy): Eukaryota > Metazoa > Chordata > Mammalia > Artiodactyla > Delphinidae > Aethalodelphis > Aethalodelphis obliquidens. The sequence continues at coordinate 15,963,392 of NW_020837972.1, read as the reverse complement.
TTGTACTGGGGAAATAACTGTAAGCAGTCTGTAAATGTGTTAGGTGACTGTGCTTACTTTATTTCCCTGTTCTTCTCTAAGTGTATGTATGTTAACACGAGCTTCAAAGGAAGAGTTCTATAAACCAGCTAGTTACCTGCCTACATAAAATTCTAATTGGTACTTCCTTAACACATTGAATGAGACATGTTTTCTTCTTGAAAAGTAAATAATTGCCTTTAACTTGCTTCATTCTCTGTGTTCATCCTTCCTTTCTTAGGTTGTTTTGACCATCACTTGGGGATAAAATTAAAAACTTTAAACCTTCCCTTAGCAAAATAAGAACTAAAGAAATAATGTAATGGTACAGCTGAATGAAGTTCTTTCATGTAATTCAATTTCCCTAGGTTTTGTTGAAACAACTTTGAGGTGGGGTATGAGAGAAATAGATGAGGGAAATTGAGGTACAAACTTCCAGTTACAGAATAAGTGTGTCATGGGTATGAAATGTAGAGTGCAGGGAACACAGTCAATAATAATGTAATATCTTTGTATGGTGACAGATGAGAATTAGACTTATCATGATGATCATTTTGAAATGTATAGAAGTATCGCATCACTATCCCATGCACCAGGAAGTTTTAGGTCAATTACACTTCAAAAACAAACATAGGAAAAGAGATCAAATTTGTGATTATCAGAGGCGGAGGTGTGGGTGGGAGGGGGAGGAATTGGATGAAGGTGATCAAAAGGTACAAAGTTATAGGATAAATAAGTCTTAGGGAATGTAATGGTACAACATGATAAATATAATTAGCACTGCTGTACGTTATATATGAAAGTTGTCAAGAGAGTAAATCTTAAGAGTTCTCATCACAAGGAGAAAACTTTTTTATTTTGTATATATTAGATGATGTTCATTAAACTTATTGTGATAATCATTTCATGATGATCATAAGTCAGATCATTGTGCTGTATACCTTAAGCTTATACAGTGCTGTATGTCACTTATATCTCAGTAAAACTGGAAGGATAAATTAAATATAAAATTGACACACGCACACAAAAAAACTACTACTACTATGTACAAGTCAAAGTAATTTTCCAAAAGGTACACAGCTCATACAAATATTGAGTGGACACATGTCAGAGATTCTATTTGGCTCATTAATTCAATGAGGGAGAATCAGTAAGATGGTAAAACTGGTTACAGGATCATGTGAGGAAGTGTGCTCAATATTAGAATAGAATTGATGTGTGTTAGATTACAAAAACTGGTTAATATCCTATAGGGCAGTAAAACTAAGGTTATCTTTTATACAGGAGAAAAAGCCACAACTTCATAAAACATGAGCCCTTAATAATAGCACAGTGAAAGAATGTTAAATTTTTCCAAAACACTAAATCTTTGAGTGTGCTTGTTAAGTAATGCTTCTGAATGACATTGAAAGGACATGCCATCCTCCCCTTGGCCTTATCTCCAGGTTTTAGTTAATGTTTTTTTAGCACTGGAAATTGTTCTTGTTTTAATACAGTTGAACCCTCTGAATCTTTTTCTTGCCAAATTTATAGTCGTGGTATTTTTTTGATACATCCACCCTCAACTTTTTGTGTTGTCCAAAACCCAGATTTAGAGTGAATGGACAGGTGTTTAAAACACACTGGGGTGTTCTCTCAAGTGGTAACCTTTTAGCTTGTCTTGAGTTTCTTGAGTAGATGCAGGGTGTAACTGAGCTACCTAAGTTCTCTTTCCTTGGAATCAAAAAAGGTTGGACGAATCTGCTAAAAGCTAGTTGTCCGCTAAAAGCTGATTGATTGGGGGAGAGAAAGGGAATTTCATTTTATCTGTTTGGTTTCCCCCAGGAAATTGTTTAAACTTAGACTGTAAGCTTTAATTCCTCAGAATAGTCCTTATATCCATGAAGGTAAAGCAGTGTGTGAAATTGTAATCTTTAAAAAATGGTAAGATTGGGCTTCCCTGGTGGTGCAGTGGTTGAGAGTCCGCCTGCCGATGCAGGGGACACAGGTTCGAGCCCTGGTCTGGGAAGATCCCACGTGCCACGGAGCGACTGGGCCCGTGAGCCACAAATACTGAGCTCTGTGCGTCTGGAGCCTGTGCTCCGCAGCAAGAGAGGCCGCGACAGTGAGAGGCCCGCGCACCGCGATGAAGAGTAGCCCCCGCTTGCCACAACTAGAGAGAGCCCTCGCACAGAAACGAAGACCCAACACAGCCAAAAATAAATAAATGAATAAATAAATTTAAAAAAAAAAAAAATGGTAAGATTGTGGCAGCTTCAGACTTCAAACTAAGACTAAAACACAATCCATGATAAAAATGTTTTTGTTCTTACATTTTCCCTTAAATGATTTGATTTAAAATGTTCTATTAAAGAAATAGCTTGGCTCTTTGTTCTGTTCTACATTTGGCGGCAGAAAGCTGATGCTAATCAGTATTCTACAGGAGGTTTCTTGCAGTGGATTGCATAACTGCCCTTGACTTCGGGATACTTTCATCATGCAGTTTCTAAATGGTTTACTGGCTTGCAGTCTAAAATGCCCATGTGCATTCAGATTTAGTTGGTGTGTGTTAGAATTCTGAATGTCTTAGAATATTTTGAACTCTGGTATAGACCCAAAGAGTTTCACTTTTATAAACAGTGTCATTAAAGAAATGGCATGGTGTATAGTAATAATAATGCCAACTTGCTTTGGTAAGGCTTAGTGCAGTTAATTTTTCACATGTGACTTTATTTGAATTGTATGGTAATCCTGCTCAAGAGGTTAGAAAACTTAGGCTCTGAGAAGTTGTGACATGTCCGAGGGTCGCACAACTTTTAATAGAAAGGTAAAGTTGAATTTTCTGATGGGAAACATTGGTAAACCTGGTTCTCTCTCTTCCACTTAATAATTGTGTAACTGTGAGCACATCTTTTAACCTCTCTAGTCCTTTGTTTCCTCTTCTGTAAATGTCAGACATCTTTGGAAAGAGCTTTGTGCCAAGCTTCCTTTTTTAGATGTTGTATCTGTTAGAAGTTGTAGGGATTGGTGATCTTGCTGCATGTGACCTTGGACATGAATCTTTTCCTCATTTGACAAACCAGTTATATGTGTTTGAACTAACACCTTTTATCAGGAGTCATCACAGTTTTACTTGTATATTTTAATTTTTTAAAAAATCGTTTTGTCTTACTCATAGCTTTAGTTCAGTTCCAAGGTTGATTTAGTTCTGAGTGTACTTTTGAAATGAAGCTTTTGGAATTTAAAAGTATGTGCTATAATTGACGTATATACACTATCAAATGTAAAATGGATGGCTAGTGGGAAGCTGCTGCATAGCACAAGGAGATCAACTCCTTGCTTTGTGACGACCTAGAGGGATGAGATAAGGGAGGGTGGGAAGGAGGCTCAAGAGGGAGGGGATATGGGGATATATGTGTGCATATAGCCAATTCACTTTGTTGTACAGAAACTGACACAACATTGTAAAGCATTTATACTCCAATAAAGATGTGGGGAAAAAAGTATGTGCTATATAATAAGCAAATCTTATGAGGCAAAAGAAGTTATTTTAAAATAAAAATGAGCAGATTTTCTTACTGAATATGAGTCAGAATGCTCTGAAAAGATGTTTTTAAAGCATTACATGGCCCTTTTTTACTTTAGTTTAACATTTTAAAAATTCCTTATTGTAGAATGGTTTGATCATTCCAAACTGGACTTCTGAATTATAATTGGAAAACAAACCAAGAAAAAAAAGCCATCTTTAAGAAACTAGCTTATGTCACTTTATTATTCTGTAAAATTAAGAATTCTTTCCTAAGCCTGCTTCCATCTGTATTGTCTTGGTAGCATCAGTTCATTCAGCTCTGCGGGCTCCTTACTGTATACACGTAGTTGTGCAGCTTCATAGAAAATGAGCTATTGCCACAATAAAAATAAGTAGGAAGAAGTAGAGAAGCAGTTTGTCTTATTTTACTTGGGGAGTTTTTATGCAACTCTGAAACGTGAGTTTATTCTTCCTAGGCTTTTACTGTTAGCTCTAAGGCAGGAATACCTGTGTCACTTCCTCAGCCAGCCATTTGAAATTTGGAATTCTGAGCATTCTAAAGAGTACTGCTGAGTCTTGGAATTGACTGACCCAGAGTCCTCATAACTCAGATTTCACGTGGGTTCTCTTCTGTGTCTGGTGCTGTTGCTGCTTATTATTTATTCAGCTCCTCAGTGATGCTGTTTCTCAGACTGTTAGGTGGATGGGGGAGGCAGTCTTAATAGTGTCCAGCAGGAATAAGGGACAATATTCCTCATGCTGAGCTTCAATTAATCACTTTCATTAACATTTATACTTAAGTGAGAAAGGCCTTTTGTCTTAGCAAATGTTACATGTTTTTTTCTAGCATATTTTTTATACCTTTTCAACACTTAGGCTTTTTTTTTCTGTAGATGTTCATTCTGGACAAAGTTGACAGTGATACTTGTTCCCTTAATGAGTTTACCATAACTGGATCAACATATGCACCTATCGGAGAAATGTGAGTAATCCCTCCTTGTCTTTTAAAGGCTCCACTCTGGTAGTTTGGTGCTTGTATAGACTTGCAGTGTCTCTAAAATGTTCAGACAGTTTTCCTAATGTGGCTCATGTTTATCAGAGTAGTTCATTTTCTTTAAAAACAAAATTGATAATACATACTTTGGAAATTGAAATTGACATTACAGGTTGTATAAGCCAGTGACCCTTTTTCATCTTTTGAAGCCTAAATTTTCAAGTGGGGTTTCTGGTTTGCTTTGGTTTGGTTTTGGTTTTGGTTTTGGTTTGGTTTTTTTGGTCACCCTGCACGGCTTGCGGGATCTTAGTTCCCTGACCAGGAATTGGACCCAGGGCCCTGGCAGTGAGAGCACCGAGTCCTAACCACTGGACCACCAGGGAATTCCTGTTTGTTTTTCATTGATACCAGTGGTGGAGGAATTTCATTAACTAAGAATTCCTGGTCTTTACTGATTGACTGCTGATACCAGAGACATATTCTGTCTCCAGCATCAGATTTCTTTTGAATGCTTGCCAGTCTGTTGTCCACAAAATTCTATTTATTAGTAAATAATTAAATAAGAATCAACAGAGATGACCACAGTGTGTTCTAAGAGTTACTTTTTCTTTTGACAGACATAAAGATGATAAACCAGTGAATTGTCATCAGTATGATGGTCTTGTGGAATTGGCAACAATTTGCGCTCTCTGTAATGACTCTGCTTTGGATTACAATGAGGTAAGCCTCCTCACAAATGAGAAACTAGACCTGGCTGTTCCTAGTTCAAGGGTGCGGTGGGTGGAATGAAAATCCAGCCTTCCTTCCTCCCTTTTTGAAAGTATGGGTTCCTGGTTTTATTTTCCCTTTCCATTAAGAGCCTATCTCTATCAGAGCCAGCATGACCTACCCAAAGGAAGCTGGAAGCCTTTCATATATTCTCTGTGACTGAGCATTGCAGTTACTTAACTAGGAATTGTAGCGTACATGATGTTCTCTTCTGTGTATAGCTTAGTTACTATAAATGATTAAAACCAGGATACTTTTTCCTGAAAGTATAGGGTATTGATCTTGCTTTTTAAGATGGGTAACATTATGTCCTAGAGGACAGGCTGAGGCTTAGAAGGTTGTTTTGATGATGATGATGATGATATAATATAAAATTTAACCAACAGAAAACCTTTTTTTCCTCCCTTTTTAATTTTAAACAGTGAGATAAATTCTTTGGTTTCTAAAGGCAAGCCAGTCCCCAACGGAAACAGAATGTAAACTCTGTAGAATGATAAATAATGACAAGGAATTACAAATACTGTTTGAAAGCTCCCTATGTTTGAATTAATACTGTGAATATTGGCTTCTTATGGTTAAGGGAAATGAAAGATCTAATTATTAGAAAAAGATAAAATGCACACCTATGCTTTGAGTTTATTTTTAATTATCTGGATCATATGCTCCAGAATAGGATAAAAATGGCCCAAAGAATAATGGTACAATGGGCAAGAGATTATCCACCTATGGAAAAAGTCTTTATTAAAGAAAATTTACTACTTTTCCCTTTTTGTAATTTGTATGCTTTTAACTACTACAGGCGAAGGGTGTGTATGAAAAAGTTGGAGAAGCTACAGAGACTGCTCTCACTTGCCTGGTAGAGAAGATGAATGTATTTGATACTGAATTGAAGGGTCTTTCTAAAATAGAACGAGCAAATGCCTGCAACTCGGTCAGTATTTGAGCTTAGTGTTTTATTCATGCTGCCCATCACTCAGACCATATATTCTTAGTCTGCTCACTCTCTTACTCTCTTAGATAACTTAGTGTATACCTTATTTCCTCAAACTTGCAATATCTCCTTCCCCATACTCACTATAAGGTAAAATGGTCTGGCCATTTGACCACGAAAATAAAAGTAATCAATGGATAATTTCCACATGCAGCCTCTGTGCCCATAAGGTCTGCTGTCTCCCCCAGTGCTGTGAAATGGACTCTTCTTGCTCCCAGCAAAACCCAGCTGCTCCTTGTCTAGTGAGCCCCAACATCTTTCCTGCTTATCAATCTCCCATCTCTACTGGATCTTCATTAGAGAAATAATAGTATGTTTTTTATCTAAAAACTTTCTTTTGCCTTAAGCACCCTGCTTCTTTTCCTTCACAGTGAAATTTCTCAAAAGAGCTATTTTTATGTATTGTTTCATTCTTCCCATTCTCTTGAATCCACTCCAGTCAAGCTTTTGCCTCCTTCTAGTCTATCAAAACCTCTTGTCCAAGTTGCCCATGACCTTGTGCTAAATGGTCCAATTGTTTATGCATGTGTACTACTAACACATTTAAAGTACACGAAGCAAGGACTTCCCTGGTGGCGCAGTGGTTAAGAATCCTCCTGCCAGTTCAGGGGCCATGGGTTTGAGCCCTGGCCCAGGAAGATCCCACATGCTGTGGAGCAACTAAGCCCATGCACAACTACTGAAGCCCGTGTGCCTGACGCCCGTGTGCCTAAAGCCCTTGCTCCGCAACTAGAGAAGCCACCACAGTGAGAAACCCATGCACCACAATGAAGAGCTCGCCACAACTAGAGAAAGCCCACGCACAGCAACAAAGACCCAACACAGTCAAAGATAAATTAAAAAAGTACACGAAGAGGGCTTCCCTTGTGGCGCAGTGGTTGGGAGTCTGCCTGCCGATGCAGGGGACACGGGTTTGTGCCCCGGTTTGGGAAGCTCCTATGTGCCACGGAGCAGCTGGGCCCGTGGACTGTGGCCGCTGAGCCTGTGCGTCCAGAGCCTGTGCTCCGCAACGGGAGAGGCCGCAGCAGTGAGAGGCCTGCGTACTGCAAAAAAAAAAAAAAAAAAAGTACACGAAGCAAAAGTTGACAGAAATAAAAGGGAAAGTAGATGAACTCACAGTGAGTTGGAGATTTTAACACATCTATCTCAAAAATTGACAGAACAAGCAGTTGAAAAATCAGGATGTGGAAAGACACTGTAAATATACTCAATCCAACACTTATTTCTATTGTGCTACTTTTTTTTTTAATTTATTTTTATTTATTTATCTATCTATTTTTAGCTGTGTTGGGTCTTCGTTGCTGCACGTGGGGGCTGTTCTTTGTTGTGGTGCGCCGGCTTCTCATTGAGGTGGCTTCACTTGTTGCAGAGCATGGGCTCTAGGCATGTGGGCTGAGTAGTTGTGGCTCACAGGCTCTAGGCATGCGGGCTCAGTAGTTGTGGCGCATGGGCTTAGTTGCTCCACAGCATGTGGGATCTTCCCGGACCAGGGCTCGAACCCGTGTCCCCTGCTTTAGCAAGTGGATTCTTAACCACTGTGCCCCCAGGGAAGGTCCCTATCGTGCTACTTCTAATATGCTTTTCAAATGCATAAGGAACATTCACCAGAATAGACCATATTACTGGTCCATGAAGCAAGACTCAACAAATTACAAAGGATTGAAATACAGCTGGTTGCTGACCGTGAAAGAATTAAACTAGAAATTGATAACAAAAAGATAAATAAGCTTCCATCTGAAGAAAGTAGAAAACCAGCAAATTAAATACAAGTAGAAGGGAAATAGCAAAGACAAGATCAGAAAGCTATTCTGAACAATTTTGACGGCGTAGAAGAAATCAACAAGTCCTTTCAGTAACACAGCTTTCTAAGCTGACACAGAAAAATGGAATAATCCTGTGTCTGTTACATTAATTGAATCTGTAATTAAAATCTACCCCACAAAAATTCCTCAGGCCCGGTTCTGTATAATGCTAAAGAAATGCCAGTTTGGGGGAGCTCCCTGGCAGTCCAGTGGTTAGGACTTGGTGCTTTCACTGCAAGCTGTTCAGCATGGCCACAAAAAAACAAAAAAGTGCAGAAAATGAAACCCTTATCACCTCATTTGATGAGGCCAGCATAACCCTGATACCAAAACCTGACATGGATGCGACAAGAAAAGGAAGTTACAAGCTAGTATTCGACTTAATATATCAATAGAAGTAGAGATTCTCAGCACAACATTAGCAGATTGAGTCTAGTAATATATCGGAACTTTGACGTGTTATATTTGAGCAGAATAACCACAACTACAAGGCTAGCTTGACATTCAAAGCTCAGTGAGGTGGCCGTGTTGCAGGGTGCAGGCGTGTCTGCCCTAGACACTAGACAAATCTGTGGCTCCTCAGCTGCCTTCCGCCTGCCTGTCGGAGCCCCAGAGCCTGGGTTTCTTGGGCTGAACAAAGTGGCAGGCAGGATGGACCAGTCTGTTGAGGACACCCAGGTGCTGGAGGCTGACCAGATGGCCAGTGTCTGTCAGCCTCTGTTGCAGGTGGTTTTACTCAGGTCCAGCTGTACCAAGTGTTCAAGGACACAGAATCCACTGACAGTTTACTGCAGGACAGATCCAGCCTTTGTCCTAGACAGAGTGGTGAATGGTTGCTTAGATGAGAAGCAGCGTAAGCAGTGTGCAAACAAGATGTTATAACACACGAAGGTCAGAGTAACAGGCAGCGGTACGTACAAGTGGAACAAGAGGAAGAGAAGAAGCATAGTGCCAAGAAGCGAGCTAAGGAAGCTCAGAAATGGGAACTGCAGAAGCCGGAGAAGACGGGTTGAAGGGACTGTGATGCCGAGCAGGAGCAGAAGGTACCTAAGAAGGAAGCAGGTCAGGCCCCAGAGTCTCCGTCTGGGCCCACCCCCACAAGCCACCACCCTGGAAACACACCTGCCCCTCTGCACCAGGGACAACATCATCTTCGTGCAGTGCAGGGTGGTGTAGCCAGGAGATCGTACGGTGGGTCCTCCAGACCTATTCCCAGTACCTGCTGCCTCCCAGCCTTGGCGCTTAGATTTCTTTGGAATTGGGTTCTGCCACACATAATCTCTTAGTACCTATCATCTCCAAATGGCTGCCAGTTAGTGCTTGAGGCTCCTCTTTGTAGCACTTCTTTGATTTGTAGTCAGGGTTTCCTGGTAGATAGAATAAGGAGAAATGGAAAGTTAAAAATATAGCCTTTCCTAGTTATACAAAAGCAAGACTCATTTCTACTAAATGGTCAGCTGTCACTACGTTTCCTTTCTTTCATCCTTCCCTGGATATCCAGGGCAGATTAGGAGGCAGTGTGTTTTGGGGGAGTAGGGTGGCACCACACAGCACAGGCAGCCTAAGGTGGGCGACAGTGTGAGGCAGAACTGGACTTCTGCTCTGGCACTCCGTTTCCTTTACATTGTTTTGCCTCCTTTATACTATCCCGAGAAATCAAAACTTGCACCGGCATGGAGGATGTCTCAGCTGAAGTATAGTCGCCCTATTTGTGCTTCACAACTAACAGTCTCACTGCCATGAGGATCTTGGGCAGCTCCTATGGCATCCTGCCCCGATTTACATGGTTTTCATGAAACAGACATCCAGGCCCTTTGTTTCTGTTATAGGGAATTCACCCCAATTGTCATTAAGTAGGGGGCCAATCCTTGCAAAGCCACATTGTCTGACAGCTCTATTATTAGTTGGTGTGACTAAACCCTCGAGAAGCAACCCGAAGATTCAGCTTCACAGAGACTGAGGTTTAGAATTATATGATTCTAGACCTGTAACTGCTCAACGAAGGGAAACAAGTAGCAGCATGGAACTTAAAAAAGTGGTACGTTAATTGTAATGACCACTGCAAATAAGGGCAGGAGTGTCTGTTCTGTAAGAGTCTGCGGTCTAAGTATTTTCTTGCTCTGTGTCCTCCTTTGCCTCATTTTTTGCCACAGCAGCTGAGTGAAGGGATCAGAAATGACTGTCATGGTGCTCACTCACTGAAAATTCCCAGAAATGAACTTTTGCCTGCTCCTCCCGCCCCCGAAAGCAAGAACCTTTTATAGTACAGAGGTGAATAGAGCAGGACCAGCTTTTTAAGGCCTAGCGGCCCATTTGGATAGGACTGTTGATCTTCACAGCCCTGATACTGGAAGCAATGGCTTTGTTCTTCTCTCCCCCTAGGATGTGTCTGGCGCCGAGGTCCACACCTCACTCAGAATCACTACCCATTCTTTCAGTCTTCCTAGAGTCATTGGTACAAATGCTTAATGGAAACTAAATACATAAGTAATGTATCAGTCAAATAATGTAGAATTCATAGTGATTGTCTTTTTGTTGCTTGGGGCAACTCTTGCTGAGAGGATGGCTTCAGCCCACTTGTAATTGCCTACATTGGATGCTGAGGTTCTTTGGGATTTCTACAGTTATTATTAAATACTTGTCTGAATTAGGGAGAAATCAATGTAATTCACCACATAATTGAGTAAAGGCAAAAAACCGTAAGATCATTTAAATAGATGCAGAAAAGGCATCTGATGAAATTTAATCTCAGTTCATGATAAAAACTCAACAAACTTATCTTCAAGTTGATGGTGTATTTACACAAAATTAACATATCTAATGGCAAAAGAAGAATTTCTACTTTCAACATTTCTATTCAGTGTTGTACTGGCAGTCCTAGTTCATGCAGTAAGGCAAGAAAAATCAAAGATATAAAAATTGGGAAGGATAAAGTATGTTTATTTTGTAGGTAACATGATTGTATACATAGTCCAAATCTGAATCTGAAGGTTAATTCTCAGTCTTCGTTTTACCTGAGCTGTCAGTTTATCCTGTCAGTCTCTCCCTCCTTGAAAGTCCTTCACTTCACTCGTTCTCCTCCCTCCCCCACCCCCTGTCCCCTGCCATCTCCTTGGCTGCATCTTCCACATCCCACCAGAGGTGAAGAGGTTCCAGGGCCCAGTCCTCGGCCTTTTCTGTTTGCAGTTACTCCCTTGAACTCCTCTCACCTCATGACTTCAAATACTGTCCATGTGCTGACATCTAATATAGTACCCACTAGCTATCTAAAGCTATTTAGAATATTTAAGTGGTGTTCCTTGCCCCCGCTTCAGCTAATACTTAACTACCAGAGCTCGAAACCCTCCACTGTCTTCCTGTTTCATCTGTTACAAAAGCCAGATGCCTTACATTGACTTTTAAGATCCTACAACCTGCTTCTGCCACTCCTGCCATTAACCTCTCACTTCTTTTTTGCAAACTCTGTTCCAGCCATGTTGGCCTGGAGGCTCCTTGAACGTGCCAGGTCACGTCAGCCTGCACGTCTGTTCTCTCTGCCACACTCACATCTTTCACATTTTTACTCAAATACTGCCTTCTCAATACTTTATGTAAAAGCGCAGTCATACATAATTTTCTCTCTTCCCTGCTTATTTTTAAATATTCTTCTCCGTAGCACTTATAATCTACTTTCACATTCTAGTGTGTCTTTCCCAAACTAGAGGGTAAGTTTTGTGAGGGTGAGAACTTGGTTTGTCTGTTGCTGTATCCCTATTGCCTTTCACATAATAGGTACTTAGTGAGTGTTTGTTTAACAAATCAAAACTGTGCAGAAATTGCCATCCAATAATACTCCATATGTTCTCTTTATAGGTCATTAAACAGTTGATGAAAAAAGAATTTACTCTAGAGTTTTCACGCGATAGAAAATCGATGTCGGTTTACTGTACACCAAACAAACCAAGCCGGACATCGATGAGCAAAATGTTTGTGAAGGCAAGTACAACTGATTGCAGTTGAGATGTTCTTAACAGGATTGGAATCCTGGGTGAGGTAATAAATAAAATTGTTGATATAAATCTGTAACATTTCCAGGGTGCCCCCGAAGGTGTCATTGACAGGTGTACCCACATTCGAGTTGGAAGTACTAAAGTCCCCATGACTCCTGGAGTCAAACAGAAGATCATGTCTGTCATTCGGGAATGGGGCAGCGGCAGTGACACACTGCGATGCCTGGCTCTGGCCACTCACGACAACCCACTGAGAAGAGAAGAAATGAACCTGGAGGACTCTGCCAACTTTATTAAATATGAGGTTAGCTAATGAAAAGCTTCCTTGCCCACATCCTGCACATTCATTGTGTTCAGACAGCACTCCTTCAATAAAAGGTCAAACGAGTCTTGCTTTTGCCGAGAAAAGGGTGTGGTTATTTGTTTTTCTTCAGGCCAAATGTATTTATTACCTTTATAATTTAGATTGCTGCTTCAAACATACACAGTTAACAACTTAATACAGGCCTGTTACTTTCAAAGTAGAATCATCAAGGCTAAAAACCTATTTTGCAGCTCTCATGTAAATTTAAGATATTTTAAAAATTGAGGCTATTTTTAAAACACCCAGTTAGTTACTAAAGGTCAAATTGTCCAAGTGGAGAGATTCCGTCTACTTTTCTGCTTATGGAATACTTTCATATCAAGTATGTGACTTCCTGAAGCCTTGAACAGGGAACAAATTTGGGTAGTATGGGCAACTAATTGGCCACTATCAAAATGTTTTTATTCCTCGGTATATTTTTTCCCTCATTTCAGAATATTATTATGAAAGCTAAAGAATTTGGTAACAAGAATGTAGTGATTTTTAATTGTTTCTGACTTATTGGAATTAATACTGTTCTTCATTGGATTTATATCAATGGTGTGAATTCTATCATAAGAAAATGCAGAAACCTTTGCTGTCCACACTGGGGGGAAAACCAGAATTTCCTGTTTTGACATAAGGTGATTCTTTAACTCTAGACCAATCTGACTTTTGTTGGCTGTGTGGGCATGCTGGACCCTCCAAGAATTGAAGTGGCCTCCTCTGTGAAGCTGTGTCGGCAGGCAGGCATCCGGGTCATCATGATCACCGGTGACAACAAGGGCACCGCTGTGGCCATCTGCCGGCGCATTGGCATCTTCAGGCAGGACGAGGATGTGACGTCAAAGGCCTTCACGGGTCGGGAGTTTGATGAGCTCAGTCCTTCAGCCCAAAGAGAAGCCTGCTTGAATGCCCGCTGTTTTGCTCGAGTTGAACCTTCCCACAAGTCTAAAATTGTAGAGTTTCTTCAGTCTTTTGATGAGATTACAGCCATGGTGAGTGTCTTTATACATGTACAGGTAACAGACTGCACAGACACAGCAGATTCTAATTCTGACCATTAAATTTTTAGTAATAGCTCCCATATTTGGAACTTCTTTATTTTTGTCATGATCTGGGGCTGTTTATCAAGGATTCTGTTGACCAGTAGTTGGCATGCTGTATGTTGCATGCATGGAAGATTCTGGAGAAGTTTAAGACCTGGAAGTCTGAATCAGTCACAGGGGAAATATTTGGTGATATCTTTTTTAATCTTTGTTGTGGTTAAAATATACATGTTTGTATCTCATGTTTCTAAAAGCTGATTCAGGACATAATCCACACTCTGTCACCCAGTTTTGGATAGCCTTACCTGAGATGAGATGTACTGGTGATGTGTTCTCTTAAGAGCTACCTGTTGATGAAGCATTTCCCATATTCTTCCTCGCATCTGATTTTTTCACTGAGACATGTTAACATTGTGTCATATTTGCTTTCTGCTGCTTATCTGTGAAACTTCACACTCTTAAAAACAACTTAATTTTGTTGATTGAAACCAGTTTTTATAGTTGTCTTCCTCCCTTCCTCTTTCCTCCCCCTTCCCTTCTCTCCCCCAGAGGAAAGCACCATTCTGAATTCAGTACTGGGTGTTTACTATAGAAAACATACATGGGAATGATAGTTTTGTATCTGTAGACAATATTTAAGTGTTTCTGCCCTTTTTTGGTCTTTATATATATTATATATTATAGTTTACATATTTTTGAAGTCTGCCTTTATTCTACTTGAGATTTATCCATGTGGATACAAGTATTTTGTCTTGACTGCCATATTGTGTTTTGTTTGGTAAAAAAATAATACAGATAATTTGAAGTCCCCTTTGTCCCACTTCCCTCTGAAGTGTCACCTATTATAGCTCGTTTGGCAATTTTACATTTCCCAGGTGAAATGTGTTTTATGACACCAACTTACAAAAACGAAAACTTTTCCAGAGAATTCTGTTGTCCAGAGGCCCAACAGCTCCATTCATTCCCTGGCTTTAGGATGGCTGAGCGTTTGTTGGCAGCGTGTTAGGTGGCAGGTGTAAACCAGTGGTGGGTTTCTAACCCTTTCAGACTGGAGACGGTGTGAATGATGCTCCTGCTCTGAAGAAATCTGAAATCGGCATTGCCATGGGCTCTGGCACCGCGGTGGCTAAAACCGCCTCTGAGATGGTCCTGGCTGATGACAACTTCTCCACCATCGTGGCTGCCGTGGAGGAGGGACGGGCGATATACAACAACATGAAGCAGTTTATCCGCTACCTCATCTCGTCCAATGTCGGGGAAGTTGTTTGGTGGGTCCCTATGACCAGCTCACATATATTCCTTGGCTTGTGATGACCAGTTTTCCAGATTTGCTCTTCATGTGGCAGTAGCTTTGCTCTTAGTGCAGCGGGAGAGAGGGAGGGCCGGGCAAGACGAAGGAGGCCCTTGTGAAGGTAGAGGTACTTCCTCTGGTCCTCAGGAGGGCTGTCTACGGCTGCTCCAGTGTGCAAAGGATACACTTTAACATAGAAATGAATTTAAATTAACTATATAAGGTAACATAAAATTCTTGGTCTTGTAAAAGTTAACTTAATTTGAAATTGGATATAACAAATGTTTTATGATTGCCCAGGGAAAAAGTTAAAACAATCATTGCTGTCCACTGATTTTTATGGAGGAAGGTGGGGTGGTGATGTTATTTTAAATAGTGGCCAAAAATAATTTGGGGTCTTTTTCTTCTTTTCTTGGATGGAAACAGTATTTTCCTAACAGCAGCCCTTGGATTTCCTGAGGCTTTAATTCCTGTCCAGCTGCTCTGGGTCAATCTGGTGACAGATGGCCTGCCTGCCACTGCACTGGGGTTCAATCCTCCTGATCTGGACATTATGAACAGACCACCCCGGAACCCAAAGGAACCACTGATCAGTGGGTGGCTCTTTTTCCGTTACCTGGCTATTGGCTGTGAGTACAGTTTTTTATATTATTGATTTTTAAACGAATGTTTGAGTCCAAATTTTGTAAATGCATCCCTTAAAACCCCTTTTTTTTCTGTTTCCATATTAGGGGAGCAAAATATGGAGACTGCCCTTTTGCAGTTTAATGAGCTGTGTATACCCAGTTTACAGTAAAGTTATTCCTTTACTTTAGCATCCTCGTTCTTCCTTGGGCCTTTGTGAATGAGGTTCTCAGATTTAATCTATGGGCAAAGGAAATACAGGGAGGACTGAGGCCTTAAATCACCAAAATGTAAAACGAAGTCCCCCTTTCCCTGAGTGAGAGAAGGGATCTGTGCATTCATCAGCAATGGTTGGTTCTTCCACATGTGTGGCCTTTGTAGACCTCGTCCTGACCCAGGATGCTGCTTCTCTCTTCCTCATTTCATAGGTTAGGAAAGTGAGGCCCAGAGAGGTTAAATGACTTCCTTAGGGTCCCATAGGAAACTGTTTTGTTTTAATATGTTCACATGATTTAACACTCAAAAAACACACAGTGGCATAAAGCAGGAAGGCTCTCAACCAGTTGGTTCCCCTCCGGCACGCCTTCTTGGGATACTTTAGCAAATAGATCCATCTTAGGTGTTTATTTTCGCAAGCGAGATGGTATGCTGTATACACCTGTATGCTGAACCCTGTCTTTTGTATTTCTCCCTGTTTTATGGGTAGTTTTACATCAGTACCAGTATAGCTGCCTTATTGCTGTGCACCACCTGCCTACTGCTCTGTTGGAATTGCTGGGTTAGAGGGTGTGCACTTGGACCTTTCAGTGGATACTACTGCATTGGGACAGTCTCTTATTCTCAAGTGCCTGTGTTCTTCACTACCCTTGGTTGTTTCTTTATAATAAACTTGCTGAATTCAAAAGTAATTGTTGGGGTGGGGGAAGGGATGGTCCCAGAATTGGCTTCAAGCACTGCCATGTGCTCAGCGTTCTGCACTAACTGCTCTAATGGCCTTTCCATATAAAGGTTCTGCCAGGCCCTTGATGGAGCAAATAAATTAGTGTATAACTGGTAGCATGAGTTTGCCAAAGTCATGACGGGTGTGATCTGGTGCTCTAGCACAGCATGGCCTTCCTTACATGGAGAACACGTGCCTGCAGCCTTAACATACTGGCCGCTGGTTAGAGAGGGCATGGCTAGTGTGAAGGTCCTACCAATTCTAGTAGGTGCATTTCCTCACAAATTCTGGAGGAATAGCTGCCTGGTTCTTCTGTACCACAGACACCCTTCTCGTTACGGAAACCATCAGCCTAGCTGCTTTATCTGATGCAAGTGAGCAGGTGCCAGTGGTAGCACAGGCTCATTGACATACCATGTCTTTGATCTCTGTCCTAGGGGTTGGCCCTCGAGGCAGCACCTGCAGTAACGCTGCAGGCCGTAAACCCCATGTGTGTTAGTGTCATGATGTTTGTTCCCAGGTTATGTTGGCGCTGCTACGGTGGGTGCTGCTGCGTGGTGGTTCATTGCTGCCGAGGGTGGTCCGAGAGTGTCCTTCTACCAGCTGGTACGTAGCCACCTTTCTTTGTGTACCTTAGATGCAAGGTGGTGTAAGTCTTCACAAACAGTTGTCCTTGAGCTTTCTATGGTTTGGATGTCAGTCAAATAATCTTAATACTCTTAACAGTAAGCAGTTGCATATAAGGTTATTCTGAAGGACCAGGGCTTCTCTGGGAAATGCGGTGAGATTTTGTGTGGGTCTGTGTTCTGGGTTTGGTGTGGAATTGGTGTGTGGACTTTGGAAATGTCCTTGGCTGATCAGGAACTTGATTGGGCTTTTGTTGCAGAGCCATTTCCTACAGTGTAAAGAGGACAACCCGGACTTTGAAGGAGTAGATTGTACCGTCTTTGAATCCCCATACCCAATGACAATGGCGCTCTCTGTTCTAGTAACCATAGAGATGTGCAACGCCCTCAACAGGTCAGTGAGTCTTCTCAGCATGCTGGGGCAAGAGCCTGACAGCCAGGGTGCTGGGGGATTGTGTGTGTTTCCTGGTTGATTGAGAATCACAGGAAAGCTCCGCCCTCCCCAAAAGGAAGAACAAGCAGCACCGGTTTTAAGAGCTTAAGTCATCATCACCTCCAGGAAGTAGTGGGAGTGCTTAGCCACATGTTCTTCAAGAGACAGCAGAGGCCAAAAATAGGGACTTCTGCACCCCTGTGTGCCAGTGCCCACAGGGAAGGAGCTCTTGCCCTTCAGCATTGAGACAAACAGTATCACCTAATTAAGCCAGTGACAAAAATGGAAATTTCAAAATAGCCTAAGTGTCAAGGGCAATTGAGAGCAGGTTTGAACACACTGAAATGGGATTGCTGTGCTGAAGCCTAGATTTAAATTGGAAGTCTGTCCTACATCTGAACATTCTTCCTTAACTTTGCCACTGTAGAAACTTAATAGAATTAGGTCAGTAGGCAATAGGCAGTGCCAAGTTAGCCGTCACCTTATTGAAGTGTGGTTCTGAACAGTCTCTGTCGGTGATGGCATATGCCTTTGCCCTTTCAGCAGGCACATTTCACCCACCTACCTCTCCTTGTTCTGCAGCTTGTCTGAAAACCAGTCCCTGCTGAGGATGCCCCCTTGGGAGAACATTTGGCTCGTGGGCTCCATCTGCCTGTCCATGTCACTCCATTTCTTAATCCTCTACGTGGAACCCTTGCCAGTAAGCGGTGGGGGGAGCCTGGGCTGGGGCCTGGCTGCCTGTCCAGCAAGTCAGGGAGCTTGATGAGGTTTCTTTGTGTTTCAGCTTATCTTCCAGATCACACCACTGAATTTGACCCAGTGGCTGATGGTGCTGAAAATCTCCTTGCCTGTGATTCTAATGGATGAGACCCTCAAGTTTGTGGCCCGCAACTACCTAGAACCTGGTAAAGAGTGTGTGCAGCCTGCCACCAAATCCTGCTCGTTCTCAGCATGCACCGATGGGATCTCCTGGCCCTTTGTGCTGCTCATAATGCCCCTGGTGATCTGGGTCTATAGCACAGACACTAACTTTAGTGATATGTTCTGGTCTTGACTGACAGTTTTGCATAAAGGTGATGTTTAACTTAATCAATTAATTTTTTTATTGTTTAAAGCAACTGTCTATTTCTGCTGAATTTTCACATGAACATACTGGCTGGTGAAGGAGGTTTCATACTCTAGATTTTGTTTTGCTTTTTCTGACTCCAGTGGGGCAAGATTTTCCTTTTTTATACACATAATTAAAGTGTCCATTGACATGTACAGAGAACTAACACTATTTTATGCAAATATTTTTTTGTAGATGAAAAAGCATGTACAGTGTTCTGTTTAATACTCATCCTTGTATAAAAAAATAGTTGAGCCAGCAGACATTGTCAGCAAATTAATTGGCAGCAGATTTTAGGAAATGAATGTGTGTGGTTTTTTTCTAAAACTAAATAGCATGTATTGTGTCTTTTGCATGATCATCTGGATTTAATCTGAGATCACAGTCTAATTTTTATTCATAAGCCAATTTTTCTGCACTGAGCAGAGTACTGCTACCTCAGTCAGTATTTTTTTTTGGTTTGCCCCACCCCCACCCCTTCACCCCTTGGCCCTTGTTCACCTCCACCCCACCTCCACCCCCACCCCGCTCGGCTGCTTCTCCTGTAGGGTTTTGATGGTTCTGTTTACATCAGTCTTAACAAGAGGTATGCTTGTTCTCGCTTGTGCAGAAAACATTGTTCCAGATTCAATCGACCAGGTTCATGTCCCCTCACATAGTTTTTAAGGTTATTTATTTAAATGTCTAATGTATTTTATTGTAACAGACATTGTTTTGCCAACATTGCCTATTTCAGTGGCACTTCACAATCTAGTTTAAAAAGAAAAATAAAACATTTTAAATGGACAGAGAAAAATAACTGTCTTGTTTTTAACTCTTAAGTGGCTTAGTTTGAACTAACAGATGTCCAACTTTCTCTTAAGTTCTTAGTTTTACTTTTAGTTTTACTGTGCTTGAGGGGAAGAAGGATCCTGTTCTGCTGCATAGGTGGTTGTAGGAATTTTATTTTTAGTGTATAGGCACTAATTGTTATCTGTGATACATTTTTATGCAAGTTTCTGCTGGCCTGTTTTAGCCTGGTGTAGAGGACATAAGGGCAAGTGTGTATGTGTGTGTATGTGTGTGTATGTGTTTTGTAAAATCTGTAAATAGCACATGACCAAATGAACATATTGTATAGAACTATTTTTATTTGAATGTGGCACTAACCACCACCATCGTTACTATGACAAATGTTTGCGCATGTTCGAGATCAGTCTTAACCAACAGTGTGTAAGTCATTAACAGTCCTAACTGTGGTGTTTTCCTCCAATGCCTTCCAACATCCATCAACTAACGTGAGTATTCCCTGAAATCTGGATGCTTTAGCCTAAAGGTTACTGCCACTAAATGAGCTGGCTATATGACACTAATGAGTAAGCCCCTTATGTCAGGCACCCTGAGAGCAGCGGGCATATGACTTTACGTGGCACCTGTGGGCTGGGGTAGCTGTTCTCGACGCCACCCACTGCCTAGGATAACAGCACAGCCACATGTCAGTTGGGGAGGGCCTGGGGGAAGAGAAGGTAGTTCTGCTTTGGTCAGACTGACAGGTGCCTTCACAAATGCCAAGATGAGGATTCACAAAAACTTGTCATGGTTCCTTTGATCTTTGTTAGCTGCAAGGACTTGTCCCAGAATCTTGCTACCTGGTTCAATAAAAAGCAAAAAGTGAGTGAAAGCAAGTAACCAATAAAATCATGCATCATTTGTTGCATGACTTTTTTCTTTTTATGGCTGCGCTGTGCGGCTTGTGGGATCTTAGTTCCCTGACCAGGGACTGAACTCAGGCCCCGGCAGTGAGAGCACTGAGTCCTAGCCACTGGGCTGCCAGGGAATTCCCTGGTTCATTTTAAATAGGCCACCTTTTTCCACCTTCTGGGTCATACTCTTTGCAGCTGAGATTTAACTGTGCTTTAATGTACCCTGGAGAGAAAAGATACTGGCCATAGTTCTGCTCAGCTAGCAAACAACCAGCCCCATCATTAGCCAGGGTGAAGGAGGGCCTAGGCAGCAGCTCGTATTCAGGGTGGTAGCTCACTACACGTGAAACCCCGAGAGTTCTTGTGGGTACTTGAAGGTACTTGGGCCCTAGCTGGATACAGGGCCAGCCAGAAAACATGATGTAAATGCTGAGCGTGTGGGGAAAGGTTAACAGGTATCAAGCAGGACAAGGTGCTGCGAAGTTAAGAGGTCTCCATGTAAGGGGGTAGAAAGGTCACATGGAGGCGGATTCTTAATTTAGAGTCCTGGCCTGGCTCATGGAGGCCTCTCAGAGGAGGAGGAGCTGGTTTGGTTGGCAGAGAATGTAGGGGATAACATTTTGCCAGTTTTAGTGTTATGGGGTGTAGAAACAGGTTGAGCAGATCAAATGCAAGGAGTGTGTCTCGGCTGCAAACCAAACCAGGGTGTCTGAGCTTGTTGGGTGGGGTGCCATTCAGTGGTCAACTTTTCCTGACTCAGCTCCTTGATTATTATTGGCCCTTGCAAAGTAAGTTGAATGGTACGGAAGGCTATTACCTTGTGCTTTCTCAGCTTCAGGCCTGTCCAGCCCACAGAGGTGGTTTAGGCACCCATTTCCCTCAACTCAGACAGCTGGGAGTGGGAAAGACCCAGTGGTGCAGAGTCCTTTTGTCTGCTCTGTTTCAGGCTTCGCCACCAAAAAACGTCTGATTGGCACCTCCTCAGTAGTTGGTGCTGCTGTGGGCACATCCCTGGCCTCTGTCCTATAGGGAGCAGCAGGTACCCAGCCCCATCCTCACCAAGTACCCGCAGGAAGGCACCGTTGGCCTCTCTGCTTCTGCTGCTATCAGTAGCTGGATAGGACGGCAGCATCCTCAGACCCATCATGTTACATGCTCTCAGGCAGCTCTTGCCTGAAACTTGCTCCAGGTTCTTTCTCAACGGGCAAGTGGGCTGAAGGCCCATCCCATCAGTGTTCTGTTTTTTTGCCACCCCATGCCCAGACTGACCTCTTTAGTAGAGCTTTACCCTTTGCCCAGGAGATGGCAGTCTTACACGTTTCCTAAGTGGGGTACTGTGCCAGCAGCTCATTCTGCATCTGTACAGTGCAGGTGACACGTTGGGTAGGGAGAGCTGCAAGAGCTCAGAGACAAGCAGGGCAACTGCCACCTTCCCTCACAAGCAGCGGCTGCCACATTACCTTCAAACTGGGGCCTCAGGCCCCTGAATGTCCGTGTGGTGGGCAGACCTCAGGAATATCCAAGACCACAAGCGTTATTAGCTCAGTGTCTGCCAAGCCTGTTGTGTCTGCAGGGCGGAGGCACCAAATTGTGTCAAAACCACCACCCTGCATGTGAGGGTAATCTGCAGCCTTTTTTCTTGAAAGGGAACAGTGATAAGCAATTCCCCTTCTAGGACTGGATGCAGCCCAGAGGCTGGCCCCCGGGGAAGGAAGGAGAGAGGCTTGGCGCTGATTACCACGCTGCTCACTCTGCTTCGCCTTCCTTACCCTCTGCACTGCTAACTGAGGACTTCGTAACTTTTGTTATACCTGAAGCGATTAAGTGTCTGCCTGGTTGGATTCTCTGTAGCCAGGTGACATGAGGGGCCTGTGTTGCTGAGCCAGTGCTTCTGGATGCTACCCTGTGTAGGCAACCCCTCAGGGACAGTTGATCAGAAATGCTAGTCTTAAAATCTTAAAAGATCAAACCGAATATTCCTTTTCATCTGTCACTATTAATCTTAAATTAGTTATTCTAACATTTCCTCCCCATATTTCATAAAGCTGATTTCCTCTCTCTTTCCTTTTCAGCAATACTGGAGTAACCGCTTCCTAAACCATTTTGCAGAAATTTAAGGGTGTTCAGTTGCGTGCATGTGCGTTTTTTAGCAACACATCTACCAGCCCTCTGCATGATTGATGTTGGGGGGAAAAAGAAAATTAGAAAAAACTCCCCAACTCATTGTGTGTTATGTGGAGGAAACGTGTATTACCAGTGGGGTTTTTAGCTTTTAAATCAAAATAATTACAAATGTACAGTTTAGCTTAATGAATCAGGAAGCCTCTCCAGAGAAATTTGGTTTCTTTGCTGCAAGAAGAATGAGGTTCTGAAACCTTATCCAAGAGCTTAGAAGCCATCAGCCAAGTTGCCATATTTCTCTGTGCAAAATGTCATAGCTTAAATAAATGTACAATATTCAGTTGTAATGCATGCCTTCAGTTGTAAGTAGCCAGATTTCTCTATGGTGTCATTGAAACATGCTACTTTTTAATTGGCCCTGTACAGTTTGCTTATTTATAAATTTATTGAAAACACTACAGGTGTTGAATGGTTAAAAATGTAGGCTTCCAGTTCATAACTTCGGTTATATTTTGAGTGTGCAGCTATTTTGCACTGTATTAAATGTAACTTATTTAATGAAATCAGAAGCAGTAGACAGATGTTGGTGCAATACGAATATTGTGATGCATTTATATCAATAAAATGCTAAACGTCAATTTATCAACGCATGTTTGACATAGACTGTAAATAGAAAGCAGTTTGTTTCTGTGCTGGCAACAGGCATTGCACAGACATGGTTTCAGGTAAATAAATCTATTCTATGATAAGTTCACAGTGTGGTGTTGACTGTTCTCCTGCAGGAGGGGTGGGTGATGTGCACTGAGGACCTCCAGCCCTGCACCCTGAGCAGTTGTGCCCTTAGGTAGATAAAAGGGACAGAAAGTTCCTGTTGACTTTCTGCATAGGAGAGCAGAGTGGTAGAAGGTCTGGTTGTGTGACATGAGATCTATAAAATATTCCTGCCCTGGTTCCACTGTCTCCCCTTATGTATGAGAAAAAGAGTGTGTCATGAGTGGGGTTTTCAGAGATAACATGATTTAAAAGTTGTCAGCAGCTTGGAGACTATAGTGATGGAGAGATACTTGTAATACTACTCAGATGCAAAATGTAAATCCCACTGTTAATAGATATAGAAAAGAGCTGAGTAAACCAACTATACTCCAATTTAAAAAAAAAGAGAAAGGAGGTTCCCCCCCAAAAAAAGGAACTGAAATCTATATACATGGGAAAAATATTTGATAAATTTTAACATCCATTCTGTAAAGGATAAAAAAAAACTTTTGAGTACCCATAATTCCCATTTTTTGACATAATGAAAAGCCAGAAGTATTGAATTCCAGAATTAGACTCACCATCCACTGTTGCCCACAACTTAGCACTGTTCTGGAGAGTCACTGTAGTCAGACAAGAGAAGGGAAAATGCCTAGGAGTGAACAGAAAGGAGCAATGGTCATACTGGATCAATAAGAACACCTTATTTTTATGAAAGTTTAATAATTCAGGGGAGATTAACATCTTAGTATGAATGATGATACACGTCATACATTATTAATAATATATGAAGGGGCTTCCCTGGTGGCGCAGAGGTTGGGAGTCCACCTGCCGATGCAGGGGACATGGGTTCGTGCCTCGGTCCGGGAAGATCCCACGTGCCGTGGAGCGGCTGGGCCCGTGAGCCATGGCCGCTGAGCCTGCATGTCTGTAGCCTGTGCTCCGCAACGGGAGAGGCCACAGCAGTGAGAGGCCCGCGTACTGCAAAAAACAATAATAATAATATATGAAAATACCAAATGTTTTAATCAGACTGATTCTAATAAAAATGCAAGAGTAGCAAGGAAGGGTACAAACCTCAGGTATAAAACCTATAGTCATTAAATGTATTATCTAAGAAAGGTGGCATTTTAGCTTAGTAGGTAAAAGTTGGGTTATCCATTGTCACTGGTTATTCTGAAAAAAAATATGGCTGTATCCCTCACACCCAATCAACTGCAAATGGATCAGAAGGTTTGAAAAATGAAGTTATACCCCAAAAGAAAAATGGCTAAATGATATAAACAAAATTTGTAAATATAAGATGTTCAATCTCACTAGCAAATTAAATTCACAATGAGATACCATTTCATGCCCATCAATTGACCAAAAAACGGGTCTTCTAATACCAAGGATGTGGACAATGGGCCATCCTTACATTGTAGAGCAATTGGGTATCATCATCTGGTACATTTACAGATGCTCTTAACATACAACCTGGCAGATCCTTACCTTCTTAGGGATTCCTCACAAGTGCTGGAAGAGCCATACCAGGATGTTTGCAAAAGAAAAGCACCAACCTAAATGACCAACAACAGGAAAATGGGTAAGTATATTTAAGGCATGTTGGAGTCACTCTGCATCAGTGAAAATGAATAAACAAACCAGGCATCAGCAGATAAACCTCCCTGCACGGTGCCACCAAGTGCGATGTATATCAAGTTTAAAATACCCAAAATAAGACCATATCATAGCCTTTTTTTTTTCTTGGCTGCACTGCACAGCATGCAGGATCTAGTTCCCCGACCAGGGGTCCAACCTGTGGTGTGCCCCCTGCAGTGGAAGTGCAGAGTCAACCACTGGACGGCCAGGGAACTCCATGACCATATCATACTGTTTAACCTGGCCCTAGGGCCAGTGCCTGTCTGTGCTAAGGCATGTGCACTGGCTTCCTTGATGAGAAAGTCCAGCTCACAGAAAGTCAGCTAAACTAAACAGCCATGTGGTGGATTCACAGTGCAAGCTCCTCACCTCTGTGGACTAGGAGCAAACATAAATAACAAGTTCACAGACACCAGCCACAGGGATAGGAAGTGAGTAGGTGGATAGTGGTTAGTTCCAAGAGGGAGGGAGAGCAGAGTTTCACTTCTGTAAGTAATGCTTGGGTGCCATGTATGTAGGGGTTCATTATGCCTTTTGCAAATCTGAGATGTTTTTTTTTTAAATCATAAAAGTACCAGGAGAAAACATGGAAGCTGAGAAGACTTTCTAAGCATGACACAAAATCCCAGGAGAGTGATAAACTGACTACATAAAAACGTAAAAGTTTTGGAATACCATATACCTCTCTGGAGTTAGTAAAATAGATGTGCTACGCATATAACAAAGCATATTCTCTAAACATACTAGCAAAGATAAAAGTTTAATGATCTCTCCTTTGCAGCTGGCATTAGGAAAGAGCTCATGCTGATCGTGAAAATATAAATTGGCCCAATCTCTAGAGGGCAATCTGACAATATCTATGACATTTTTAAATATCCATCCCCTTTGATCAAGCACTTAACTTTGGTGAAATCCCCCCACATGTTTACAAAGCCAAACGTAATCCTGCTGCATTATTGTTAGCAAAAGATTGGAAATAACCTGTATGCCCATCAATAAACAAGCTAGCTGCTAAATAAGCTAAGAACATTCTTACCATGGAGTATTAATGCAGCCTTCAGAAAACCCAAGGTTAGATCTATGATCCAGCAAGCAATGACGTCCAATACACATTTACTGCCCAGTGAAATATTCAAGTGCAGGTCCATCCATGTTGTCATAAAGGGCAAAATTTCATCATGGCTGAGTAATATTCCATTGCTATGTTCCACATCTTTATCCATTCATCTACTGATGGGCACTTGGGTTGCTTCCATGTCTTGGCTATTGTAAATAATGCTGCAATGAACATAGGGGTGCATGTATCTTTTCTAAAATACGCAGGAGTGGAATTACTAGATCACGTGGTAGCTTTTTTTTTTTTGAAGAACCTCCATACTGTTTAGTGGCCATGCCAATTTACTTTCCCACCAGCAGTGCAGGAGTGCTCCCTTTTCTCCACACCCTCCCCAACACTTGTGATTTGTTGTCATTTTGATAAGTCATTCTGACAGGTGCAGGTAATACAGCTAACTGTGGTTCTGGTTTGCATTTCCCCGACTATGATGTTGAGCATCTTTTTACGTACCTGTTGGCCAACTGTATGTCTTTGGAAAACTGTATTCAGATCGTATGCCCATTTTTTCATCAGGTTTTTTGATGCTGAGTTGTATATTTTGGATATTAACCCCTTGTCATATGTATCATTTGCAAATATCTTCTCCCATTTAGTAGGTGGCCTTTTCATTTTGTTGATAGTTTCCTTTGCTGTGCAAAAGCTTTTTAGTTTAATGTAGTCACATTTGTTTGTTTTTGCTTTGTTTCCCTTGCTTGAGGAGACAGATCCAAAAAATATTACTAAGACCAGTGTCAAAGAGCATACTGCCTATGTTTTCTCCTAGAAGTTTTATGGTTTCAGGTCTTACATTTAAGTCTTTAATCCATTTTGACTTTATTTTTGTGCATGGTGTGAGAGTAGTCCAGTTTGATTCTTTTGCATGTAGCTGTCCAGTTTTCCCAAAACTATTTACTGAAGAGACTGTCTTTTCCCCATTGTGTATTCTTGCCTCCTTGGTCATAATTAATTGCACATATAATCGTGGGCTCATTTGGGCTATTTTTTTCCATTGATCTATATGTCTGGTTTTTTTGTGCCAGTACCATGCTATTTTGATGACTGTAGCTTTTTAGTATAGTTTGAAGTCAGGGAACATACTTCAGCTTTGTTCTTTCTCAAAATTGTTTTGGCTATTTAGGGTCTTTTGTGTTTCCATACAAATTTTAGAGTTATTTGCTCTAGATGTGTGAAAAATGCCACTGGTATTTTGATAGGGATTGCACTGAATCTGCCTGGGATAGTATGGTCATTTTAACAATATTCTTACAATACATTAGTATGATATATCTTTCTTCTGTTTCTGTCTTCTTCAGCTTCTTTCATGAGTGTCTTATAGTTTTCAGAGTACAGGCCTTTTACCTCCTTAGATTCATTCCTAGGTATTTTACTTTTTTTTTTTTTTTTTTTGCTGTACACAGGCCTCTCACTGTTGTGGCCTCTCCCGTTGCGGAGCACAGGCTCCGGACGCACAGGCCCAGCGGCCATGGCTCACGGGCCCAGCCGCTCCGCGGCATGTGGGATCTTCCCGGACCGGGGCACAAACCCGCGTCCCCTAACATCGGCAGGCGGACTCTCAACCACTGTGCCACCAGGGAAGCCCTACTCTTTTTGATCTGATTATAAATGGGATTGTTTTCTTAATTTCTTTTTCTGATACTTCATTGTTAGTGTATAGAAACTCAACAGGTTCCTGTATATTAATTTTGTATCCTGCAACATTACCAAATTCATTGATGAGCTCTAATAATTTTTTGGTGGCATCCTGTGGATTTTCTATGTATTGTATGTCACCTGCAAACAATAAATTTATTTTTATTTTTGGCTGCGTTGGGTTTTTGTTGCTGTGCGCGGGCTTTCTCTGGTTGCAGCAAGCATATGGCCTGTGCTATGTTGAAGTATGTTCCTCTATATGTACTTTGTTGAGTTTTTATCATAAATGGATGTTGAATCTTGTCAAAAGCTTTTTCTCCATCTATTTATATGATCATCTGGCTTTTATTCTTCAGTTTGTTAATGTGGTATATAACACTCATTTGCAGATATTGAACTACCCTTACATCCGAGGTAAATCCCACTTGATCATGGCATATGATCCTTTTTATGTCTTGTTGAATTTGGTTTGCTAATATTTTCTTGAGGATTTGCATCTGTGTTCAGCAGTGATACTAGCCTCTAATTTTCTTTTTCTGTGCTATCTCTGTCTGGTTTTGGTATCAGAGTGATTTCTGGCATTGTAGAATGAGTTTGAAAACATTCCTTCCTCTGCAATTTCTTGAAATAGTTGAGAAAGGTGTTAATTCTTCTCTAAATGTACAGAATTCATCTGTGAAGCCATCTGGTCCTACACTTTTGTTTGAGGGAAGTTGTTTTATTGCTGATTGAACTTCATTAATGGTAACTGGTCTGTTTATGTATTTTCTATTTCCTCCTGGTTCAGTCTTGGGAAAGTGTACATTTCTAGGACTTTGTTCATTTCTTCTAGGTTGTCCATTTTATTGGCATGTAGTGATTTGTAGTAGTCTCTTATGATCTTTTGTATTTCTGGGGTGTGGGTTGTGACTTTTTTTTTTTTTAATTTATTTATTTTTGGCTGCATTGGGTCTTCGTTGCTGCAGGCAGGCTTTCTCTAGTTGTGGCGAGCAGGGGCTACTCTTTGTTGCGGTGCGTGTGCTTCTTATTGTGGTGGCTTCTCTTGTTGCGGAGCACAGGCTCTAGGCGCACAGGCTTCAGTAGTTGTGGCACGAGGGCTCAGTAGTTGTGGTTTGTGGGATTTAGATCACAGGCTCAGCAGTTGTGCCGCACAGGCTTAGTTGCTCCACAGCATGTGGGATCTTCCCAGACCAGGGCTCGAACCCAAGTCCTCTGCATTAGTAGGTGGATTCTTAACCCTTGTGCCACCAGGGAAGCCCTTCATTTCTGATTTTATTGATTTGGACCCTCTCTCTTTTTCTTGATGAGTCTGGCTAAAGGTTTATCAATTTTGTTTATTTTTTCAAAGAATCAGCTCTTAGTTTTTTTGATCCTTCCTATTGTTTTCTTAGTCTTTATTTCTGCTCTAATCTTTATGATTTCTTTCTTTCTACTAACTTCGGGTTTTGTTTGTTCTTCTTTTTCTAGTTCTTTTAGATGTAAAGTTAAGTTGTTTGAGATTTTGCATGTTTCCTGAGCTAGGCTTGGATCACTATAAATTTCCCTCTTAGAACTGCTTTTGCTGCATCCCACAGATTTTGAATCGTTCTGTTTTTGCTTTTATTTGTCTTCAAGTGTTTTTTAAATTTCTTCTTTGATTTCTTCAGTGATCCACTGCTTGTTTAGTAGCATATTCCCCACAAGGGAAGAGAACAAAAGAAGAAAGGGAGAAAAAGTAACTACAAAAACAACCCCCAAAACAATTAACAAAATGGCAATAAGTGGGACTTCCCTGGTGGCACAGTGATTAAGAATCCGCCTGCCAATGCAGGGGACCCAGGTTCGAGCCCTGATTTGGGAAGATCCCACATGCCGCAGAGCAACTAAGCTAGTGCGCCACAACTACTGAGCCTGTGCTCTAGAGCCCGCAAGCCACAACTACTGAAGCCCACGCACCTAGAGCCTGTGCTCTGCAACAAGAGAAGCCACCGCAATGAGAAGCCCGCGCGCCACAATGAAGAGTAGCCCCCACTCACCGCAACTAGAGAAAGCCCGCACACAACAACGAAGACCTGATGGCTGCATCAGGCTGCATAAATAAATAAATTTATTTTTTTTAATGGCAGTAAGTACATACCTATCAATAATTACTTTAAATGTAAATGGACTAAATGCTCCAAGACATAGAGTGACTGAATGGATACAAAAAGAAGACCCATATATATGCTGCCTTCAAGAGACTCATTTCAGATCAAAAGGCATACTGAAAGTGAGAGGATGGAAAAAGGCATTCTATGCAAAGGGAAATGAAAAGAAAGCTGGAGTAGCAATACTTGTGTCAAAGTAGATTTTGAAACAAAGACTTTAACAGGAGGCAAAGGACATTACATAGTGATCAAGGGATCAATCCAAAGACGTAACAGCTGTATATATATATTCACCCAACATAGGAGCACCTAAATACATAAAGCAAATATTAACAGACATAAAGGGAGAAACTGACAGTAACACAATATTAGTACGGGACTTTAACACACCACTTAGATCGATGGACATATCATCCAGACAGAAAACACTGGCCTTGAATGACACATTAGAACAAATGGAATATATATATAAAACATCCCATCCAAAAGCAGCAGAATACACGTTCTTTTCAAGTACATATGGAACATTCTCCAGGATAGAGTCATAAACCGGGGTTGGTAAATATAAGAAAACTGAAATCATAGCAAGCATCTTTTCTGACCACAATGCTATGATACTAGAAATCAAGTATAAGAAAAAAAACAGAAAACAAAAAATACCCTGCAAACACGCAAACATGTAGAGGCCAAATAATATTCTACTATTTCTTTTAAAAAACAAGAGGAAGTTTTCAGTAATGATGGTTGCTGAGAATAAGTGAAAATGCTGTGATATAGATGGCAGATGGTGGTAGCCAGTTTTCTCACTGTTGGAGTAGGAGGTTACAGATAAGCAAGGGAAGACAGCTAGAATGATCCATGTGGTAGTGAATTACCGTTGGAAACACCAGGATAAATTATGTTTAGCTTAATATCGATACAGAAAATTCCATATAGAAATATTTCTAGTTATGTGTATATATACATGTATTACACTGTCAACTGAGTGGGCCAAGAAGCAAGGACAGACACTCCAGTGGCGATGAGCACACTTAGCTCCCAGTTTAGGTTTCTGATGCCATTCTCCAATTAAAGGAATCAAGTCTCCTTAGAGAAATGGCTGATTCTAGGACTGAGGCAGAAAATGTACAAATGCCTGGAGAACACTAGTGCCAGAAAGCAAGGAAGTGCTCAAACACAAAAACAATGATCAAGGAGATGAAGTTATCTCAAAGGGACACAGGAGCCAAGTGAAGAAGCTTTGAATGGCCAAAGCTGGAACAATTAGAGCAATAAAATAAAGTAGTATTGAATTATAATCCAAAGTATAAAATAAATATCCATGAGTTCATACTGATATAAATAAATGGGAGAAAACAGAAATCTCCCTTGTAGAAGAAATCCAAGTAATTTCTATAGGCACTCTGCCATTACAGAGGTGAAGTTCTTTAAGCCTGAGCTTAAATCACATAGTGACTTCCAAAGAGTACATATGGGGACGTCCCTGGTGGTGCAGTGGTTAAAAATCCGCCTGCCAAATGCAGGGGATGCACGTTCGATCCCTGGTCCAGGAAGATGCCACATGCCGCGGTGCAACTAAGCCCGTGCGCCACAACTACTGAGCCCACATGTTGCAGCTACTGAAGCCCAAGCATCTAGAACCCATGCTCCGCAACAAGAGAAGCCACCACAATGAGAAGCCCGCACATCGCAACGAAGAGCAGCCCCCCACTCACCACAACTAGAGAAAGCCTGTGTGCAGCAACAAAGGCCCAATGCAGCCCCCCACCCCCCCAAAAAAAGTACATATAATGTAGACAGGGGGAAAAGTGACTCAGAGTAGAGAAACCTGACAGACCCTACCTCAGCTAAGTGATGTCATCCTGAGAGCATGTACCTTTGATATGAAGTGAAGATGACATTTTACCTGTGGTCTTCCTCTCAAAACATAACCTCAGTCTAATCAAAGGAAAAACATCTGACAAATCCCAAAAGACATTCTGTAAAATCCCTGACCAATGGTCCTTAAAACTGTTGAGGTCATCAAAAAGAAGGAAAGTCTGAGAAACTTTCACAGCCAAGAGAAGACTAAGAACACATGATGACTAAATACAATACTACTGAATGGGATCCTGGAATAGAAATAGGAAAAAACTAACAAAATCTGAATAAATTATGGACTTTAGTTAATAATAATGTATAAGTATCATTAAAAATGTACCATATTGTTAAAAAATGTTAATAACAGGGGAATCTGTGTCTGGGGTATATAAGAACCCTCTGTACTATCTGCTTAATTTTTCCATAAGTCTAAAAGCTCTCTCTCTCTCCCTCTCTCTCCCTCTCTCTCTCTCTCTCTCTCTCTCTCTATATATATATATATATGACTCAGAGCCATAAAAAAGAATGAAATCTTGCCATTTGCAACAACATGGATGGATACATACCACATCTCCTTTATCCATTCTTCCACTGTAAAGCTGGTTTTCATGATTTTGTGTGTGCCCTTTAAAAGCACCCACTGACCTTTGAAGCCAAATGTTTTGGGGACTCATTTTCCTAGTGTGATGTCCCTGGGCTAGGGAGCCCAATGTGGGGCTCAGACCCCTTTACTCCTTGGGGAGAACCTCTCTAATTGTAATTATCCTCCATTTGTGGTTCGCCTACCTGGGGGTATAGGTCTTGACTATACTGCGTCTCCACCCTTCCTACTTGTCTCATGGTTCCTTCATTTTATCTTTAGTTGCAGAAGATCTTTTCTGCTAGTCTTCATGTCATTCTCATCAATAGTTGCTGCGTATAAACAGTTGTAGTTCTGGTGTGCCCATGGAAGGAGATGAGCTCAGGGTCTTCTTATTCCACCATCTCGGCCACTCACCAAATTTTTAAAAAATCCTCATAGAAGCATCAAAGAACTATAAGGTGGTCCAGAATTTCCAGGCAAAAATCTAAGAGAAAGCAAGAGAGATCATCAGAATACCCACTAGGAGAGGTCAACTTCTCTCCTAGTGGCATCTACCTATCCCAATAAACTAAGCTGTGAAAGCAAGCAGGGGTTTTGAGGGCTCACAGAGTAAAAAAGGCAAAGTCAAATCCAGGGCCCACCAAAAGTGGGAAGTCTCAAAGGACATTAAGCTGTGACCCCTGAAGGGCTAACACCTCAGGGTACAAGCAAACCTTCCCCAAAACTCAAAGAACTGTAGGTAGCATTGCCTTGGTGCTGAGCAGAACCAGGAAAATATCTGCAGCCCAAACTCTATCCTAGTGGTAAGCTATGAAACTTCAAGGCATGAATTTAAAGTCACTGATAGTACTCCTAAGCACCAAGCAGAAATAAATGTAAATCCTGTCTGGGGGGAAGGCACCTTCATTTTACGTCATAGGAGAACCACACAATTATTTTTCAAAGCAGCACACAGTAGAAGACAACCAAGTACATAAAACAAGGTGCCATGAGTGAGAGCCTACAGAAACACACATTACAGATTCATACAGACTTCACATATGGAAAGTATTAGATATAAAACATTCATACTGGGACTTCCTTGGTGGTCCAGTGGTAAAGAATCCGCCTTCCAATGCAGTGGACGCAGGTTGGATCCCTGGTCAGGGAACTAAGGTCCCACATGCCGCGGGGCAACGAAGCCTGCACGCCACAACTACTAAGCTTCCGCACCTCAACTAGAGAGCCTGCATGCTGCAAACTACAGAGCCCATGGGCTCTGGAACCCGAGCACCACAACTACAGAGCCCACATGCCCTTAAGCCTGTGCGCCACAACTAGAGAAGAGAAAACCTGCACATCACAATTAGAAGCTCGTGCACTGCAACGAAAGATCCTGCGTGCCTCAGCTAAGACCCAACACAGCCAAAAATAAATAAAATCTTTTTTAAAAATAAATAAATAAAAAGAACACATTCATGCTTACTTTGCTTAAAGAAAAATAGATGAAAATCTGCAGGACACAGCAATTATTAAAAGTGAACATAGGGGGACTTCCCTGGCAGTCCAGTGGTTGAGACTTCACCTTCCAATGCAGGGGGTGCAGGTTTGATCCCTGGTTGGGGAGCTAAGATCCCACATGCCTCACGGCCAAAAAACAAAACATAAAACAGAAGCAACATTGTTAACAAATTCAATAAAGACTTTAAAAAATGGTCCATATCAAAAAAAAATCTTTAAAGAAAAAAGAAGTTAACATAGGGACTTTCCTGGCGGTCCAGTGGTTAAGACTCCATGCTTCCACTGCAGGGGGCACAGGTTCGATCCCTGGTCTGGGAACTAAGATCCCACATGCTGCAGTGCAGCCAAAAAAAAAAAGGGAACATAGCAGAGAGGGAAGTTAAATGGAACCCTAGAAATGAAAAGTATAAGAACCAAAACTAAAAACTTAATGGATGGATGGACGTGGTATCAAAGTGGACACTGCAAAATAACAAATGAAGTGGAAGACAGATGAAAAGAAAATACAGCAGAATGCAGCAGAGAAAGGAAAAAAAAGCTAGAAAATACAGAAGAAAGGTAAAAATACCTGGAAGATAGACTGAGAAAGGTGACAAAGTCAAATATACATTTTATCATAGTTTCAGAAGAGTATGAGAGAAGTATTATTTGAAGAGGTAATGGCTGAGAATTTTCTAGAAATGACAATACAGATGCAAGAATCCCAACAAATCACAAAAAGTGTAAATAACAAGAAATCCGGTCCTAGAAATAGTATAGTGACCTGCAGAGAAGCCAAGACAGAGAAAATCTTAAAAGCAACAGAGGGCAAAAAAAAAAAAAAAGGCACTACCTTTAAAGAGTGACAGCCTACTGCTGACTTCACAACAGTTAGTGGAGGCCAGAAAACAGTGAGATGACAGCTTCATGTGCTGAAATTACTGGCAACCTAGAATTCTAAACCTGGAGAAAATATACAGTAATTAAAGAATCAAAGTCAAATATTTTCAGACAAAAACAGAATTCTTCACCAGCAGACTCACACTAAGGGAAACTCTAGATGAGGGGCAGGGGTAAGCAATCTAAGTGATATGCAGGCCTCTGTCACCCAGGAGCATGGTAAAGTCACTGGCTAGCTCCAGACATAGATACACTGGTAAGTATGTTGCTACTTCCTAGGGTAAACACTAAATGACAGAAATAGAGGCAAGACTAACAAATCAACAGAAGGACAAAAATGAAAGAAATCTAAAAAGATTAAAAAAATAAGAAGGATAGAAAGGATAATAGAAGACGATAGAACCAACCCCAAATATAATCAATAGTAACATTATAAGAACATACTAAATATGTTATTCCTGTTGCTGTTTTTGAGAGAGTGATTTCTGCATGACCCAGATATTTCTATTTTGAAAAGCAATCCGTGCTTCTACTTGATTCCAGCAGCAGGAAGAGATACAAACACGTCCAGCAGTCAGCTAGGAAGTGCTGGAGGAGCTGAAATTGGCTGCTTTTTCGTCAAAATTTGTAGAAATTATAAAATACATTTTGTAAGTTAAACTTACTTAAAATCAAAATGGTTTTAATTCAGGACTAAAAGTGTACAAAGTTTAACATTTTTATGTCTTTGATATTTATACATCATGACCTATTAAGAAAGATTTCACTGAATACGAAAAGTTTACTTTTTAAATAAACTCTGCCGATGAACAGTGCAGGTACAAAACGGGGGGTGGTATAGTATATATACAAACATGCAATTTCAAATTATTTCTGAAAAACTACACACAAAACTAGTAATTACGATTGCTTCTGAGGAGGGAATTAGGAGAAGAAAGAAGACGGGGAAGTTTCACCTTATGCCCTTTTGAAAATTGTGAATCTAACTTTAGAAAATATATTAGACCATCTGATACTAACAATTTAATGGAAGTGCAAAGAGCTAAGAATAGCCAGAACACGTCTAAGAATAAGATCAAGGGGTCCTGCCCTTCCAAATATCAATAAATTTTATAAAGCTACAGTAAAATTAAGACAATGAGGTATAGGTGCTGGGATAGAAAAACTGACCAACGGTATGGAAAAGAGAGCTTAGAAACAGAGTTGCTCATTTCGAACACCTGATTTGTAACCCAGTTGGCATTAATCAGTGGAAAAAGCAGGTAATTTTTTAATACCTGGTGGTTATGCATGTTTAAACCTAAATTTTTAAAAATCAATAAAATTGGATCCCTACCTCGCACCGTACATATAAGAGAATAAATTTTTGACTCTGAGATGAGGAAAGATTTCATAAGAATTAAAAAATACAACCATAGGGAATTCCCTGGTGGCCCAGTGGTTAGGATTCTGGGCTTTCACTGCAGTGGCCCAGGTTCAATCCCTGGTTGGGGAACTGAGATCCCACAAGCTACACGGTGTGGCCAAAAAACAACAGGAAAGGAAGGAAGGAAGGAAAGAAGGAGGGAGGGAGGAGGGAAGGAATGAAGGAAATACAACCATAAAGAAAAAGATTGGTAAATTCAAGTACATTAAAATTAAGACCCTCTGTTAATCAAAAGATACTATTGGGGCTTCCCTGGTGGCGCAGTGGTTAAGAATCTGCCTGCTCAAACACAGGTTTGAGCCCTGGTCTGGGAAGATCCTACATGCCGCGGAGCAACTAAGCCCGTGTGCCACAACTACTGAGCCTGTGCTCTAGAGCCTGCAAACCACAACTACTGAAGCCTATGTGCCACAACTACTGAAGCCTGCGCGCCTACAGCCTGTGATCCGCAACAACAGAAGCCACTGCAATGAGAAGGCCTCACACTGCAACGAAGAGTAGCCCCCACTCGCCACAACTAGAGAAAGCCCGTGCACGGCAATGAAGACCCAACGCAGCCAAAAAATAAATAAGTCTTAAAAAAAAAAAAAGATACTATTAAAGAGAGTGAAGGGGACTTCCCTGGTGGTCCAGTGGTTAAGAATCCGCCTTCCAATGCAGGGGATGCAGGTTTGATCCCTGGTCAGGGAACTAAGATCCCACATGCTGCAGGGCAACTAAGCCCACATACCACAACTACAGAGCCTACGCACCACGCACCACAAGAGAGCATGCACGCTGCAACTAGACAGAAGCCCGCACGCCACAACAAAAGAT
The DNA here is from genome assembly GCF_003676395.1 of Aethalodelphis obliquidens. Classification (NCBI taxonomy): domain Eukaryota; kingdom Metazoa; phylum Chordata; class Mammalia; order Artiodactyla; family Delphinidae; genus Aethalodelphis; species Aethalodelphis obliquidens. Next base: position 15,926,775 of record NW_020837972.1, on the reverse strand, counting down.
CCCGTGTGCCTCAACTAAGACCCAACACAGCCAAAAATAAATAAATATTTCCAAAAAATAAATAAAGAAGGCTGGAGATAGCATAGCTCTGACTTCCAAAGATGAAAAAACAAAAAGGTGAATGTTAAAAAAGAGAATGAAAAGGCAAGTCACAAACTGGAAGAAGGTATCTGCAACTCGTATTCTGAATTACATCCAGAATATATAAAGAACTTCTGTGAATTAACAAGAAAAATAAATAACTCAATAGAAAAATGGGCAAAAATTTTTTTCACAGAAGAGGAAGCACAAGTAATTCCTAGATATATGAAATGATGTTCAATCTTGTTACAAAAACAGAAACTTGTAAATTAAAATCACTATGTCATCCCACATCCAGGAGAAAATTAAGGTTTGACAATACCAAATGCCAGTGAGGAAATAGGACAAAGGACTGCAGATGTGGGTGTGCATGTAAATTTGTACAACTTCTTTGGAAAACAGTTTGACAATATCTGGTAAAACTGAACACGTGCATACCTTACACCCATCAGTTCCACCTCTGAGTGTAACCCTACACAAGCCTGTGCTTATGCACAGAAGTCACATATGAAAACATACATAGCAGCACTGTTTGAAAAAAACTAGAAACTAAAATGTCTGTCATTGGCAGAATTAATAAGATGGGGGTGTTGGATACACCCAGTGGAATATTATATAGCAATGAAAAATGAACGTAGCATCCTACAAATGCCTGACCACTCCTCACCAAATTTTCAAGGAAAGTTATCAAAAAAAAAAAAAGGATACTCTGAAAAACTTTCACAGCCAAGAGGAACCTAAGGAGACATGATGATGTCTAAATGTAATGTGCTACCCTGGATGGAACCCTGGAACCAAAAAAGGACATAAGGTAAATACTAAAGGAAACTTGAATAAACTATGGACTTTTGTTAATAATAATGTATCAGTCTTCATTCATTGTAATAAACATGCCATACTAATGTAAGATGTTAGCAGGGAAAACTGTGTGCAAGGTATATGGGTATTCTCTGTACTATCTACTCAATTTTTCTCTAAATCTAAAACTGTTCTAAAAATAATGTCTATCAATTAAAAATGAAGCTATAGGAGTATTAATATGAATCAATATTTAAAATAATGTTAAGTAAGGGTATCATGGAAAAATATAGACAACATGATTCTATTTACATTAAGTTCAAGAACAGCAAATAAATGTATTATTTAGGATAAAAACATGGTAAAATTGAAAATAAAATGGAAAAACAATATTACAGGTAAGAAAAATGAGCTATCTGTTGAAGGTTCACTTGAACTTCCAGGGTCAGAAAGTAAAGGAAGTATATAAAAACAAGATTCAAAATAGTGGTTACCTCTGGCTGGGGTAGTGGGGAAAGGCAGGCAGAAGGAGGGAGGCAATGGGATGTTATCAGTTTTGAGCACAACGGGTCTTCTGGGATTGTGAAAATGTTCTATTTCTTGTCCTGGATAAAGTGTACATGTGTGTTTCTACATATTTTCATATACTTCTATATATATGCTATATTTTACAAATTTTACATTTTTATTTAAAAAGAAAGGAAAAACTTATCTGTCCCCTAGGCAGGCTCCGACCCTAGTGCCCTGGCACAATTATTCTTCAGGGGAGGCGGTTCTCCTATATTTGGTTAGGGGTCTTCACATGGCCTTGTCCTCTGAGGTGGCTCCCTCTGGCCTCCCCTAAGCTGACAGAAGCTGTCTTTCTGGTCAACACGGCTGGTTAGAGTAGCTCCAGATGGGGACTGTGCATAGGGGTCATCTCTGTCCCTTCCCGTCAAACACCATCAAGCTCAGCAAAGCAGCAGCATGGGACTGGGGAGCCGTAGGGGCCTGTGGGGCTTTGGAGATCAGCTTGTTTCAGCCCATCAAGGATGGGGCTTCAGTCTGGGCACCACCCAGGCGGGAGGGCAGAGGCCTCTCTCAGAAAAGATTCCTGCTTGCTACCATTCCCTCTCAATTCCTGGACAAAATCCCCACTGCCCCAGGGGCCTGACAAGGGAGATGGGCCGGTGGGTAGAGTGGACTGAAGTCATAAGTGGAAAATGATCCAAAAATTAAAAATAATTTCTCTGGGCCACAGACCCATGTAGGACTAAACCTGGCACTGAGAGGGGCTCAGGGCAAATCTGTTCATCCAGCACCAAAGGGGGCCAGAGGGCAGGGCTCATGTCCACAAGGATGCTGACCCCAAAAGGACCAAGGTTTAGCCTTGGGAGGCCACTCCCCTCCCACACGACCCACCCAAAGGCTCCAATGCTGACAGCCCTGCCACAAAGCCCCACACACTGGACGACCCAGAGAGGGGTCCCGACTCCCTAAGTTCTCTTCCAAAAGAAGATGGAGGCACAGAGAGGTTAAGTAGCCAGTGACAGGCCATTGACCTGAGCCTTCTACCTGGTGGTAGGGACAGGCCCTCCCTTTGAGAGGCTCAGCCCTCGTAGTGGGGAGGGTGGAATTCCTCCAAGGAGGGACTGAAAGAAGGATGGAGGCTCAGAGAGGACACAAGTAGCCCGCAATCACCACTGACACACACACACATACACACACACACACACACACACAGAGCCAGCAAGGGCTGTCCCATGAGGGAAGAGGTCCCCAAATTCCAAAGGCCTGAGAAAGCAAAGGTAGAGGCCTCCGCAGACCTCACCAGAGTCCACCATAAGCTCCCACTCCAGCAAGAGGAAGTGAGATGGGAGTTCCAGAGACTGGGAATCTCCTGGTTCACCCCTAACCTGAAGCCAATGGATGGACTCCCTAGGTAGACTGGGGCAGCTGGGGCACACCAACCAGAAACAGGGAGGCCACAGGGCTGGCCTGAGCTTACAGATTCGCTTCACAGAAACAGGACCAGCTAGTCAGCCCCCTTGAAAGTTCCAAAACAGATCACTATATCCTTTCACTCTGAAATTCCCCTCCTGGGAATTTACCCAAAGAAGGAAAAAGCTGTGAGCACAACGGAGGTCACCACAGGGTTGTTTATAAAGAGACAGACACTGGAAGATTTAAGTGGCCGGCTCTGATGCTGCCCTTGCCAGACGGTTTGGCAGCCCTTAAATCCAGCGAGACTGAGGATTAAGATGGACAGCAAGGGGTGCTTAGAGCCCATTTTTTCCTTAACAGACTATAAAATTGTGCAGAGATCACAGTTAAGAACACACACAAACTCTAGGATGAGAAATCTTGGACAGATGAAGACTATTAGCTCATCTGTGAAATGCGGCTAATTTCAGTGATGCCTCAGGAGTGTGAGGCTAAAATGTGATAACACAGGCACAGGGCTTACCTTATAGCTCAGGCCAGACGAGTGCGCAAGAAATAGCAAATCAAAATGATAGAGCTTTTATCACACTGACGACCGGTAAAAAACAAAAACGCTTGATGACACCAGTGTTTCCTGAAGGTTCAGGAAACAAGCACTCCCATCTATTGTTGGAGAGCAATCTGACAGCATCCATCAAAGCCTTTAAATGCACATACTCTGAGATCAGAAATTTCACTACAAGGAACTTGACCTATCTTTGGAGTACTATGCCAAAACATATTCATGGTAGTTCACACTGTAATAATTACATACAAAGCTGGAAACGGGGGTCTACCAACAGCAGAAGGGTTATAGAAATGGTTCCATCCACAGAATGGGATTCTGTGGAACTGTTAAGGCAAGGAAGAGCAGTGATACCGCTGGAAGGAATTTCTGTGTGTACAGCATGACCAATTTAGTGTAACTTTCATACCATTATCATTAGGTAAAAGCTCAAGACTATTTTTCTAAATGTAGTCCAGAAAATTTATTTTGTGGAGACACTAGGATTCAGTAGAGATTGGGAAGCAGATATATTTTTAATTTTACACCTTTCTCTCTTAATTTTAACCATGTGTACGTTTATATAACACCTATATATTACAAACACATGGGCTGACAGGGTTATCTGAATGGCAGAATTACAGGCCATTTAATTTTTTTTGATATATATATTTTTAACCAGCTTAACCATTTTTAACCATCTTAACCATTTTTAAGTAGTTTGTTATGCAACCATCACCACCATCCACCTCCAGTTTTTTCAACATTCCAAACTTGTACTCATTAAACTCCCCATTCCCCCTCCTTCCAGGCCCTGGTAACCACCATTCTACTTTGTCTCTCTGAATCGGACTCCTCTAGGGGTCTCATAAGCAGAATCATTCTACTGTCCTTTAGTGACTGGCTTATTTCACTTAGCGTAATGTCCTTAAGGTTTATCCATATTGTTAACATGTGGCAGGATTTCCTTCCTTTTTAAGGTTGAATAATATTCCTTTGTATGGATATACTATATTTTGTTTGTCCATTCATCCAACAATGGACATTTGGGTTATTTCCATTGTGAATAGTGTTGCTATGAACACAGGTGTGCAAGCATCTGAGACCCTGCTTCAATTCTTTTGGGTATATACCCAGAAGTGGAATTGCTGGTTCATATGGCAAATGTTTAAATTTTTGAAGAACTGCCAGACTGTTTTCCACAGCAGCTATATTATTTTATCTTCCCACCAGCAATGCATGAGGGTACTTGGTTATTTTTAAACTGTTTTCTTCTAACGGCTGCTAAGGAGACTTACGTGATCTTCCGGCTTTTCCTGGTGTTGCTGGTACCATGTAGTTTGTGAAATAAGTAACATGTTCTGTGATGGCAACAACTGACATCTTGCACACACCCTGGCCCCAAATGGTGGAGGCCCAGGTGTAGCCAGGGCAGGTCAGAGCGTCTAGACAATGAAAGCCTGCCCTCTGTGGCCCATGACTGGTACCCCCTTCCACTGCCCCAGGGCAGGGAAGCTCCTGGGGGAAGTGGAAAACCTTAGTAAGGTACTTACCTCAACAGGCCCTCCCAGTGCCAGGGATTCCTGGCAGGCCTGGTCATGGCTGCTGTCCCTGGACGCTGAAGTGAGGTTCTTGAGTCAGGCCTCACTGCCTATTGTCAGCAGAGAGAATGCAGCAGTCAGTGCCCATGGCTTCGGGGTCAGCAAGCAGGCCTGGACATGGGCTCAAGAGGCCTGGTCATGGGAGTTGCCCCACCCACAGGCAACTACAGAGTGAGGCCCCCAGGGGCCCTCTAAGGTCAGGCCTGCAACTTCTGGGGCCCTCAAACCCTTCTCCCAGGTTTCTCAATATTTGGACCAGGGAACACCTGCATCAGAATAGTAAATTGGGATGGGATTAAAGATGCAGACTCTTGGGCCCAGGGCCCAGACTTTGATTAAAGTTTGGTGTCCAGCCTAGAGATCTGTATCACTGAGAAGCATAATCAAGTTTCAGAATTACTGATTCAGGCAAAAGCTGGCCTCATTCTCTGGGGAAGAATTCAGAGGCAGGAGTGTGGCCTCCAAACTAAGGCTGGCAAGGAGCACTCCTGACATAAGCTCTGTAGGGGTCACATCTGCCAGGTCCCTGGCACACAGCATGGGTTCAGAAGTGAAGGGTGAAGGGCCAAGGTGGAGAGCCTGGAACACCTTCCTTAGGACCCTGCCTCCCTGCTCAGCAGAGGGACCTCCAGGAGAGAAGAGCAAGAAGTCTTCAGAGTGATACCACCAGTCCCCAGTTCCCCAGGAAAGAACTGGGATCTCCATTACCCTTGTGATGGCGATAATGTTCCCAATGGGGACCATGCTGAACTCCTCACAGGATCACTCAGTCTTCAGTCCAGAGGAGGATGAGGGAGCCCAGAACGTGGAGGCTAACCACCTGGCCCCTGACCCACAGCACTAACAGGTGAGCTGAGACTTTTAGAACCCAACCCAGTCTGATTCCAAACCTATGCTTCAAACAATCTGGAAGGAGCCAGGAGGAATGACAAGCATCAATTAAAACATCTCCACATTGGCTGTGCGAAAATCCAGACAGCAAAAGGTACCTGTGGTGACTGCAGGCATGTGGAAGGGCATCCCTTATAAGGTTGCTTGGTCTCTTGCAAGTGGATCAGTGGGACAGCGACAGAGCTGGTCAGCCTGATTGTGCCCCTGCTTCCTGGGGCTCCTCACTCTCACGAGGTTTTCTGTTTATGAGAGCAAGTGACTGGCAGGGAAGCGCTTCAGCACCCTCCAACTCAAACTCCTCTGATTCTTTGACGTAAACTGAGAGTATTTTCAATCCTATGTCAGGTGCTCTAAAAATAGTTTCAGTTGTCACTTCAACCCAGTTGTCACCCCAGCACTGCCGAGATGGAAATACTGGAGCTGCAGGTGTGAGGGCCTGAGGAATCCAGTGCAGGGTGTTGCTGGGATGGACAGGCCAGACTGATCCAGGGGCTCCCAGCAGAGATGAAAGGGGAGGAACGTGAGGCTGCTGATGGAAGGCGGTGCACAGGTGTGGGTTCCAAGGCACAGACTGATCCTGAGAGAATCTCAGGGCTCATGGTGATGAGCCTGACATGCAGAAACAAGGTCAGGAGGGTGTGGCTGGGCTTCTTCCCCAGAGGAGAGATTTCACCTTTTCTCCCAAAGCACTAACTGATCATGGATGCTCAGAGGCGAGCTGAGGAAGGACACGAGCCTGCATCCTGCAGCGAGCACAAATGAGCAGTGTCTTCTCTGGGCCACACATTCACCTGGCATGACTCCAACTGCCTGCTGGGCTCTTTAAAAACTGCTCCATCAAATGATGCTGCCCAAGCTTTGGTTCTCATACTGAAAGATACTTTAACAGTAACCTTTTGCCCACTTTAAATTGCAGTTATCAGATGTTCTAAGCTCCTAAACTATTGTACACTCTATGTTTTTACACATTAAGACAGAACTTTCCATTTATGTCAAATTCCCATTTTGTACCACCTTTGGCTAATTTTATTTTGATGAGAATTTGGGGTTAGCTGTGACACCCCCCACTACCTTCACCTCCAAAAATATCACATATTAAACAACGGGGAGAGGGTGGGTAGTCTCCCAGCACCCGAGCCCAGGGAATGAGCCCCCTGCTGACCCCACAATAGAATGCTGAAACCAGACACTGACCTCAGCGCCCCTGACAGAGATAGGCAGACTCAGTCTAAAATCTGGCCAAAGACTCTCCCCAGGAATTTACCAATCAAAAATGCGAATGGATGAACCAGCTCAGTATTACCTGAGGTTCCCAATCCTCCCAGCTCCCTTTCCTCCCAATCCTTTCCCTGGGAAAAAGAGAGTCTATTTATGGCAAATAATTCTAGAGCTGAATCAATGCACTGTAAATAAGAGACCAAAAAAAAGAAACTATAAAGGGCTTCCATTCTGACCAACCCAACATCATTACTGTACAAAAAACAGTTTTATTAATTACCCCAACTGTGCCTCTGTTCATGCTCTAGGTCACACTTGTTTCTCAGATTCGGCCCAGGCTCATAGGCAAGTTACCAGATTAGCAAATAGGAAAACTGTTCTGCAAAACAGCAACTGTCAGCTTAAGGCATTACTAACATTGCAGAAAGAAGCAAGGTTACTAGGGAAGTTTGGACAACCCAGGATAATGATTTCTGGGACAGGAAACCCTCTCTGAAAGGGCCAGTCCATGCTGCTGCTGGGAGATGACACTCTTGCTCTGGGGAACAGGTCGCTCCTTTAAACCCATCCACAACATCACAGACAAAAGACTTTCTATTCCTCGAGCTTTCAGATTTAGAAGTTAGTTCTATAAAAAGCACTCTGTCCCAGAAGCCCCGACACATCCACGGGCCTCTGAGTGCTCACTTGGTCCTCCCTGACTGGAGCAGAGGAGGATGGAGATATATGGAAGGTTGGTCAGGCTCAGTTTTTAAAAATGAAGTCACTACTAGAAATACGGAGCAAGGGGCAGAGACCCCTGCTGCAATCACATGCTGAATCATTGTCCTCCCAGAGAGCGGGCTCCTACAGGTTCCTTCAGTCCATGGAAGTGCTCAGAGCGGGGCAGGCCAGTGTGGCCACGGAGCTGTGCCTGCCTCACTGCATGCCGAACCACTGCTCCTGGTCAGCCCACTGGGCCGCCTCACTGTCGCTGCCCTCCAGGTCCCCTTCTTCCCCACTCCCTTCCATGTCGTCCACATCCTCCTCCTGAGTGGCATCCGTGGGACTCTCCTCCTTCTCCATCTTCTGCATCCCCTCTAGAGACTTCTGGTCATTGGGGTCCAAACTAGGGGACAACAAAACAAAGGAGAGGCCTGAATCTCTGCCTTGCTTCTTGCTGGCTGATGTGTCATCTCTCCCTGGCACAGCAGTGAAATGACCACCCAGTCACAGAGAAACTGCTAATGCCTGGCCTCTCCAAACAACTCCAGTTCCATAGGGAAGATTGAGGGAGTCCACCACTAGAAGTGAAAAAAGGCATCTTGTCCTAAGTTTTAGAATTCTCAATTTGAGTTTTCTCCATTTATTTCTTAAACCTTTTCACACTTAATACCCCTAGCATTCTGCTAGAGGAAGATACTAGATAACACAAATGAAAAAGTAGCAAACAACCATTAACAGAAAAATTCAAATATAATTTAACAGTATTAGGTTTTTAAGTTACAAGTTTACAAAAAATACTTATTTTTCTGTGAGTAAAACTGTTCCATATTCTTATGATATAATTAAACATATCAGCATTTCAGTAGTCAACCAAAATCATCATGCTTACCATGGAACAGATTTGTCAACTCCTAGGTTAGACCCCAGGACCCAAAGCTACCCAACCTGGGCATTTGACTGTAGCAGCTAAGAGTATTGTGCATGCCAAAACCCTCAAAGTTCAGAGGGTCCAGAACATTTATTTACTTGGTTCCTAAGCAATCTCTCCTCTTGCCTTTGTGACCATCACTGAGGCCAGCCGGTGTCCAATCTCTAGCAAATTCCGCTTCTATATTTTATTTTCACATTTGCTTCTGGGTTTCCAAAAAGCAAATGAAACCCATGTTGGAATCCTGTCCCTACTTATGTAACTGTAGATTGACTGTAACATCTCCTATTCTCTGAAACCTTCCATACAGCTCTCACCCACACGCAGCGCTCCCCACCCTCTGCACTCCCACCCTGCCTTCTAGAGACTGCTTTGAAAGCACTTAGCACATGGTATCTATCAGTCTGCACGTCTGAGACTGAGAGCTCCCGGAATCACAGCATCCCCAGTGTTTACTGAGATGCCAGGCACATGAGTGGTGCTTAACTGCTGAACAAGTAAATAGATGTGATCAGACTCGATTAAAGACAGGCCTCCACCATAACTTTATAGACACACAGACGACCCTCAAAGAAATCACTTCTGTATTAAGCAGTAAGAATACCACTATTTATTTAGTATTTACTATATACCAGGCACAGTGCTAAGAGCTTTACACGGAATAATCATTTAATCCTCGTTTAATCATTTAATACCTAATAAGGTAGATATAGACAAGGAAATCTGTTAGTAACTTGCCCAAGATAACAGGTGGTAAAGGTAGTATTCTTCAGAGCTTAAGTTCTTAACTACTACAGTAGGTAGAAACATGGGAAAGTACTTACAATACGTTGATTGAAAAAGCAGAATATAAAATATATACTACGTATAACCCTATAAAAATACGTATATGTGTTGGCAAGGCCAGGAAGATGATCTACACAAATGAAAACAGATGTTATAGTGGTGTGGCTGGTTATGAGTGAAACAGTTCTTTAATGTTAATATCAGTTAAGGAAAAGACTTCAGAAGTCATAAATTTACAAACAACTCTACCATTACTATTATTACTGTTTTCAACCATGGGCACAAAGTGTGTGTGTTTCCAGAACTCCTGTTACATTGTTCCCTGCTTCCTCTACCCCTCAATGACCTTCCCCCCATGGGAGGCTAAGTGCCTACCTTAGTGCTATACTATACTGGTCCATTGCTTCCTGATACTCATTGACAGCTACAAGGAAATCTCCTAGGATCCGATGCAGGACACAGTCACTCTGATTAGCTAGTGCGTTCCGCAGCAAAGCAATTCCATCTTCATATTTCTGTTCTCTGCCTGAAAAGAAAAAGACTCTCATTTTCCTACTTACACAACATTTCGAAATATATTCCCATCGCAAGTCATATACACAAAACCACAACAATGATCACAATCCAACATCTATTTATAGATGTCAAGAGAACAGTGGTGTGGCAGGAAGTGAGAACAAGGTCGTTTGAATTCTTATTCCATTAGGAACTCTGCAGTTTGAGTTCTGATTTTTAAAAACTTACTCACGACCAAAGTTCATATAAAAAGCCAGAATGGATTTTATTTGCTAAACTACCCTAAACTCAGTTCATCATAAATCAGGACTTAAAAAACCAAGTCTAAAAGGGAAGTCAGGGGCTTCCCTGGTGGCACAGTGGTTGAGAGTCCGCCTGCCCATGCAGGGGACACGGGTTCGTGCCCTGGTCCGGGAAGATCCCACATGCCGCGGAGCGGCTGGGCCCGTGAGCCATGGCTGCTGAGCCTGCGCGTCCGGAGCCTGTGCTCCGCAGGGGAGAGGCCACAACAGTGAGGGGCCCGCGTACCGCAAAAAAAAAAAAAAAAAAAAAGGGAAGTCATAAGATGGGTCAAAACAGTTCAAATTGGTTAAAACCAGTTATATTCGGCCCAAATTAGTTCAGGACAAAGTGAGCTGAATAGGTACTAACCAAGTACACCTGGTTTGAGCCACTCCACGAAAGTCATTCTAAGCCAATTACATTTGGTTGTGCTAAATATAAACCAATTCACATGGGCTCAGACCTAGTGCAAAAGCACACACCCAGGGCTTCCCTGGTGGCGCAGTCGTTGAGGGTCCGCCTGCCGATGCGGGGGACATGGGTTCGTGCCCCGGTCCGGGAGGATCCCACATGCCGCGGAGCGGCTGGGCCCGTGAGCCATGGCCGCCGAGGCTGCGCGTCCAGAGCCTGTGCTCCACAACGGGAGAGGCCACAACAGTGAGAGGCCCGCATACCGCAAAAAAAAAAAAAAAAAGCACACACCCGTTTGGTCATCTGTAACCAACTGGGACTAGGGAATCCAACTGAGATCAGGTTTTACACAATTAACTACGAACAGGGAAGTAAACAAGATACACTTACTAAGCAGTTCCGCTTTTTTCACCACAGCCTTAATGTAGTCCGGCCTTTGAGTCAGGGCTTTATCTAATAAAGTTTTGGCTTTCTCCTGTGTCACTGGGTCTTCAAGACAAACGGTGGCTAAAAGGGTAAGGGTCTGTGCATTTGCTCCTAGAGTTTTGTAAACATTGTTAGCCATTACCATTGCTTCACGAATACTGTTGGAGGCTAAGTAACATTCGATGAGACCTGAAAAAATATAACACAAAGTTCAACCACATTACCATTCCAAGCCATACTTCCATCTGACAGCCTTCCAAATTACAAACCTTCAAAGTTTAAAACAAAGGGCAGGCCAAGGGAAAAGTCTGATGGTGAGATCAGACTGAAGGGTATGTTGATGGAACAGCTAAGAGGTGCTCTTCCCCAGAGCACTTGACGGACGTGGAAAAAGCCTGTAGCGCAAAGGCACCTTCAGTTAGTGAAGGAAACAAACATGCACAAGTAAACCAAAGCATGTAGGCAGCCCAGCTGCAAGTCAGAGGAACGAATGTGACACTAACTAATGTGACATTAACATACTGTGAAAGAGGAGGTTTCCAACAAAACCCAAGGTTTTGCTGCCTCTTAACAAACTGTTAATTTCCAGCTGTGCTCAGTCACCTTTAGTCCTACATTTAAGGGGGAGGGCTCCTACAGTCCACAGCGAATGTCCAGCTCTAAAAACTAAAGGACCTAGGGAGCAACCTCAGGAGAAAGGAAGACCTTCTCATTTGAAACATAAACGTTATCTCAAGAAGCATTTGCTGAGGGTTTCCCTAAACTGGATGGAAAGGGCTTAATCAGATGGATCAAATACACTGAGATCGGCAGCTCCTGCCTCTTTCCATACCCACAGCAAGATGCTCCACGGGGACATTTCAAGTACAGTCAACTCTCAACTGTTCATGCCAAGAAATCAAAGAGAACAGAGGAGGTACTTTTTCGTCCAAAGCACTCATCAAAACAGAAAAACAGCTTAAACCCCAAACCCACACACTCCCTGGCAGATTTTCTCTGTATACTCCTCCACCCTAGTGGCATTTATAATATATGTGCACATTCTACCACACACTATGGTTACTTAACCAGAAATTACCTAACTCTTAAGGGTAACGTGGTGGATTCAGAATATGGTGGTTGGTTGTAACTACCTACTGAATAGTTTTACTTTCCTGCTAAAGCCCCACTGGAAATTCAGAGGGAAATGTGAAGAATGCACTTCACTGATCCAGGGCCCCCACCAGTAAAGAAAGCTTGGTTGGCGGCTACAAGAACCACCAGAAGGCATAACCAAGTCACCCTGATCCAAATTTCCAAATTGTGGCTTGAGTGAAGGCATCCCATAAAGCCTCACTGGCCAACTGGGGAACAACTCTAACTATCCTGTGTCCAACCACTCACTGTGGTAATGCAGTTAGCTGCATTCCTAGGCTCTTGTGAAACAGGCACACAGCAGACAGAAGTTAGCGTGATAAAAGCAGCTGGGAGGCTAGGGAAGCTACAGTTTCAGGATCAAGAATTTAATCTGAAACCAAAAGCTTGGTTTGTTGCAGTTTCTTAAGAACAAATCCACAACAGGCATAGTTCTCTGGCTATCTAAGCAGATTTGTTCTTTACACCAACTTCCAAATTTTATTTCTCAAATTTGAACTCATCTTCCTGTTAAGAGCAAATCACTCCTAGACTCCTGGGTTTATTTTTAAATTCTTATAAAAATATGCTTTGGAGGAACTGCATCTTGTAAGATCTATTTTAACGTCTCCGACTGAGTCACCAAATGCTGCTGAAGCTGGCATAGCTTTGAACTCCTAGGGGCAGTTCACACGAACTTAAAATAGTACATAACAAAGTTTGACCCTGATCATGCCTACTCCAGAGGTCACAATGAACTGACCAGTTCCCACAACCAACACTGTCATATGGATACTGAGTTACCCTATGAGTAATATTTCTGGCCCAAGGTAAGACAATTGTAAAAAAGAATAAAGACAGGGACTTCCCTGGTGGTCCAGTGGTTAAGACTCTGCGCTCCCAATGCAGGCCCGCGTTCGATCCCTGGTCAGGGAACCAGATCCCACATATGCTGCAACTAAATAAAGATCCCACACCCGGCAACTAAGACCTGGCACAGCCAAATACATAAATAAATATTTTAAAAAAGAAGAAAAAAAAAACCAATAAAGACGTACCAAGCAATCCAGCACAGTGCCAGCACAGAGAAACTCACGTTAATGAGTGGGCCACGTTTGAGAAACAAAACATGACAAAAAAAACCAACCCAACTATACCCTAACCAAAAATCAGAAACAAAACATGAAAAAACTGGATTTAAAGTATGGAGTGAAAAGTCCGGCCATAAATGAATTTATAATGCCTAATGCAGTGGTTCCCAAATATGTCTGCACAATGGCATTACCTGTGATCTTAAAAGAGTACTGATGCCTATATCCCAACAGCAAATATTCTGACTTAAACAGTACTGGAGTGACCTAGCATCAGGATTTTTCAAAGTTCCCCCAGAGGACTCCAATGTACAACAAACTTTGGAAACTGCTGGCCCAACAAAACCTTCCATCTGAGTGCTGTCGCCACATCTACAAATCCACACCATTCATCTATATTTTTTATCTTACCTTCATAACAATCTAAGCGACAAGGTGCAAGACGTATAGCTTCCCGAAAGTGGATTATTGCTTCTTGGACTCTGCCCATGTTTCTGAGTGCTGCTCCCTTAAGTAGCAAAGCTTGAACACTATTACTGTTCAGCTGAATGGCCTTGGCTCCTAAATAGAGGGCTCGGGAGTAGCGTTTGCTATAGAAGCTATGACACCTGGAGGAAAAAACAACCAAAAGTTATCTGAGATAAGACCATAAAGAAACTTCTTCAAAAAGGAAAATCAGAGAAAAGGCCCTCTACGTGATCCTTACTACAAACCCCTTACAACTTTAGCCTAAGATATTAGTGAAAAAACAGAACAACAAGAATCTACTGAATATTTATTTTTAAGGGAGAAATCTTGATACGGAAGGGAAAAATTACAAAAAAGAACCTGATGGGGACTTCCCTGGTGGTCCAGTGGTTAAGAATCAGCCTTCCAACGCAGGGGACATGGGTTCAATCCCTGGTTGGGGAACTAAGATCCCACATACCACGGGACAACTAAGCCTGCATGCTCTAGAGCCCGTGCACCGCAACTACTGAGCCCACAGGCTCACACACTGCAACTAGAGAAGCTCACACACTGCAACGAAGAGCCCATGAGCTGCAACTAAGACCCGACACAGCCAAATAATAATAAAATTAAAAAAAAAAAGAACCTGACAATCTGGGTATGTTATCAGGTCAGAGACATTCAGAGAATTTGTAAAGCCAGGTTAATAACAGCAGCACAGTTCCTGGCCTGCTCACTGATGGCTGCCCGTGTTCAGGTGCAGTGCTGAGCATGATACATTCACTATCTCAGTAAACACCTACCCCATAAAGCAGGGGTATTATCCTCATTTTCCAAATGAGAAAACAGACTCAGAGAAGTAAATGATGTATCCAAAGTCACAGGCAGACCATGATTTGAATCCAAGTCTTGATTATCCCTTAAACCAAAGCTTTCAAATCTATATTCTATTGAGGAGGAACCACAATTTCCTAAAGAATCTACTAAAACTGGGGAGAAAAGGGAGTGCATAAACATACCCAGAGACCACCCAGGGTTCCGCATGTTGATCAGAAATATTGAAAAGGCGGCAGCCAAGGTTCTCCACATCCTCCAGCCGCCCTTCTCGTGCCAGGAGGTAGCCATATACATCCATTCCTACAAAGGAAGAGGCTCATTAAAGCAGCAGGCATCTTTTCTGAAGGAGGTGTAACCTTCATAAGAGTCCACACTGAGGCCCCAGCTCCAGCAAGGTCTGAGCCCTCTCCACCATCATGAGCTCCTCCCACCAGCATTCCCAGTTTCCTACAGAATGACTATTAAAAAGACAAAACAGGGTTTCCCTGGTGGCACAGTGGTTGAGAGTCCGCCTGCCGATGTAGGGGACACGGGTTCGTGCCCTGGTCCAAGAAGATCCCACATGCCGAGGAGCGGCTGGGCCCGTGAGCCATGGCCGCTGAGCCTGTGCGTCCGGAGCCTGTGCTCCGCAACAGGAGAGGCCACAACAGTGAGAGGCCCGCGTACCACACAAAAAAAAGACAAAACACATCCAAAAGTAAAAAAAAAAAAAAAAAAAGAGTAGAAGGACCTACCTCACAATTTGAAAGCCTGTTATTTTCAGGAACTATTTGTCCCTATATCCTGTGGTGTGATAATACAGCTATCCTAACACATAACCAGAAAAGGCCAAAAAAAGGCATCAAATTAACTTCTCTCTTCCAACAGGTCTAGACACAGTCAGGAGTACACACTTAATATGACGGTCTCAGAAAAAGTTAGCCTATTCTAGAAAAAGCATCTAGTTCCTTCTGGAGTCTAGTTCATTTAAGATCATCCCCCAGCCCTACCCCCCCCTTATTTTCGCTCATGTTCTATTAAAAAAAAGCCCCAAGCTCGCTGTCACCCATCTCTTACCACCATTCCCCTCCATTCCTTAATATTCCTTCAGATTCCAAAGAAAATGCCTCTCAAACCAAGATTACTGCAGCTCTCCCTGCTGGCCCCTGGACTCGGGTCTGAGCTTCTAACTCCAAGATGCTGACTCTACTGCCGGGCTACTACTTCTAAAACATCATTTTCATCATGGGCACAGGCAATTTGAAGAAGAGGAATAACAATGGGCAGGAGGGGACCTTGGGCAAACAAATTCATCTTTCTGGATCTGTTTCCCCATCTACATGCTTGTGAAGTTCCCCTCCCTGCTCTGTCAACTCTACAAAACTGGGATTTCCCTGCTGGCACAGTGGTTAAGAATCCGCCTGCCAATGCAGGGGACACGGGTTCGAGCCCTGGTCCGGGAAGATGCCACATGCCGTGGAGCAACTAAGCCCATGTGCCGCAACTACTGAGCCTGTGTGCCACAACTACTGAAGCCTGCGTGCCTAGAGCCCGTGCTCCACAAAGAGAAGCCACCGCAATGAGAAGCCTGTGCACCACAACGAACAGTAGCCCCTGCTCGCCACAACTAGAGAAAGCCTGTGAACAGCAACGAAGACTCAATGCGACCAAAAATAAATCAATAAATAAATTTATTAAAAGAAAAAAAAAGAGTCTACAAAACTGTTTATTGTCACAAGGCCATGTTTTTCTGATGACCTTTTTGGGGCCTTTACAAGCAGACTTCAGCCTATCTATCCAACCTTATTTCCTACTATTCCTGCACACATTACCCTTCACTCACTGCCACTCACCCAACAGCCATCCTTTGGAAGTCCCTGTGGCTTACCTCCTTCAGCAGCAATCTTCTTTTAAATCAATGATTTTTTTGTTGTTCACTTCTAATTACTTCCTTTAACCACCTGATCACTTTCTTAGTATCTGTTCACTTACTCCTTTTTAACTACATTTAAGGACACAGTAAAGCTAAACTCCCTAAAAGGATATACGGTCCTGGGGATGCCATCCAAATTCTCAGTCAGGCACATCATAAATCTGTAAATCATAAGGAAGGGCTATGATCCCTCCCCAAACAAAGAAAGCTAAATAATGATCTGTGGGGTGATGACACTTAAATTCAAGCAAAAACAACTGCTCAAAATGGAATTACCCAAGTGTCAGAGACACTGTCAAGGCCTAAAAAAAAAAAAAAAAAAGGTAAAAGGCTACTCTAATCAATTTTATAAAATATTTTTTTACAAAAAACTGTATCAGAAGATCATGTTACATCTTCTCCCTATCTTCTGATTTGCCCCTCTACAGACCTCCATCCTGCCCCAAGAATTACTTACCTTTTATCAGATAAGGATCCAACATCTGTGCCTGTTCAAACTTGAGGACAGAGTTTTTATTGTCTCCAGCTCTGAAGTACAGATCTGCCAAGCTTCCCAGTAGGTCCACGTTATCTCTCAATAAGGACTTTTTCTCTAGTGAACTTTAAAATATTAAACAATGAACCTTAAAGTCTATTGTAAATCCTCTTAGTTGTTGAATCTGGGTGATGGGTATATGGGCACTATTTTCTTTTATGTATGTACAAGATTTTTCACAAGGAAAGACTAAAAAAAAAGTGTAACTAGATTTTCTTATTCTGAGCTTTTAAAGTTATACAAGACTGGATAGTAAATACACAGAATAAAGCAGAAATCTCTCTCATTACCTAGAAACTTTCTGGTTGCAGTTTTTCAGAGGATAACATATACTATACGGTGTTAAATGTAATGTCATTCAAAGTGACAGCTACTTATTATTCAACCAAATGACTTTGCCTAACACAAACCCCACTCTTGTCCTTGGACTTTACCTGACTAGAAAGAAAAATCCCAGTCCTGAGGCAACCCAGGTCAGATGCTGCAATAATCTATGCTTCTGGGGCATCCGAAAAGATGTTCTTCCAGGTTCAAGTATGACACACTAAGGCCGTCTGTTTTGCAAGGGTTATTACTTTTGCAAGTACAGAGCTAAACTTGGTCCAAGTTTACATTTAACAGAGACTATTACATCTGGGACCATTCAGCACATTAACAGACTAGCAAAGCCTAGGGACAATTGGCTGTAATACCAACAGATAAGCATCCATTTTTCTGTTTTGCTAATTTATATACATAAAACCCCCATATAAGGGCCCCAAGAATACTGAATCAACTTTGTGGCTCTCACCAGATGGTATTGATTGCTCTCGAGTTGTCACCAACGTGCACAAAAGCATACGCTTTGATCCACACAGAAAGCCAATCTAAGTTAGGCAAGGTCTGGATCACGTTCATCGTCATTGATGCCACCTCTGCACCTTTTACAGAAAGGGACAGCAAACCTAATCCAACAAAAAGTAGGAGAAAGAAGGTGAGGCATAGCATCCTTCTTCTACAATGCAAAAAGCAATAGGCTACCCTTTCCCTAGGTTATAAGGCAACCCTTTCCCTATTCTAAGCAAGATGGACATGACAGAACAACTACAGTATTTCTTGATCAGTGAAAGAATACACGGCAACAGTAACCTATTGACTCACTCTCTGGAGGTGAAGCATGGTCAACTTTAAAAAAAATAAACTTATTCTAATGTACAGCCAAGATTATCTTAGAGAGTAAACACTCCATGAAAACAGGGAGAATGACCTGTACCTAGAATGGCATCAAGGGCTAATGGGCACTGCCTCAGCACTTCCTTATAGCTGGTGACTGAAGGTCGCTCCTGACCAGCCTTCTTGTACAGGTTTGCCAGCATCATGTTTATCTGTAATGAAAAGAAAGGACAATAAGGTAAGTATATATTTAAAAACAAAATCTCACCATCAATAAGTCCTGATTTTTATTATCAGCTATTCTACTTTTTACTGGAAAATCTACCCAAAGCTGTGTGGAAATAAAGCCCAACCCCATTCTTCAAACCAAAGAGGAAATTACTACTTTGTTTTTCCTATGTCCTCCCATTTCCCCCCAAGTTCTTCTCACTTACCCAGCCAAAAGGTCCAAAAATACTGGACCAAAGATGCTGCCTCTGGAAATGGAAGTAACCTTCATTTGAGAAATGTTACAGAATTCTAATTACCTTGATTTTTAAGACAGAAGATGAACTACCCTAAAAATGCTTGTTTACGTATTTTATTTTTTAAGTTTATATATTCTAAATGCAATTAATATCACAGCATGAGAAAGTGAGGAATTCTTAACACAGCTAATTAAAAAAGATCAGATGAATTTTCCCCAAAAAGGAAATGACAGATACAGAATAAAACACTTCGCTTCTCTCTGACAATTGGTCTAGCAGCTAGACTCTAGCCTTTCTAATGCTTAAAGCTTTGACCCACAGGTACTGTCTGATTGATCAAAGTAATGCTACAAAAATCAAACTCTAACTGACCTCTAGAGGTGATGATGATCCTGAGATCAGCTACACTATTTAAATCTAGTGAATGCATTTTTAGCACAATTCAAATATGTAACTCAGAAAAGCTCTAGTTAAGGAAAAGAAAAAGAAAAAGAAAAACCCTTCCTAAAAATGCAACAGGGAAAATTTGAGAATACCTAAAAGTTCCAAAGAATATAGAAGTTACAGGGAAGGGATAAATATTCTTAATAGTACAAAGACAAAAACACAATTTTCCAATTTAAAATTAATAGGTATTAAATAGAACACATTGTTTGCCAGATCATTACCCTAAGGAAGCAGTCAACATGAGGGCACAAAAGAAAAAAAAAGCCAATCCCCAATCTCCTCAATTATCTGTAGCTTGGTATGCCAGACACTTACTAAAAATTACTATGAAGATAAAGAACATCAACATCTGTTCCAATTATGAACTCATAGTATATAAAAATCTAGTACGCCATTAATCCATACTGAATCAAACAATGAAATAATGGATACTGGAAATAAAACTTTTTTTTTTCATTCAGATGGTCTTTAATCGGCTTCATGAAGCCAAAGAAAACTGCTTGTAAGAATTCCTTCACCCCTTCAGATACAACATTGACAGGACATGTGTACGTCTTCCGGCAAAAAAGGACAATATAAATACACATTTTCAAGAACCTCTCGGGGATGTCTGCAAATCTACTGTGGGTCCCACAGGACAGGTGGACGCCCAGGCCAGGGCAGCCCGGGTGCTCTGCTGCCACCTGCACGGTTCTATCACGCTACACTCAGAAACATGACACCGAGCTGGAAAAAAGCTACAACTTGCTCAGCTTCGGACAAAGAGCAGATTCAGAGTCTGTTCAATCTCAAAGAGAAGTGACTCGGGGCACCCAACTTTACGGGGCCGACCCCAATGAAAAGAAAAAGAAAAAAAGCAACACAACCGAAAACAAAAAACAAAACTCTCACAACCCCTGGTGATTTTCTGAAAAAAACCTCTTGGCTCACAGTAAAATGGTAAAAGTAAAACTGGAAGTGCTCTTCAAAACGTTTTTAAGACTCTTAAAAATGGAAAGCGCTTCCTTAAAAAGCAAAGTGTAGTAACAAGGCCATCTGGGGGCCAGAAGCAGTCAGGCTGTGTTTGACAAGATCAGAACCAGTAAGACTACAAAAGTGGGTACAAGGACGTGTGATCACTACACATTAACGATTCAGCGGAGCTCCCAAAATTTTTAAATATACGGCCACTGGAAGGACGATCTCGAGCAGGAAGGATTTTTACTCGTTGTGTGTAGCATAACTGTTGCAGCTGTCTCTGTAGGACCCGCCCGAGCTCCGGTCACCGCAGCTGCCACCCTGACTCCAGCTGCTGTAGTAGTCTCTGGAGCCTCCATAGCCCCCACTCCTGGACTCGAACCAGCTCCCCCTGTAGCCGCGGTCCCCTCCTCCTCTGGAGAACCCATGGCCCCGGCCTCGGCCCCCGCGGAAAAAGCCCTGGCCCCCAGCAGAGCCAACTCGGTACCCGCGGGATTGGTTACCAGACGACTTGCCAGCCTGGTCGACCCAGATCTGCCCCCCCATCCACAGACTTCCCGTTCATGGCCATCATGGCGTCCCTGGCATCGTTGATGTTCTCAAAGGTGACAAACCCAAAGCCCCTCAATCGCTGGGTCTCCCTGTCTTTCACGACCACCACTTCTGAGATCTGTCCATATTTTGAGAAGACCTGCTCCAGTGACTGCTCGTTGGTGTCAAAACTCAGCCCTCCGACGAAAAGCTTGCCTTCATGTGATGCCATGGCGGCCAATGAGTCGGGCAGGTCCCTGGCACAGGCGGGAAGATGGCACGGCACAACGGCCCGAGCTACTAACGTGCAAAGTGACTCAAAACTATTTTTTATTTGGCCTCAGATTTTCCATTTTAGGCTATGATGAAATGCAAAAAAAGGTACTTAAAGGAAAACTCCAGTACTGGTGTCAATACTTGAAAAAAATAAAAGAATTAAATTTAATATCCTTTCTTGACTGCTTATTATTAGCAAACTACGACGGACGGACCATCTGTCTCAACAAATATTAAAATTCCCTTTAAACTACCTGACACTTTGAAAGAGTGAGTTTTGAGTACTACCTAGTAGGAAAGTCAATTCTTTTTAAAACAGATCCTTACTTGTGGGCATCATTAAAGCCACATTCTACCAGTAATAAACACAAGCAGTCATCGTGTTCTAAAAACTGAGTGAGAAATTGTTTGTTGGTATGTTTCTCTTAAAAGTTGAAGATTTTCCAAGATATAATAATTTCACACTGGAATTTTCCTTTAAAATTGTGAAAGAATGTGTGGTGGTGTTTACCATACATTAACAAACATTTATTTTGACTCACTTCCTTGTTCTTTACACAGACTGAGAAGCCAGTTAACTCCCTAACGGACAAGAAAGAAAAACTGTAAATATTCTAGGTTTATGTGTGAGGCACACATCTTTGCTTGCTCCTGGCTACAACAGCTCTACAGAATGAAGAACAAAAGATATGTACTCCTAACATATGTGGACTCCTCTGGTCTCTCCTGAAATGATGGCTGTAAACACCAAAGTGCTGGATACAAAGCTCAGCTTCTTTGCCATTACTCATTTTAAAAAATGTCCCTGAACTCCCTCAAGTCATCAGGGAAGAAATTACGGTACATTTCCAATAAGATAAGGAACAGGTACCATGCAAAGTTTATAATCAAAACAGCATTTTCCAAAAGAAGACACTCTTTACATATACAAAAAAATTATTCTTGGAGTAACACTTTCATAGCGTACCAGAACATAATTTAGTATAGAGCGCCCAGCTTACTATGAGACAAGTTAATCTATAATATACTTACAAATGTTTTTAATAACAGCTATCACCATAAAATATACTGAGGAAATAGCTTACTTTTGAAAATTCAGAAAATATTAAATAAATCCTCAACATGAGGAGATGCTTCAACACGTTCTCATAAAGTTTGATTATTTACTTTTAAAACTCAGTAACACCTGGGTGAAAAAACACTAACTAAATACACCAGGTCCCTACTGGTTATGATTCCTTTTCTTTTAAGGGCAGGAAGATGTACATAGACATCATACCTATAAAATTCCTTATTGTTAGGCACACACTGCACAGAACAGTTTTTCAATGAAATGAGGACGGTAGGGGACATGAGAGTATGAAGAATATTAAATACTGATGTGAATTTACTCCTAAGAGCTAAGATTTTCATTGTTTTTCTAAACTGGACTTCAAAAAAACCTGTAATCAGAGATGCCCAATATAACACTCCTTATGGAATAGTACTTTTAAAAAGTATTCTCACATACATGAACTTAACTTATACCAGAGAAAGTACCATTATCCTCAGTAAGGAAAAAAAAAGGAAAGCCAGATTTTTAACTTGTGCCAAGTTCACACTGCACACAGCTTGAATGCCCTAAACTCAGACAAGACACCAGAACTTTTGATTTCAGTTGAAGGTGTTCTATACATTATAATATGTTGACAAATCAAACGTACAAAAGGATCTTGTAGTCTTAATTCTGAAAATGAAAGGAACACACACTATCAAATGCGTATACCTATAGAATGCAAAAAATGAGGTTCTAAAAAGTATTACTGCTACCTGGAAGTATACTGCAAATCATATTTCCTACGATAAGAAACACCAAAAAATAAACATATGTAATATTATTCTCCAGCTACCACTTTCATTAGCTGAATTTTCACGGTCTCATAAGAAAGTCACTCCTCCATCTCTCTAAACAGGGAGAACAGGTGAACAAAGTGGCAATTAGAGACAAGGATAAAATGTTCAGATGGAATCCCTGAAAACATGGCAGAAAAGGGTTGGAAGGACTGGGGAAGAGAAAAATATGTAACAAGTTGTTAATTCAACTTACTTTGGGAGTTCTTTGTCTTGAAGGGATCCCATCAAGAATAGCAATGGCATCTTTATCTTGTTTTAGCATTGTATAACATTCAGCCATTTTGTACTTTACTTCAATTTCAGATGGAAGACACTTAAGAGGAAATGAAAACATCTCTTCAAAATATTACTTCAACAGTACAGCAGTTCTTCAAATTGTTAAACATAAGTACCATATGACCTAGCAATTCTGCTTTTATGTATACAGCCAAGAGAACTGAAAACATGTCCACACAAAACCTGTATACAAATGTTCATAGCAGCATTAATAATAGACAAAAAGTGGAAACAAGGCTTCCCTGGTGGCGCAGTGGTTAAGAATCCACCTGTCAATGCTGGGGACAGGGGTTCGAGCCCTGGACCAGGAAGATTCCACATGCTGCAGAGCAACTAAGCCTGTGCGCCACAACTACTGAGCCTGCACTCGAGTCCACGAGCCACAAGTACTGAGCCCATGCGCCTAGAGCCCAGGCTCTGCAAGAAGAGAAGCCACGGCAACAAGAAGCCCACACACCACAACAAAGAGTAGCCCCCGCTCACCGCAACTAGAGAAAGCCCACGTGCGGCAAGGAAGACCCAACACAGCCAAATAAAAATTAATTAATTAATTATTTTAAAAAGCGGAAGCAACTCAAATGCCCATCAACTAATGAACAGTTAAAATATGGCATATCCATACAATGGAATATTATTCTGCAATAAAAAGGAATAAAGAACTGATTCTTTATTCCATGCTGTAACATGGATCACCCTTGAAACCATTATGCTAAGTAAAGGAAGCCAGCCACAAAAGGCCACATATTGCACAATTCCATTCATATAAAATGTCCAGAACAGGTAAACCCACAGAGGCAGAAAGGTCAGTGATTCCCAGGGACTGGGGAGATAAAGGGCAGAAGGTTTCTCTAGGGTGATGAAAATATTCTGGAATTAAGACAGTACTGATGGTTGTACAATTCTGTGAATACACTAAAACCCACTGAATTATGAATTTTATGTTGTGAATTGTATGTCAATTTTTTAAAAGACTCTTTAAAGATTAAATGTATTTGATTCACATGGAAGGTTCAGCATGGTGCTAAGCATACAGAGCGCTCAAAAACAGTTAACTACTGGCCTTCCCTGGTGGTGTGGTGGTTAAGAATCTGCCTGCCAATACAGGGGACACGGGTTCGAGCCCTGGACCAGGAAGATTCCACATGCTGCAGAGCAACTAAGCCCGTGAGCCACAACTACTGAGCCTGCGAGCCACAACTACTGAAGCCCGCGTGCCTAGAGCCCGTGCTCTGCAACAAGAGAAGCCACCACAATGAGAAGCCTGCTCACCGTAACAAAGAATAGCCCCCACTCACTGCAACTAGAGAAAGCCTGCGCACAGCAACTAAGACCCAACAAAGCCATAAATAAATAAATTTTAAAAAAGGAGTTAACTACTTCTATGAATGAGTCTGTGTGGATAATACACATGACTTCCATTCAATGTCAGAAAACAGAATTCCTGGCAATCAGCTCTTTAATAACAAAAACAAAGGTTCTGGGCTTCCCTGGTGCCCCAGTGGTTAAGAATCCGCCTGCCAATGCAGGGGACACGGATTCGAACCCTGATCCGGGAAGATCCCACATGCCGTGGAGCAACTAAGCCCATGCGCCACAACTACTGAGCCTTTGCTCTGGAGCCCGCGAGCCACAACTTCTGAAGCCTGTGCACCTGGAGCCCGAGGAGAAGCCCGCGCACCGCAACAAAGAGTAGCCCCTGCTCACTGCAACTAGAGAAAGCCCGCGCACAGCAACGAAGACCCAACGCTGCCAAAAATAAATAAAAATTAAATAAATTAAAAAAAAAAAAAGCTTCGTTTTAAAACAAAAACAAAGGTTCTACATAAAAAGAAACAAGAGGAAGATGTACAGTCTTTAAAAAAAAAGCAATGATGTTACTTTGTATCTTTTTTTAATGTGGAAAAATACAGAACACAACTCATAATTTCACTTCCAGTTCATTCTACTGACACTTCTCTTAAATAAGTTGCATGTGTAATTTAAATTTAAAGACAGATTCAAACTGAAAAGTCAAAGTTCCCCTCTCCCTGAAGCTTCCCATTAAATGTATTTCCTTCACGCACACAGAAAATTTTTCATGTATATTAACCATATATATTTTAGGCATACACCAAGATATACTTATATAACTATAAACTATCCCCTTTAGGGAATTCCCTGGAGGTTCAGTGGTTAGAACAACGTGTTTTCACTGCCCAGGGCCAGGGAGGGCCCGGGTTCAATCCCTGGTCCCGCAAGCCGTGGGGTGTGGCCAAAAAATAAAAATAAAATAAATAAACTATCCCCTTTAAACAAAAAGAGTAGTGAACACACTGCTTCAAACCTTATTTTCTTTACTAATATACACAGTGTTTTCCACATCAGCACATACACCTCTATATTTCATTTCTTCAATATTTCCATCATATTCCATCCTAGGGCTATATTATAATTTAACTAGATCCTACTGATAAACACTTTTGCTTCCAGTTTCTTACCATTATAAACAATACTACAATAAGCAGCCTTAGTTATATATCCTTGTAAACCTTTTGTGAATCTACTATTAGGATTAATTTCTAGCAATGGGATGACTGTCGAATGGTGAAATTATAATTTTTTACCCTTCATTTATTTAATTATCAAGCAACCAAAACTAGTAGGAATTCATAAGATTATTTTATATAAATTTCCCCAGGTGCTCACTATCCTAAAAACTGAGTTACAGTTTAAGAGTGTACTTTCATTAAAATTATTAAAAACACTTTAGATTTTGAGTTCTGTTTGTATAAAAGGGAGGAACAGGGACTTCCCTGGCGGTCCAGTGGTTAAGACTCCTCGCTTCTAACACAGGGGGCGCAGGTTCAATCCCTGGTTGGGAAACTAAGCCAAAAAATAAATAAATAATAAAATAAAAGGAAGGAACAATGAAAGGCTTTGGTTAGAGCCTAGATAATTCCATTTAATTTTTAAACTAATTAATTTAAAATTTAATTCTATTTTTAGATTCATCCATAGAGTCAACTTTGCTTCTAGCCCTTAGTGCTTGGTTGGATGCATTCTTGCATCTAAGTGGTTTTTCATCTTTGTTTCTCCAGTCAGCTCCCCTTTAAAATTACTTTTTATTTTACTTCTTCTACATCTAATCAGCAATCTTTCAAATTCCTTCAGCGTCTCTTGCTCTCAAAACAACCCAACCAACCAAAACCACATCACACATCTACTTCCAATTACCTGACTTTGTGGAGTGGATGCAGAATTTCCAGTTGAAGGTCTCACTTTTGAAGTTTTACTTAAGGCTTTCTTCTGCTGTAAAGCCATAGTATACTTACTCACAGCATTCCGATATTCCTTATCGTGAAAGAGAGAATCTGCATGATACACCAAAAGCTGGTACTTCTGAGATGGGGAGAATAACTCACTAGAAAACAAAGAAAGTATACCCCCTACATGGGTTGTTTTGAAATGTAAGAAAGAACGCTCTCCTTAGTGTCTACATAAGCCTAATACACCTTATGTTGACAGTTTACAAAAAAGTAAATTTACCTTAAGTGCTACTCCCCCAAAAAAGAGGCAAGAGTCATACTTCATGTCAATATGGTCAACACATGTAGAAAATTGCCTTAAATTGTTCTCTTTAGTATAAAAACAATCGATACATCTAAATCAAATTCAGTAATACAGAGATATACAAAGAGAAATGTAATACAGTTGACCCCTGAACAAACCAGGTTTGAATTACAAGGGTCCACCTATATGTATAGATTTTTTCCAATAGCACACACTACAGTACTACACCACTCTTGGTTGAATCCATGTATGCAGAACTGCAGATATGGAGGAAATGCATATATAAAGGGCCAACTATAACTTATACGTGGATTTTTGACTGTGGGGAAGGTTGGCACCCCCTCCCCTCCCCTGAAAGTTGTTCAAGGGTCAACTGTGTATCTTTTCCTCCCCTTCTTTAACCCAAGCCCTCTTAATTGAAGAGTCTGATATATATCCATAACTCTCATATTAACATCAATTTTTAGGGTAATACAGACAAAAGAGAGCAATCATGACTTAACTAATATTACTAAATATTACCAAAGAAGGGTTAAAGAACCTGGAAAAGAGAAACTCACCACTCTGAATCATTTTTAGCTAAGTGCTGAACAAAAAGAGGTTTGGAGGGTACTTAAAACTCTTCAAATACTGAAGAAAATGGGAATACTAAAATACCGAAGTATGGGAATAGACTAGGATAAGCCAGTGGGACAGAGTGGAACAGAATGAGAGGATTAGCCTTATTTGATGAAAGGTTTTTTTTTTTTTTTTACATACAGAAGTAAACTTCACTAACAAGAATTTTTACTTCCTTGAGTCTCAGGGGTTTAAGGACAGCGTAACAGAACCAATACATTTCAGAACCTTTTCTTTAACCTTGAATATTGCTCACAAGTGTTATAAGTGCCTATGACTGGCCACCAATCTTAATGGGAAACTCGTATTTTTAATCTCCAATCCCATCCTTCCCCCATTTAGAGTTTACATTTTTTCATTGACAGGGAAAACCTACAGCCACTTAAAATGAAAGAACAGTCAGAGTCAAAGAACTCTGGAGACAGTTAACTGCTCAGTAAATGAAGGATACTCAAGAATAGGTACCATAGATTAGTAGGTGCCAGGGGCTGGGGCAAGTGGAATTGGTGAGTGACTACTAATACATTTGGGGTTTCTTTTGGAGGTAATGCAAATGCTTTGGAACAGACAGTGGTGACAGTTGTACAACTCTGTGAATGTACTTAAAACCACAGAAATGGGGGCTTCCCTGGTGGTGCAGTGGTTGAGAGTCTGCCTGCTGATGCAGGAGACACGGGTTCATGCCCCGGTCCAGGAAGATTCCACATGCCACGGAGCGGCTAGGCCCGTGAGCCATGGCCGCTGAGCCTGTGCTCTGCAACGGGAGAGGCCACAACAGTGAGAGGCCCACATACCGCAAAAACAAAACAAAACAAAACAAAAAACAAGAAATGTATTCTTTAAAAGGGTGAATCTGATGGTATGTAAATTTTATCTTAGTAAAAAAATAATTTTAAAAAAAGGATAGGTAGGCTAAACACTGGATATAAAGTTACAAAGGAAAGTCAAGGACTGAAAGGTACAGTCCAGATAGCTGAGATCTCTTCCAACTCTGAGATTCTATATATTTAGTGAAAAATAAGATGTGAAAGAAAATAGTTGATTTGATAGAAATACTACACTCAGAGAAAGGATTCAGATGTTTATATATTGTAACATACATGCCTACTTATGCATGCCTAAGTTATCTCTGAAATGATACATGAAAAACTGTTAAGTTGTTGTCTGTGGAGAAGGGAAATAGTGAAGTGAGGGTCAAGACTCAGGGTCAGACACTTATCTGCATACCCCTTCAGTACTGTTTGATTTTTTTTTATGGTGTGTATTGGCAATTAAGAAATATTAAAATATAAATGATAAAGGTCAGAATTTAAACACCTCCTGAAGCTAGGAAGGAAACTGCCAGTTTAGCCTAAAATAAAGAACGGGCCAAGTCTAATCAAAGGACCAAACTCCTTCTAACTATCCTGTAACATCTTCAAGAAGCAAGAATAATGACTAACTGGTGCATAAATTCCCAATGGTAGACACTGTATGCTTTGACAAATCACTCAGAACCAGGTGAAAGGCTCCAGAATAAACAAAGAAGGCCGACAGAGACCAGGGCTCCTCACTGTCAACACTAAGTGGATGGTGGTAAAATGATGGGTCTCCCATAGTGAGGTCCAAAAGCACTAATGGAAATTAAATAGGCAGGAACAGCTGCAACGCCCTTAAGTGGCCCAGACAGCTTCCAGAGCAGGCCAAATGCAAATGGGTCCACCCTCAGTAGAAGATTACAATGCCATTTAGACGCAGTAGACTGTGGTGGGTCAGAATGGAGACCTTAGAGTCAGAAGGACCAAAATTCAGACATTGCGGCTCTTCCACTTACTAGATGTGTGAACTTGAACACGGTATTTCACCTTCCTGAGGTTGCACGTATTTCCTTAGCACCTTCAATAAACGTTTGAGTACGTACTGCACACAGGCACTGTGCTGATTTCATTAAGTGTTAAGTGATGAAGAACATAGATCTTAAAAGTTCCCATCACAGGAAAAACATTTTTCTGTAACTATGTGAGGTGACAGATGTTAGCCAAACTTACTATGATGATCATTTCACAATACAGACAAATATCGAATCATTAAGTTGTACACCTGAGACTAGTATGTCAATTATATCTTGGTTAAAAAAAAAAAAGTGATGTAGAATATAACACAGGGCAAAAGGATAGAATGGTGAGGGTAAGGGACAATTCTGGTGGCCAGACAAGAGTTCTCTAGGAGGGAGACTGTCATACAGAGTGAAGTAAGTCAGAAAGAGATAAATATCGTATATTAACGCATATATGTGGAACCTAGAAAAATGGTACAGATGAACCGGTTTGCAGGGCAGAAAGTGAGACACAGAAGTAGAGAACAAACGTATGGACGCCAAGGGGGGAAAGTGACGGGGTGTAGGATGAATTGGGAGATTGGGATTGACATATATACACCAATACGTATGATATAGATAACTAATAAGAATCTGCTGTATAAAAAAATGAAATTTTTTTAAAAAAGAGTTCTCTAGGAGGGATATCTGAGCTGAAACCTAAATGAGGAGGCAGCTCTGAGGCGAGGACTCTAAGCAGACCCGCAAATGCAAAACCCCTGAGTTGAGAACGAGCTTGGTGTGTTCAAGTAACAGAAAGAATAGCCAGGGAAGCTGGAGCACAGACAGAGTGAGAGAGAGATGTCTGGCCTTGTAGGCCGTGGGAAGGAATTTTAATTTAACCAAAAGGGAGAAATTTAAGCACAGGGGCGACATGCACTCAAGGCTGGAAATAGTCCTGTGCTTCATCCGCAATAAGACTCCATAAGCGGCAGCTTTGGAAACGTGAAAAGGGCAATGCGAGTCCTTCAAAAGGTGCCACTCTCACCCATCAAGGAAGTCTCCCGTTTTCAGGTGTTTGCAGGGACGAGAAAGTAAATAAACCCTACTGACACACCCAGGGAAAAAATCAATCTCAAATGCAGGACAAGGGTCTAAAACCAGGCGATTGGGCTTCTTTGAGCCTCGTTGAGCGAGAAAACGTTCTTCGGGAAGGAGCTGGGAAGGGATGAGTCAGCCCAGCGATGTGACAGTCGCTATGCCGGGCGACAAGTTCCTTAGGAAAACCTATGCTCCCAACTTTCGGGAAACCCTAGCCAAGGTGGTCCTCAGAGCCCCCGCCTTCCGTTTCTCGAAGCAGCCGCTCGCCGCATCCCCCGCAGGGAGCGCATCCCAGCGCCCGGCACAACGCGGGGACCCAGAGAACTCAACTTCGTTCCTCAGTCGGCTCCGCCCGACGAGGCCCTCGCTGACCTCGGAACCTCAGCTGGGGCCCGCAGCCGCTCCTTCCCGCCAATCCCCAGGTCCCCTCAGCCCCCGTTCCCAAACCGGCGCCGCTTTCTCCTCAGCCCCAGGCCGCTCCCCGCCTCAACTCACGGGTTGTTATTACTCATTGTAAGTAACAAGCTGCTGAGGAGCCGCACGTTGGAGTGCAGCCCCGCTGCCGCCATGTCTCGCAAGTGGTCTATCACATTCATTCTGCCCAGCAAGGCCGCCGCGGCACCAGCGCGAAGAGAAGGTTGCAGCTCCTTCGGGAAGACTCCAAGATGGCCGCCTCGCCAGGGTCCATCGGGTCTACACGCGGCACCGCCCCCAGGATAATAGGCAGCTACCGAAATGCCTGAGAAAAACGAAAACAAAAACAAAACCCTCAGTTCCTTCCCCGCCAAGCCCCCTGTGAGGTGGTACGATTTGGTTTGGGGTGGGGGTGGGGGGTTGTTTTTAGCAAAAGTTACATCATCATTCTAAGCTGCAAACTTTATGGAGGGCTTACAATGAGCTGGGGACAGAAGGCAACTCAGGACGAATGCATGCCCAATTGAAATGAGTCTGAGAGGACTCTCAGAAATTAATAAAAATGTATTGATATTTATCATAAATAAAAATTAATATACTAGTAGGATGCGGGGGGAAAAAAATTCCCAACAGCTGAAATTAGATATTTTAATCAGGCGCCAGGGGCAGTCCTAACTGCTTTTAGTCTCGCACGAGCGCGAAGGCTGAAAGCGCCACGCCCCCTCCCCTCAGGTGTTGCGTGTACCTTTGGGAGTACGGCTTCACTCTTTGGGTGCAAAAGGACGTATTTTTACCATGGGAAATTACTCACTAGCGCAGAGTGAATAAAGACTAGGTTGAGTTTTAGCCGTCCTAATATGAGTGTAGTGTTATCTTGTGATTTTTGCCATTCCCTAATGACGTATGAAATTGAGCATCTTCTCATACGCCTATTTGCCATCTGGGTATCTTCTTTGGTGAGTTATCTGTGCAGTTCTTTTGTCCATTTTTTAGTCCGGGTGTTCGTGTTCTTTTTTTTTTCTTTCTTTCTTTCTTTTTGGCCGCAGGGCGCGGCTTGTGGGATTTTAGTTCCCCGACCAGTGATCGAACCTGGGCACTCCGCAATGAGAGCGCGGAGTCCTAACCATTGGATGGCCAGGGAATTCCCAGGGTGTTCGTGTTCTTATTGTTCAATTTTAAGGGTTCTTTGTGTATTTCGGATAGCAGTCCTTTATCAGATTTTATCAGAAAATATTTTGAAAATATTTGCTCCAAGTCTGTGGCTTGTCTCATTCTCTTGACCACTCCCTCGCTTTAACTTTCAGTAAGAGTCCTGAAATGAATGACTAATAATAATGGCCCGAAAAGAAACAGTGAAAATATTATTTTATTAAACTTCATCTAAATAATGATGTTAGTAAAATTTTTAATGAAAAAATAAAACCAATATTACAGGACAAAAAGTTAACGGATTAATACTTTTTAATTATATTAATGTATTTTTAAAAACTGTTACCCTACATGTTGGATTAGCAAAGAAATGAATAATATACAGTTTCTGGTCTTGACCTTTAAATTCTGAAAACTTGTCAATGACTGCCAAGCTGATCATCTTTGCGTATTCATGTTCCATACACAGTGTAAACAGATTTGTCAATTATTGGAGCACAGCCATGAAAAGACAGGGAGGAAACTTAAATGCATATTACTAAGTGAAAGAAGCCAATCTGAAAAGGTTACATTCTGTATGATTCCAACTATATGACATTCTGGAAAAGATAAAACTGGGGACAGTAGAAACATCAGTGGTTGCCAGGGATAGAGGGGAGGAAAGAAGAGGTGGAGCAAAGGGCATTTTTAGGGCAGTGAAACTATTCTATACGACACTATGATGGTAGATACATGTCATACACTTGTCAAAACTCATAAAATGTACATCACCGAGAGAAATCTAAGGTAAACTATGGACTTTGGGTGACAATGGTAGGTTCATCAGTTGTAACAAATGCACCCTGAATGTGAGATGCTGATAGTGGGGCAGGCTGTGCATGTGTGAGGGCAGGGGTATATAGGAACTCTCTGTTAGTTGCCCTCAGTTTTGCTCTGAACCTAAAACTGCTTGAAAAAATTAAACTTAATAAAAAAGAAGAAAGAAGGGGGGGTGTCAAAATTGACCTTCTCTGGGTGTCAAACACACTAGATACACCATTGTATCTAACACACTTGCAACAATGGCTGACACACAGTAAACATTATATAAATGCTTGCTATTATACTTTTTTCTACATTTGAAATATTTCATAATTAAAACCACATCTAATAATAGCAAAAAGTGGAAACAAGTGAAATGTTCACCAGCTGATGACTATATCACCAAATATGGTATATTCATACAATGTAATCCTATTCAGCAAAAAATTAAAAACGAAAAGAACAAACTACTGAGAACAACATGAATGAATCTCAAAAATATTATGCTAAATATAAAGTCATGGTAGGTGAAAGAAATCAGACCAGAAGAAAAAAAAATCACATAATCCCTGACTCCATGTATATGAAATATCCAGAAAAAATAAACTGAAAGCAACAGAAAGATTTGTGATTGCTTGGTAGCAAGGGTGGGAACAAAAACAAAAGCCCATGTTCTGGGACTTCCCTGGTGTCGCAGTGGTTGGGAGTCCGCTGGGACACGGGTTCGAGCCCTGGTCTGGGAAGATCCCACGTGCTGCGGAGCAACTAAGTCCGTGTGCCACAGCTGCTGGGCCTGCGCTCTAGAGCCCGTGCGCCACAACTACTGAAGCCCATGCGCCTGGAGCCTGTGCTCCGCAGCAAGAGGGGCCACCCCAAGGAGAGGCCCGCGCACCGCAACGAGGAGTGGCCCCCGCTCGCCGCAACTGGAGGGGGTCCTCGCGCAGCAACGAAGACCCAACGCAGCCAAATAATAAGTAAATAAATTTATTTTTTAAAAAAAGCCCATGTTCTTATGGAGCTGACATTATAATGAGGAAAGATAAACAGTAACTAAGTAATACAAATAGTATTATGAGAAGGTAATAAAACATACTAAAGTATTTATGGAAGAAAAAATGTATAGGGTTTACTTTAAAATATTCCTGGGAGTGGAGGGAGATAGATGAAACAAAATTAGCAAAATGTTGATATCAACTGAAATTAAGTGGCAGGCACATGGGAGTTCATTATGCTATTCTTTCAACTTGTATGTATATTTAAATTTTCCATAAGTGTTTTTTAAAGGTGCTTAAAAGGTAAAGAAGAAAGAAAGGGAGTGTTGGGGCAGGGGCTGCCATTTTTAATCAAAATCAGAGAAGGCTGCACTGATTAAGTGACATATGAGTAAAGACCTGAGGGAAGGAAAGTGGGAGCCATGTAGAAATCTACAGGGAGAGGATCCCAAGCAAAGGAAAGAGCAAGCTTAGAGGTCTGAAGCAGGAGTGAGCTTGGCATGTTACAGGAAGAGTAAGGAGGTAAGTGGGCTGGAGCTGAGCAAGCAGGGAGAGGAGTAGGAACCAAGTTCATGGATGCCAATGGAGAGTCTTGAGCAGAAAAGTAACATGATCTGACTTGCTTTTTAAGAGGATTGTTCTGTCTGATGCGTTAAGAGTAGATTGGAGGAGGCAATCAAGTCCAAAATGTCCAAGTGCCAAGGTTGAGAAGGCCTGTTATAAAGGGAAGGAGGAAATGAGTGACAGCAGGTGGGGGAAACAGAATAAAGATTTTTTTTTAAGATGGAAGAAATAACATGTTTATATCCTGATGGGAATGAAGGAGAATATATCACTAGCTAAATGGCAGGAGAAACGTTGATAATTTCTATAAAGAAATAGTGCTAAAAGACATCTGTGGAGTTGATAAACAACACAAAGAATGCATGAAGCAAAATATTTATAGAGAAAAAGAAGCAAAGGAGAGACCACCTCCTCTGGAAATTTTTTAAAAATCCTCTTTAAAATAAATTACTCCAAAATAGGATGGATTCCATGGTTAAGTTCCATTAACCTCATGTAAGTCAGATCATACTGATTTTCATATTATACAAAGGACACATGTAATATTAAACTAACATGGGACACACAAGAGATAAATCCAAGGGGACAAAGCCTCCTCTTTCTCATGGAATCATCATCTTCTAAAATGACAATTTTGTAACTGGAGGGGTCTTTTCAGACACACAGCTGGCCATGAACATTTAGACAAGCCACTTAGGTGCAGAATGATGTGAATTCCATGGAGTGTTGAATCAGATACATTTAGAGGAACAATTTATAAATGTAAATGTTTTGCTCCACTTAAGTTCATTTCTAAATCTCCAACAGCCTAAGAATGAAAATCTCTCCCAGCTCCATTAGACATTTTTCTTAGATCTGTCTTTTGTACAAGGGGAAAAACATAACACTTGTAAATTGCTCTAAGGGAAACATTACTTAATATCCCTTAAGTGTCTCCTGGCAGTGATAGCCTTCCTTTCAGTGGAAAAGTAACTTTAGGACAAAGAATTTGCCTGGACAACTGGAGGGAATAAATATAGCCATCTTTCCAAATGATTTTCCCTCTTTTCAGTAAAAGTGGCTGGCAAAGCAATATATTCTAGGGTTCTAAGGTGTCCAGATTGGCACTTCGTTTATGAGATGGTCAGACAAGTAAGGACAGAGCAACTAATTCACACACAAATGCAAAACCAACAAGGCTTGCTGAGTTAGAGTTCAACTGCCATAAAATAAAGTTTTCTGGAGATTTTAATACTATTAACAACCCCCTCCAAGAAATTCCTCTCTAGGACTCGCATGTTTTATTGATCCACCCTTTATTCCGATTAACCTCTTAGACTGATTCTTTGCTGAGTCCTTCCTTCTTCCTGATTCCTAACTGCTGACTTGTCTCAGGGATCAAATTCTATCTCCTAATTCCGCTAAAGACCTCCTGTCTCTCAAGTCTTTATTTCTATTGCTTTCACGTATATTTTTGTTTGCTGCTGGATATCACCCAGGCCATCAGCTGCCCCCTCACACTCAAAGTGCTCAGAATTAAACTCATCTCCCACACCCCTTCCAAAGGACTTCCAATTATTGATTTCTAGAAGTTTGCTCGGGACAATTCCAGTTTATGTCTGCTGTTCCAGAATTAATTATAGCACGCTCTTTTATGCTCAAGAGTTTGGATGACAAATTATGTCATCACCCAACCTATTTTCATCAAAGGAACTGCTATTGTCCAAGTCAACTAGACTCAAAACTAAAACAAACAACAAAAAAATCCAAAAAACAAACAAACAAACCAAAAAAAACACAACTCAGCCTTGGGGAATTCCCTGGCAGTAGAAGAAACAGGTGAATTTAATAAAAACAAAACAAAACAACAACAACAAAAAACCTCAACCTAACCTTCAGCTGCTAATTCGAATGCAGTAGAATCTCCCACAAATCTCCCCTTATTTTTACATTCCCAGTAACACCCACTAAGCCCTTACATGGGAACCACTAATAAAGCTTCTTACTTCCTGGTGTCTCTCCCTCCCATCTCTCTACCCTCCAATCCATCTGCTGCACTGTAATTAACTAAATTTCATAAAAGTCCTGACTTTATCCTTTCACCATCCGCTTGAAAATGTAAATGTAATCTTCATTAAGTATATATTTGAATGCCTCCTCACCTCGTTTCAGGCATTGGGGCTACAATAATGATAGGCGTGGCCCATGACCATGTTAAGAAAAAGTTAAATAGTAATATAAGAACAGACAAGATAATGACTGGTTCAGGGGGAAGTCTTCAGAGGACTTGTGATGAAATGGCAGATGACTGATTTTTTTTTAAAGCACTGTAAGAAACAAGAACTCAAACAGATACTTGTACACTGATGTTCATTAAAGCATTATTCACAAGGGCCAAAACGTAGAAACAACCCATCAGCAGATGAAAGGATAAACAAAATAGAGTATATCTATACAATGGAATATTATTCAGCCACAAAAAGGAATGTTACAACATGGATGAACCCCCAAAACATGATGCTAAGTAAAAGATGCCAGTCATAAAAGGACAAATATTGTATGATTTCCCCTTATATGAGACACATAAATAAGCAAATCCAGAGACAGAGAGTAGATTAGAGGTTACCAGGGGCTGGGGGAAGAGGAATGAGGAGTTACTGTTTAATGGGTACAGAGTTTCTATTTGGGATTATAAAAAAGGTTTGGAAATAGTGGTGGTGGTTGCATAACATTATGAATTTAATGCCACTGAATTGTACACTTAAAATGGTTAAAATGGAAAAATGACAATGTAATATGCTACAAACCATTGAACTGTATACTATAAATGGGTGAATTATATGATACATGAATTACATCTCAAGAAGACTGTTTAAAAAAAAAAGTTCTTGAGAGTTAAGCACAGAAACTCTGTAATGGCTTGGGGAAAACTGGGGCAGGAAAAGTGATGTTCAGGCAAATCGTTCTCATAATGGTAGGTAAAAGCAGAATGGTGCCCTTGTGTGGAGAATCTGTCATGTCCTTTGTCCCACTAATAGAATACAGTTTAAAGTTCTAACCCTGGGGGCTTCCCTGACGGCACAGTGGTTAAGAATCCGCCTGCCAATGCAGGGGACACGGGTTTGAGCCCTGGTCCGGGAAGATCCCACATGCCACGGCACAACAAAGCTCATGCGCCACAACTACTGAGCCTGCGCTCTAGAGCCCGTGAGCCACAACTACTGAGCCCATGTGCCACAACTATTGAAGCCCACGTGCCTAGAGCCTGTGCTCCGCAATAAGAGAAGCCACCATGATGAGACGCCTGCGTGCCACAATGAAGAGTAGCCCCCGCTTGCTGCAACTAGAGAAAGCCTGTGCACAGCAACCAAGACCCAACGCAGCCAAAAAAAAAGGTCTAACCCTGACCCTGGCTCTCAAAAACGTGGGTCCTTCATTATTACCTGCTAGGGCAGCTTTGTCCCCATCACGTTCTTTGCCCTAACGTTTCCTTCATGCCAGGCCTGATCATGTCACAAAGCTGCCCAATATACTTCTTTCTCATTTAGCCTACCCAACTTGGTTCACCTGTTCTGAGCTCAGTTAATTTGAGTGCCATCTTCATTAAGTCTTCCCCAAGCGACCTCAGCAATAACAGCCTGCTCTTTCTCTGGGCAGAACTGAGCAGTCATGTCAATCTTTCAGTGTTTCGTCTCTCCTATCTTGATATACAAATTTCTCATCAGATGGCTAAGGTCCTGGAGAGCACAGTTGCCCTTTACATTTCTTGTATATCCTCAATCTCCTGCTTTTGTTGCCTGAATGTTCTACTAAAAGTTGCAATGTAGCCAAGTGACCATTTATAATGGCTGAGAGGGCCAGCCCTGGGTTTGGAAAGACTTAGGTTTCATTGCCATTTCTGCCAACTTCCAGGTGCTTGAGTTTGGGCAAGTTATTTAATTCCTGTAGGCATCAGCGTCTTCATCTAAAAAGGGGGATAGTACCTGTATCTGCCACAAAGATTCTTGAAAGGGTTAAACAGGATTTAAAAAGGCAAAGCACTTAGCAAGCTGTCAGATCACCTGTAAACTGGAGCTGCAGTGTTGAAGTGGAAAATTGTGATTGGTGATTTATCTCAACACAGAACAGATGTGGCCCTAAAATTACACTCTCCTAATGGAATGGTCTTCCAAACTTCTATAAACAAAATGAAGGGAAAAACAAACCAAATGGCTTTTGGTATTACGTCCCTTTCTGGACACAACTCCAAACTTTTTATTAAGTTCTTCAGTACTAATAATTTTGGAGGAAAGGAAAATGTAGAATAAAACAATTCTCATAAATCTTGTTCAAGCATTTCCATGTACTGTAATTTTTCTATGCATATGACAATAACTGATGGCATATTTTTAAAATTAATAAATGTAAACAGGATGCTTAAGAAAAGAACCAGGTGACTGTTGTCCTCAGCCTGGTTTTTGCCTAATATATTTTTTCTAATATTTGACTTCCTATCAATGTTCTTTTTTTTTTTTTTTTTTTTTGGTACGCGGGCCTCTCACTGTTGTGGCCTCTCCCGTTGAGGAGCACAGGCTCCGCACACGCAGGCTCAGCAGCCATGGCTCATGTGCCCAGCCGCTCAACGGCATGTAGGATCTTCCAGGACCGGGACACGAACCCGTGTCCCCTGCATCGGCAGGCGGACTCTCAACCACTGCGCCACCAGGGAAGCCCTCAATGTTCTTTTTAAAAACTAGATTTTCCCTCCTGGTTATTAAGGTAACACATTTCTTACTGAATTGTAGTATATATGACTTAGGATGTACAAGTCTTTGTAATTGCCCCTGGTGCAAAGTAATCACTCTTAACAGTAATCACTCTTAACAGTAATCACTCTTAACAGTAATCACTCTTAACCGTAATCACTCTTAACCCCTACTTTTTTTTGGAGTACATACAATTAAATAAACAAGGATGGAATCATACTATAATACTACCCTCAACCTTTTTTTTTTAAACTCAATGATGTATACCCTAAGGCATCTTTCCATAAGAGAACAGATAGAGCCCCTTATTATTTTTAAGGGCTGCATATTTCATTTTATGGATGCACCATGATTATTCACTTATCCAATTCTCTATTAAAAGATGTCTGAATTATTTCCAGGTGTGCGTGCGTGTGTGTGTGTGCGTGTGTGTGTGTGTGTGTG
Source organism: Aethalodelphis obliquidens (assembly GCF_003676395.1). Lineage (NCBI taxonomy): Eukaryota > Metazoa > Chordata > Mammalia > Artiodactyla > Delphinidae > Aethalodelphis > Aethalodelphis obliquidens. Next base: position 15,887,577 of record NW_020837972.1, on the reverse strand, counting down.
TGTGTGTGTGTGTGTTTCAGCATTCAGCAATACTTCAAGATGAGTTGCTGGGGGCTTCCCTGGTGGTGCTGTGGTTGAGAGTCTGCCTGCCAATGCAGGGGACACGGGTTCGAGCCCTGGTTGGTCTGGGAAGATCCCACATGCCGCAGAGCAACTAGGCCTGTGAGCCACAACTACTGAGCCTGTGCGTCTGGAGCTTGTGCTCCACAACAAGAGAGGCCACGACAGTGAGAGGCCCGCGCACACCGATGAAGAGTGGCCCCCACTCGCCGCAACTAGAGAAAGCCCACGCACAGAAACGAAGACCTAACACAGCCAAATAAAAAAACAAAAAAAAATAGGATAAGATGAGTTGCTGAACCAAAAAGAATGAACATTCAAAAATCTGATACAGGGCTTCCCTGGTGGCACAGTGGTTGAGAGTCCGCCTGCCAATGCAGGGGACACAGGTTCGTGCCCCGGTCCGGGAAGATCCCACATGCCGTGGAGCAGCTGGGCCCGTGAGCCATGGCCGCTGAGCCTGCGCGTCCCAAGCCTGTGCTCCGCAACGGGAGAGGCCACAACAGTGAGAGGCCCGTGTACAGCAAAAAAACCAAAAAAACAAAAATCTGATACAATTTTTAAAAGACAAACAAACAAAATCTGATAATTATTACTAAACTGCCTTCCCTAAAAAGTTGTATCTTGTGGGCCTCCCTGGTGGCGCAGTGATTGAGAGTCCGCCTGCCGATGCAGGGGACACGGGTTTGTGCCCCAGTCCGGGAAGATCCCACATGCCACGGAGCGGCTGGGCCCGTGAGCCATGGCCGCTGAGCCTGTGCGTCCAGAGCCTGTGCTCCGCAACAGGAGAGGCCACACAGTGAGAGGCCCGCGTACCGGAAAAAAAAAAAAAAAAAAAAGGTTGTACCTTGTAATAATATTCTTTTAATGTTGATATTACATTTAGCTTAAAGATGTATTTTTGAACCCATTATGCTATACTTCATGTATAATTTATTCTAAATCCTTTGGAAACCGTTCTCTCTGGTACATTAAAAAACAAAACACTTATCATCATATAGCACTAATGGGAAATGATTTAGAAGCCAGGTTTTTAGCGCTTATTGTCTGTGCTCTCCCTGCTGGTACTAATGGAACAGGCACCACAGGAGTTGGTTTTTATCACAAAGATTCCACAATTAAAAAAAACACAACACATCTGTTAGAAACAAACCTGTAATCTTGATATGAATCACTGTAGCTTTCTTTCTTTTTGACATGTCGCTGAGTCTGTAACAGAAGTTCCAACCCAAACACCCAGAATCTGATTTTAGATAAGAATTTTAATTATAAAACAAAAACACAAACAACCCAACAATAGCACTCTTTTGGCTTCAAGACTATCCTTTTACCTATCTATGGAGTATGTTTTAACATACCCACATTCTTGGGTATGTGAAATGTGGTACTTACTTAGTCCATAATTCAGATCTTCAGTGAACAGATGCTCAACAGTATTTAACTCATACATTTAAATTACATATTAACCCATAAAGCCAAAATGGAAATTCTCTAGTCAATCAAGTATCACTGCAAAGCTCCAGTTTTAATACAATTTGAAACTTAGTTCTGTTCCTATATAGCGTTCCCTTTGTCCTTAGTAGCACATTACAAACAATCTGACTAACAACACACTCAAAACTTTCCTCTTTCCAGGCTCCCTTGTAGCTAGAGGCCAAGAAGACAAAAGTGTAGGTCTGGGCAGGATTTCTGGGAAGGGTAGGTAAGGTGGCACTCAGTTGGTATACTCCTTTGGCCCTCATGCTCTCCCCTCTTCCTTCCGCCAAGCCCAGAGATGCAGGAGCATCTAGAGACTATGAGGATGAGAGCCACATGCAAAGGAGAGTGGATCAGGAAGACAGGAGGAGACTGGGCCCCCCATGACATCCTTAAATGGCTGCCCCATGTGGGAGTACTTCCAGATTAAAAACAAACAAACAAGGACTTCCCTGGTGGCACAGTGGTTAAGAATCCTCCTGCCAACGCAGGGGAGACAGGTTCGAGCCCTGGTCTGAGAAGATTCCACATGCTGCGGAGCAACTAAGCCCGTGCGCCACAACTACTGAGCCTGTGCTCTAGAGCCTGTGAGCCACAACTCCTGAGCCCACATGCCACAACTACTGAAGCCCATGCACCTAGAGCCCGTGCTCCGCAACAAGAGAAGCCACTGCAATGAGAAGCCCACACACGGCAACGAAGAGTAGCCCCCACTCAACTGCAACTAGAGAAAGCCCGCACACAGCAACGAAGACCCAACACAGGCATAAAGACATTAATTAATTAATTAATTAAAAACAAGCAAAAAAAACCCCAAGACACTGTAAATTGGGTTTTCTGTACTTGTGGCCAAATACTATCCCAGCATACGTACCAAAACAACTGCATCTTTCTTTCTTTCTTTTTGTCTGTGTTGGGTCTTCGTTGCTGTGCGTGGGCTTTATCTAGTTGCAGTGAGTGGGGCTTCTCTTTTTGCGGAGCACGGGCTCTAGGCTCGAGGGCTCTAGACCACAGGCTCAGTAGTTGTGGTGCACAGGTTTAGTTGCTCCGCGGCACGTGGGATCTTCCCCGACCAGGGCTTGAATCCGTGTCCCCTGCATTGGCAGACGGATTCTTTTGTTGTTGTTGTTGTTGTTGTTGTTGTTGTTGTTGTTGTTGTACGCGGGCCTCTCACTGTTGTGGCCTCTCCCGTTGCGGAGCACAGGCTCCGGACGCGCGGGCCCAGCGGCCATGGCTCACGGGCCCAGCCGCTCCGCGGGATCCTCCCAGACCGGAGCACGAACCCGTGTACCCTGCATCGTCAGGCGGACTCTCAACCACTGCGCCACCAGGGAAGCCCGGCAGACGGATTCTTAACCAGTGTGCCACCAGGGAAGCCCCAAAACAACTGCTTCTTAAAGTAAAAGTCAACCACGTAAAGGTATGATAACGGTGGCAGTGCAGTAACTATGTCCAAAGGAATCGAGGCACCTCCTGAAATATCTAATCTATAACCTTAACATACATGGAAATACATGGTCCCATAAGTTTTTGGAAGAACTCACACTTTCTGTCAGCCTAACAATAAAAACCTCTTAAATGCTAAAAACTGGCCAAATATAAAAATGAATGCCACATAAGGATAGAAAGTAGCATCTAAAAATAAACCCAGGGCTTCCCTGGTGGCGCAGTGGTTAAGAATCTGCCTGCCAATGCAGGGGACACAGGTTTGAGCCCCGGTCCGGGAAGATCCCACATGCCTCGGAGCAACTAAGCCCATGAGCCACAACTACTGAGCCTGCGCTCTAGAGCTCGCGAGCCACAACTACTGAGCCCACGTGCTACAACTACTGAGCCCATGCACCTAGAGCCCGTGCTCCACAACAAGAGAAGCCATCACAATGAGAAGCCTGTGCACCGCAACGAAGAGTAGCCCCCACTCAACTGCAACTAGAGAAAGCCCATGCACAGCAACGAAGACCAATGCAGCCAAAAATAAATAAATTAAAAAAAAAATTAAAAAAAGTTTAGTTTAAAATAAATAAATAAATAAATAAAAATAAACCCATACATTTATGGTCAGCTGAGTTTTGACAAGGGAGCCAATACAATTCAAAGAGTAAAGAATAGTCTTTTCAACAGAAGGTATCGGTACCAATGGATAGTCACATGCAAAAGAAATAAAGCTAGACCCCTATCTCACTTCACATACAAAAGTTAATTGAAAATGGATCAAAGAAGACTATACTTTCAGGGATCATATAGAATGGACCTGAGGACATGGGGAGGGAGAAGGGTAAGCTGGGACGAAGTGAGAGAGCAGCACTGACATATATACACTACCAAATGTAAAATAGATAGCTAGTGGGAAGCAGCTGCATAGCACAGGGAGATCAGCTCCGTGCTTTGTGTCCACCTAGAGGGGTGGGATAGGGAGGGTGGGAGGCAGACACAAGGGGGAGGGCATATGGGTATACATGTATATGTATAGCTGATTCATTTTGTTATACGGCAGGAACTAACACACCATTGTAAAGCAATTATACTCCAATAAAGATGTTAAAAAAAATGGATCAAAGACCTAAAATTTCTTGTTATGTGAAAAAAAAAACCTAAATGCAAGAGCTAAAAGTATAAAATGCTTAGGAAACTTAGCTGTAAATTGACACTTTGGTATAGGTAATGGTCTTTTAGATATGACACCAAAAGCATAAGCAACCAAAGAAAAAATAGACATATGACATTTAACTAAAATTAAATATATCTCTGTGCTTCAAAAGACACAAGCAAGAAAGTTAAAAAAAAAACAAACAGGGACCTACTGTATAGCACAGGGAACTATACTCAATGTCTTGTAATAACCTATAATGGAAAAGAATCTGAAAAAGTGTACTTTCCTGTACACGTGAAACTAACAAAACATTGTAAATTAACTACACTTCAATTTTTTAAAAAAAAGATCTTCATGGGAAATAAACATTTCATTCATGGCAAAAAAAAAAAAACCTATGGAATGGGAGAAAATTTCTGCAACTCATATATCTGCTATGGGTCTAGTATTCAGAATATATATAAAAAACCTACAACACAACAACAAAAAGACAAATCAAATAAAAAATGAGCATAGGATTTGAATAAACATTTCTTTTAAAAAGTTATACAAAAAAAAAGTTATACAGTCAATATCCACATGAAAAGATGTTGAACACCACTAGCATTGGAGAAATACAAATGAAAACCACAATGAGATACTTCACACCCACTAGGATGGCTACACACCAATAACAAGTGCTGGTGAGGATGTGGGGGAAATCAGAAGCTTCATACACTGCTGGTGGGAACGTTAAATGGTGCAGCTGGTGCAGCCTCTGTGGAAAAAAGTCGGGCGGTTCTTTAGAAAGTTAAATATAGCTATCACGTGACTCAGCAATTCCATTTCTAGGTATATAACCAAAAGAAATGGAAACGTATGTCCACACAAAAACTTGTACATGAATGTTCTTGGCAGCACTGTTCATAACAGCCAAAAAAATGGAAGCCACTCTGATGTTCATACACTGATGAATGGATAAACAAAATGGGGTCTATTCACACAATAGAATATTACTGAGCCATAAAAGGGAATGAAGTACTGATACAGGCTACAATATAGATGAACCTTGAAGATTATGCTGAGTAAAAGAAGCCAGACACAATAAGACAAATATTGTTTGATTGCAGTTATATGAGGTGCTGGGAAAAGGTAAATTCAGACACTGAAAGCAGATTAGAGGTCACCAGGAATTGGGGGTTACAGGTACCAGGGGTTTAATAGTTAGTGTTTCTGCTTGGGGTAACAAAGAAGTTTTGGAAGTAGATAGTGGTGATGGTGGTGCAACATTGGGTATGTAATTAATACCAGTGAATTATATACTTAAAAGTGGTTAAAACATAGTAAATGTTATATTTTACCACAATAAAAAAAAAAGAAAAAAGAAAAAGGAATGAGGTACTGATATAACATTGATGAACCTTTTTTTTTTTTTTTTTTTTTTTGCGGTACACGGGCCTCTCACTGTTGTGGCCTCTCCCGTTGCGGAGCACAGGCTCCGGACGCGCAGGCTCAGAGGCCATGGCTCACGGGCCCAGCCACTCCACAGCACGTGGGATCTTCCCAGACTGGGGCACGAACCCGTGTCCCCTGCATCGGCAGGCGGGCTCTCAACCACTGCGTCACCAGGGAAGCCCAGATGATCCTTTTTAAAAAAAAAAAAATTATTTATTTATTTGGCTGCACCAGTTCCCAGTTGCAGCATGCAAACTCTTAGTCGCGGCATGTGGGATGTTCCCTGACCAGTGATGGAACCCAGGCCCCCCTGTATTGGGAGCGTGGAGTCTTAGCCACTGGACCACCAGGGAAGTCCCTAACATGGATGAACCCTGAAAACATTATGCTGAGTGAAAGAAACAAGACAGGAAAGACCCCTTGTTTTATGATCCCATTTATGTGAAATGTCCAGAATAGGCAAATCCATAGCGACAGAAAGTAGATCAGTGGGAGGAAAGGGTTGGATAGGAATTGCGGGGGAATGACTGCTGAAGAGTACAGGTACATCTTTTTTGGGTGGCAAAAATATTCTGGAATTAGTGGTGACGACTGCAAAACTTTGTGTCTATATTAACCACCACTGAATTGTACACTTTATTTTTTATTTTTTTAAACATTTATTATTATTATTTTTTTTAATTTATTTTTGGCTGCGTTGGGTCTTCGTTGCTGCACGTGGGTTATTCTCTAGTTGCGGGGGCTACTCTTCATTGCAGTGCGTGGGCTTCTCATCGCAGTGGCTTCTCTTGTTGCGGAGTGTGGGTTCTAGGCACACGGGCTCAGTAGTTGTGGTTCACAAACTCTAGAGCACAGGCTCAGTAGTTGTGGCACATGGGCTTAGTTGCTCTGCGGCATGTGGGCTCTTCCCGTCCAGGGCTCAAACCTGTGTCCCCTGCACTGGCAGGCGGATTCTTAACCACTGCGCCACCAGGGAAGTCCCCTGAATTATACACTTTAAAAGGGTGAATATTATCTCAAAAAATTTTTAAGTGAATGTCAAAGATAAGCAATGAAGTTTTTCTGACATGAAATGTTAGAAAATTTCTTTATTATTACTCATTAAGCACCAGCTTAATACTGCAGAAATTTCAAATCACCCATCAACAACTCATTCTTCCCCACCCCACAGCCCCAAATTCTTGATAAAGAGATCTTCAAGTAAAGACACACTCTCTTCTCTCCTCTGTATAAAACTTTATGAAATAAAGGCAAAGAACTGTGTACATCTTGCTGTAAATGCTGCCCACAGCTGTGGAGACAGTGTCTGCCCAAGGCTCCCTTTACTGTCCAGGTCCTGAAAGACTCTTGTTCATGAATTGTCTCTTCACAAAGCAAGTCCACCACTAACAAGAGGGGACAAAACAGAATGAACAGTGGTGGTCAAATCACAATGCAAGTTCAAGGTAAGGTCAGAATATGAATTTACTTAATAACAAACTTAATATTGGTCTGGCAGCCCTTATATTATATAAACTCTTTGAAGATACATAAAAAATTTTCCTTCCTCCCTCCCTTTCTTTTGGAGTGACTCACAGGTTACTCAAAATAACAACAACAAAATAAATGTAATACATTAAAGCTATCTCACACAAAAAAGCTGTTATATGGGTTTACAATGCCCCAACATAAGAATATACAACCAAAATTTTTTATTACATGCAATTCATTATTCAGTGTGATTCAGTGAACTCCTACTATGTATAAGGCACCAAAGTTAAGCAACACTGCAATGTAAAAACTAAAGACCTCAATGTGTTTAACAGTGGCTACAGGGTAAAAGGTGATTTATCAACTAAATAAGAAAAGAGTTTTACCTTGCTGGGTTTATCATTCTGAGGATCAAAAACTTTCTCACAAAGTCTCAGTCCAGTCTCTTGCCTCAGCTGTTGTAAGTAGGCCCTCATCACTTCTAAAATCGAGAGCAGGTAGAACAATAAAAAAATGTATTTGAGAAAGCATCCCAAATGGGCTGGCTACTGATCTCGACATTGACCTTGGCAATACATTTCAATACCTTCGAACATGATAAGAAATAGAAACGACAGTTCAAATGGTTTTATAACTATACTCATTTTGGTCCAAAAGATTCTCCACATGTCATGCTTGTTGCCAAGGATCTTTTGTGAGAGTGAGTAGTAAGATAATGTACGGGCTAAAGATTCCACTCTCAATCTGTACACCAGTCAAGGCAAGAAAAGGAGGGGTGTTAAGAAGTCCAGTGGAAAAAATCTTGTGCCATATAGGAAGGTAGAGATGTTGTTCTTACCATCTTCCTGTTTGTTTGCAGGTTTGGCGTAAATTGCATTAAGTGGAAAACCAGGCTCTCCAGGAATGGGAAAATTAGTGATTCCCAGTGTATACATTTCTTTCTCGCCTTGGCTTTTAGAATTGCACTTAAAAAAAAAAAAAAAAAAAAATTATATACACAAACATAGGGAAAAAGGATAGTAATATCCAATTTTCAGTTTTTTATCTAAGTAGCCGTGTCTGGGGTTATGTTTTTGGTGCCCTTTTGCAATCTGGTGAAGCCTGTAGGCCCCTTCTCAGACTAATGTTTTAAATGAATAAGATAAAACAGAACTACAAAAGAAACCAATTATAGTGATATACAATAATTACCATATTAAACATCAAATTTATCACACAGTCATACATGTGCTTCTTTATTAATGCGCTAAATAACAAGACCCAGCAGTGGGCCTAACAACTAAATTTTGAAGTAATAATGAATGTAAACAAAATTTCAAAATATCTTCAACTCTAAATGTAATATGAAAACGCTGGGGACTTCCCTGGTGGCGCAGTGGTTAAGAATCTGCCTGCCAATGCAGGGGACAAGGGTTTGATCCCTGGTCCAGGAAGATCCCACATGCTGTGGAGCAACTAAGCCCATGTGCCACAACTATTGAGCCTGCGCTCCAGAGTCAATATTTACTTGTCCTTAAAGTCTCAACAAGTCTAAATACCTATTAATTTGTGTTCCTGACAAATGATCATCCAAGTTTAATTACCTTTTGGAGTTTCTTTAGACACTCAGAAATGTAGAGAGTTATATATATCAAGGTCCTATCGGCTTCATTCTATGGGAAGAAAACAAAACTTAAAAACAATTCTGATCAAAACCTAATAATTATGTGCAATAAATGAATTCAATCTTTGTCTTTTGATTTATCAACTGAAAACTGTGAAAGCAGTTACTACAGCATCAAAAATTCCCATTCTCGGGCTTCCCTTGTGGCGCACTGGTTGAGAGTCCGCCTGCCAATGCAGGGGACACGGGTTCGTGCCCCGGTCCGGGAAGATCCCACATGCTGTGGAGCAGCTAGGCCCGTGAGCCATGGCCGTTGAGCCTGCGCTCCGCAATGGGAGAGGCCACAACAGTGAGAGGCCCGCGTACCACAAAAAAAAAAAAAAAAAAAAAAAAAAAAAAAAATTCCCATTCTCGGGCTTCTCTGGTGATGCAGTGGTTAAGAATCCGCCTGCCAATGCAGGGGACACGGGTTCAAGCCCTGGTCCGGGAAGATCCCACATCCTGCGGAGCAGCTAAGCCTGTGTGCCACAACTACTGAGCCTGTGTTCTAGAGCCTGTGAGCCACAACTACTGAAGCCCGCGTACCTGGAGCCCATGCTCCACAACAAGAGAAGCCACCGCAGTGAGGCCCACGCACTGCAACGAAGAGTAGCCCCCGCTCGCCGAAACTAGAGAAAGCCCGTGCACGGCAATGAAGACCCAACACAGCCAAAAATAATAAATAAAAATAAAATAAATTAATTAAAAATACATAAAATATTTTTTTAAAAAATTCCCATTCTCTGCATGCAATCTTCTCAAGCCCCCTTTCTGTCTGCCCCTGGGGAGGGAGCCACCAGCTTCCACCCTGAGCTTGTGTGGCTGCCCCTGTTTTCACCCTGAGCTTGTGTGGCTGCCCCTGTTTTCCTCAGCTCCCTTCGCCCTTGGGTTCCTGAAGAGTTGTGCCAATAGCTCCTCATTCTGCGTACGAAGGAGAGTTAACAAAGCCTCCTGGAAAACCTGAGATGAACCATACGGCTGGCTAACCTTTAAAAACTCTTTCACTTCAGGATCTCTGCCAAGAACAGAAACATTTATGACTCTAAATGAGGAAGCAATTATTTCACAAGTGACTTGTTCTTGAAGAGCTTCATTAGCCCAACTCTTGACCTAACCCAAAGGAAAAATGTGGAGAAGACAAATGGATGCTAATCAAATGTGGCACATACTTCATGTCAAACTTTACACAGATTTATAATTTTAAAGAAACAAACTACACTTTTCCCTATTTTTAAGATTATATGATATTCGAGAGAGAATGAAACGTGGCAGAATTTTAATTACAAACACCACACTTAAGACTATGCATTAGATATAGAAACATCTATAACATCATAGAATGTTTAGACCACAGTTTATAGACCAAGAGTCTACAAATAAAGATTTCACACCCTGCTTGATTCCAAGAGATTAAAGTTTGGCAAGGAGTTGAAGTTCCATATTCTAGAACATTATCAAGAAGATTTATTGACATTCCTTGTAACTTGCTCATAGCAGCATCTCAGAGAACTTCCTTTTCCATTTCCCCCCCTCCTTTTCTGCCCCCACCCCACTTCTGCCTTCCTCCTGAGCTCACAAGAACTAAGAGCAGAAGGGAAGAAATGGAGGTTGAGGGAAGGGTCCAGGTCACTGAATTTTCTTTATCTCTCCATCTTAGGTCCAGGACATAGAAGTATATTAAAAAAGTAACATAGCATGCAGAATTTTTTGGTTTGGGACTGTCATACAGTAGGTGCTTAATACTGTTGAATAAATATAAATAAGTGTCTAGACCATGGGCTGGTAAATTTCCTCTGTACAGGACCAGATAGCAAGTATTGTAAGCTTTGTGGGCCATAGTCTCTGTCACAACTACTCAACTCAGCTATTGTGGCATGTAAGCAGTCACAGATGATATATAAACAAATACACGTGGCTATGTTCCAATAAAAGTTTGTTTACAAAAAGAAGTGGTGGGCCAGATTTGGCCCTCAGGCTGTAGTTTGCCAACCCATGGTGTAGACCTTGGAGGAAAAATGAGGAACTAACATTGTTACAGAATTAGGCACTGTTCTGCATTTTTAAAATCACACAATCTCATTTCATTTAATTTATTCCTTACATCAACCCTGACTGCCAGGTTGATACTATCCCCATAAGAAAACTAAATTAAAGAGTAAAAGCTCTATACAACATTGTAAATCACCTATACTACAAGAAAAATTTTAAAAAAAAAGAGTAAAAGCTCTGTACTTTACCTTAATTTCATAGTTTTTGAAGAAGACATTGGCCTTGAAGTAATAGATAGCTTCATCCACAATATCTGTATCTTTTGCTAAGCAGGACACAAGGGGAGTAAGGCAGAAAACATTAGCCAAATGTAAAACATAACATCTAAAAAAGGTAAAAAGAGGGGCTTCCCTGGTGGCGCAGTGGTTAAGAATCCAACTGCCAACACAGGGGACATGGGTTCGAGCCCTGGTCCGGGAAGACCCCACATCCTGCGGCGCTACTAAGCACGTGTGCCGCAACTACTGAGCCTGCGCTCTAGGGCCCGCGAGCCACAACTACTGAAGCCCGCGTGTCACAACTACTGAAGCCTGCACGCCTAGAGCCTGAGCTCCGCAACAAGAGAAGCCATCACAATGAGAAGCCCTCGCACCTCAACGAAGAGTAGCCCCCGCTCGCCGCAACTAGAGAAAGCCTGCGCACAGCAACGAAGACCCAACACAGCCAAAAAATAATAAAATAAATGTATAAATAAATAAATAAAAATTAAAAAGCTATCAAGAAAAAAATATCCAAGCTCAACGGTCAAGGGTTTTGGAGTTTTATAAAATAAGATGAGGGTACTGAAATATAAAGTCTTTAGAAACAATTTCTAGAAAAATAAGCACATGATTTATTCTTATAGCTTTATTGTTTTACAAAAATTATACATGCCCATTAGAGAAACTAATTAATCAACACAGAAAAAAAACTTAACTGTCACCCTAATCTCACTACCCAGAAATAACTGCTCTCAACATTTGGTGAACATCACTCCAGACATTTCTCAATACATTTATAAAAATAGACTGAGACAGGCGATTGGGATTGACATATATACACTAATATGTATAAAATAGATAAGTAATAAGAACCTGCTGTATAAATAAATAAATAAATACATTAAAAAAAAAAAAAAAAAGACTGAGACAGGGACTTCCCTGGTGGTCCAGTGGCTAAGACTCCATGCTCCCAATGCAGGGGGCCTGGATTTGATCCCTGGTCAGGGAACTAGATCTCACATGCATGCCACAACTAAAGATCCTGCGTGCCACAACTAAGACCTGGAGCAGCCAAATAAATAAATTAAAAAAAAAAGACTGAAACATAGACTAACTTTAATAAAATGCTTTTTAAAAAATACAAAGTACTCAATATAATTTTATTTGACCTTACATACTATAGCTTTAGGTAAAAAACTCTTAACTGTCATTTAGGAACACACTGGGATTCACACGTACATCTTTCTTTTTACGAAAACTGACTTCAAATATATTTGTACAAGCTGTTCAGATGGCTAGAGACTGAGAAAAGCCAGAAGTACTGTTGTAACAAAGACAGATCTCATTACAAAATTTCTTTGCCTTTTTTTTGGGTTTTCCTTTTTTTTTTTTTTAATTTTAAAAAGGTCAAAATCCCAGGATCTTGATATCCAACAGCTGGTTTCTGCAATGCAGAAATGGTTACTTATATTTCTCGTCCCTGACTTCTATCCCTCTCACACAGCAGAAATGCAAAACAATTCTCAAGTTTTGGTACTTGGAAGAATTTCAACAGAATTCTTTTTTTTTTTTCCTTCCTTTTTTAAAAAAATTTTTTGGCTTCGCTGCACAGCCCATGGGATCTTAGTTCCCCAACCAGGGATCAAACCCTTTCCCCCTCTAGTGGAAGCACAGAATCTTAACCACTGGACCACCAGGGAAGTCTGCAACAGAATTCTAACTCTAGACTTGTGTTCCCTGCAATCTATTTTCTTATCTGCAAAAAGGAAACTTCCTCAGATGATCCAAACAGCGCTTACAAGAGCCAGCTAGTTCTAAATGTCACATTGCAGGGAGGGGGAGGAGGCTAGACAATAGGATTTAGAACCTAGAAGAGTGTTTGGCATATAAAAGGTGTTCAAAAGATATTTGTTGAGGGCTTCCCTGGTGGTGCAGTGATTGAGAGTCCGCCTGCCGATGCAGGGGACACGGGTTCATGCCCTGGTCCGGGAGGATTCCACGTGCCGCGGAATGGCTGGCCCTGTGAGCCATGGCCGCTGGGCCTGCGTGTCCGGAGCCTGTGCTCCGCAACGGGAGAGGCCACAGCGGTGAGAGGCCCGCGTACCGCGAGCGCGTGCACGCACACACACACACAAAAAAGATATTTGTTGGATGTAAGTAATTAGATTAATGTTAACAGTTACTTAGTCTACAGCACAGGCTTATACTTCTCCATAATTCCAATTCAGTCCTAATCCAGCCCCCAGGGAAGAGTTAAGAAGTCACTGCTTATCTACAGAAATCAGAGTTCCGGTTTCTTGGGGTCCCATTCTCCCTCAAGGGCCCAAGAATTGCAAAGGTGGTAATTAGATTTACTCCATCCTTGGTCAACTGCATCTTCTGATATATAATATGGTATTTTGTAACGATCTAAGAAGAGCTCTGGGCCAACGCTGACTCTTATTCTTCTTTTGCACTGTAATTCTTTTACATTATTTTTTCTCTTTTTGGTCTGCTTTTTCCCACTGTTCCTTTTTTTTCATCTCAGAACAAGTGAACAGTGTGGTGACTCACCAAATTTATTAAGTTTACTGAGCTTTCAAATGGTGTTGAAAACAAAATTAAGAGGAAGTCAAGTCAAATAATCTGGCAGAAGAATGGAGACAGGGTCAGTACAAAATTGGTAATCCAAACTATGGTCTTGGAAACCATGAATAGAACTCAGTGCAGGCGGAAAAGGTGTCTAATATAATACAAATTACACTGTTGGCAGAACATCTCAGAATGTGTCAGAAGAGTCTCAGATAGCATCTGAAATGAATGAAGCTTTCTGAACAGTAAAGAAAATGGCTCACCCTCGCAAAAAAAAAAAAAAAAAAAAAAAATGAGTACCAAGAAAGAAAGTAAAGATATAACGTTCAAGAAGCAAGAGAAGAAATTAGTAATATTATACAGGATACTTAAGATTGAGGTATTGCTGAAAACTGAGATCCTGAAGAATGGACAAAGAAAGTAGATTTAAATAAAGAAGAGGTTAAAATACATTTTGTTTTTTCCAGCTTGATGACAGAGAAAGGAGGGAGACATGGCGTTCTACAGAAGTAGCAGCATTAGTTTTTAAGAAATGATAGTGATGATAGGAAGAGTGTTGAGAATTAAGCACATTTCCTCTTCCCTCTCAACAAAATATCCTGGAGAAATTGGCAGCAATAATACAGTTTCTTGTTAAATGCAACATATACCCATGATCTGAAAAGGTCTAGAGCACAATATCCCCCAAGCAAATAGAAAATACAAGAGCAACCTGAGACAGAATTTCCTTGATTTGACATCAGAGGGTTTCATACCAAAATGTGAAAATAATGGAGTTTCGACTTACTCTCTCTAGGGGCGGGTCCTTTGAACTGACTTCTGATAGGCAACAGTGCCATGTTTCCAATGAGTTTCGTGTCAGGGTCCATGAGGGAAGAGTGGTAAGCCTGTAGTGGCAAGCCAGGTAAGAACACAAAAGCAGAAAGAGAGCAAATGTCAGCAGGGCAAACAAGTACATTTCCCTAAAGGAAAAAAAGACTAACTCATCCAAGATTAACTGGCTCATGAAAACTGACTATTAAATTTTGAGAAAATTTGAGACAAGCTGGTTGCTGAACACAGCCATTATTAAAAATGAAATTATATAAATTTACAATTATGTAAATTATATTAAAAACAAAGGTAATAAATACTTGAAATTTATTACTTCTTATTTAAAAAATTTATTTTTAATATGATCTTAAGCTTATTTATGTCTTTTGTATCTTTATGGTGTAAATACTATATAATGAGGTGCTAATGTGCATCTCTTCCAGTGCCACATTCAGTGACACCACATTGGTAACTGGTGGAGTATTTACACTATAGAAATAGGCAAACACCATATAAATCAGGGGTACCCAGCCCCCAGCTGTTGTTAAACCACAACCCAAGCACTGGCTCTTCAGCTCTGCCACTTCCTGGCTTTATGCCTTTTGACCAAGACATCACTTTTCTTCTCTTAGCCTATTTCCAAATTTGTAAAATGAAGAGATACATACTTGCTTTCAGTGGGTGGATGGGAGTTAAAGGAGGAGGGGGAAAAATCATATTTATGAGAGCAATTTATAGGCTGATTTCTAGTTCTGCTTTTTACAAGATGTCTGGCTTTTTGTAAGACATGGGCCCCATTCATTTATTCATTCATTCATTCATCAAAAGATTCCTAAGCACCTTCTGTGTGCAAGGCATGCGGATCCAATGGCATGCAAGGCTAGTATGGGCTCTGTCCTTGAAGAATTTTCAGGTGAATGGAGAAGACAGACATTAAGTCTGTTTTCTTAAGAGCACCCGCACAGGGGAAGCCCAGGTGCTCTAGGTGCAACTGGAATGATGAGTACAAGGCTTTAGTGTTCTGGTAAAATCTGGCTTTATCAAGATTTAATAGTGTGCAGCCTTGGGCAAGTTACTTAACTTCTCTGAGCCTCAGTTTCCTCCTCTGCAAAATGAGAAAACAATAACATATCTACTTGATAAGAGTCACTGTGAGGATTAAATGAGATAATTTATATAAAGTGTGTAGCTCAGGGCCTGCCTGGCATACGTCAGGAGTCAAATGGTAGCTATGAGATCCGTAAAAATACGTACCGATAACTATGGTTTTTATTTTTATTACAGATATGCTTCATCTAAACAAGCCTCTACCCTCCCCTTCACCAGCTACACTGTCTTGTTACCCATCTATTTCCTTCATGGCATTTGTCATTATCTGAAACAATCTCCTTTATTTTATTTGTATTTACATGTTTATTGTCGGTCTCCCCATTAGAATGTAAACTCCTTAAGAACAGTGATTTGTTGGCCTTATTCACTGCTGTCACAGTGCTTGGCATGCAGCAGGTGCTCAGTAGTGTTTGTCCTATGAATAATCACATGTTATTGAACCTCTTTTTTCCTCATCTGCAAAATGGAGACCATGATGGTGATAAATCTACCCCAGAGACTGGCTGTCAGTACTTAAGAGCAACCAAACCACCATCAATTTTTACTCCCACTCTGATGCACGCGAAAACAGAAACATCTGGAAACCAGGCGCGGACCTTGCGTCTGCTCTGAGAGCCCTAAACCCAGCGGCGCAGGGGTGGCCGCCACTACCCGGGTGACAGGGGAGGAGTCCGGGAAGTGGGGTCTCACAAATGACAAGCAGCTTAAGAGACCCGCCCCCAGAGGCGGAGGAGGAAGTGGGCCTGCAGGAAAAAAAGGAGAAGCTGACTCTAGACTTGAGATATGAAAAATTAAAAGGGCAGCCCTGGCCTTCGCGGCTCTAATGAGGCTTTGGGAACCCTGCTGGAGTCGGGGGAAGGCAGAAAGGGCGAGAAAAGGGGTCGGGATTGTTGAGGAGAGGGCAGAAGAACTGAGGCAGTCTCCTCAGCACGCCCGGGATCTCCGGCCCACTCTGCCGCGCCCCGGTCCTCCAAGCCCGGTCTACAGCCCCGGGCCGCCCGAATCCTACAGGGGCCGGCCCGCTCCTCTCGCCTCTCCCCTTCTCAGGCCCCTGCTTTCTCTCTGCCCCCCTCGGCCCGCTTTTCTCAGCGCACCCACGACTTCTCGCCACTTTCCCAAATCCCCACCTTCTCCCAACACCCCCAGCTCGGCCCCTTTACCGGCATCTTGGAGGCGCCCGGGTTTCAACCCCGATGAGGAGGATCGGGTTAGAGCGCGGCGCTTCCGGTCTGGCAGCCCGGGCGGGGTAGGCGGAAGTGAGCCGGAAGGGGAGGGCGAGGGCAGGACGCCGCGCTTCCGGCCTTGCTGTTCGCGGCTAGCTGTTGCGGCTGCGCGGATACGCAGGGGCATCAGGGGGCGCCCGAGCCTTAGGCATGGGCTCTGAGTGTCGGGCATGCGTGAGGTGTGCGCAAAAGTGGAGATGGATCTGGGGGTACTGAATCCCAGTGATAAATCACCACTTCCTTTGTTTTTCCTTAAAGATCACCTTTTCAGTGAAGCACTCCTTGGGGCACACTATTTTAAATTCAGTCCCACTTCACTCCCCTTTCTCTCTTTTCTTCCTTAGTTCTGATTCTTTTTAGTTTACTTCTGTGTTTTGTCTCCCTCTCTCCATGTGAACGTCGACAAGGATTGTTTTGTTCACTGCTATGTCACTACACCGATAACAGTGATGGTACATGGTAAGCATCAATACTACTTGTTGAGTGAAAGAATGAACTCAATCCACTGATTTTAAAAACGGAGAAAGGATCACAGTGAGAAGAGATTTGTGTATTACTCGTGTGATTATGTGCTGCAATTCTTTGTGTAATAGTTGAGAAAATGGACCCTGGGTTTGAATGCAGCTCCAAGATTTATTGGCTGTGTAACTCCGGGCAAGTTAACTTCTCTGTGCCTCAGTTCTTTGTCTGAAAATGGAGATAACAGTACTTACCTCAGTTTTCTGAGGATGAAACGAATTGCATGTAAAGTGCTTTGAAATTACACGCCCAGAACATACTAAAAGCTCAGGAATTCTTAACCTATTATGCCTCTGGTTAAAAGCCAAGGTCATTGCTGCTTCTGGCCATTTCTTCTGCCAGTGCCTCAAACTAGATTACTTTGTCCCATGTTCCCACAACTGATTTGTTATTTACATCTCTGGCCAAATTGCACCTTTTAGGGGGAGACTTATTTGATGGGCATGCAAAGTAGCCCCACAGTCACTCTCCATTTCATTACTGTTTTCTTTTCTTCACATTCCTTATCAGAGGTTCCCTTGTTTATGGTTAGTCTTAAGGGCCCAGCATATCATCGCATGACAGTAAGGTCGTGTTTGCCCTAGGCAGTCCCATTTTAGCCCCAGTGCCTGGCACCCACTAGTAAATTTGTCTGAAGAATCACGTCAGGCTCTCCTACAAGACAGTGAAATCCTTCAGGACTGGAACTGTCATATTCATCTTTTAAACTCCAGTGTCGAGAGGGGAAGGAAATGGAATCTGACCCTTCACCTCTTCCCCACAGGCACACACCAGACTCTCCAGAAGCTAAAGTAGGGAGGTATAGCTCAAGGAGTAATGAAGAGGGCGAATGAAAAGCTGTCTTTTCTTTCTTCCCCTCTCACATGACAATAACATTTCTAAAATTTAGCAACACTGGGAGATCAGGGTGTTTTTGACCTTTGCATCCTCAAGGGCCACAGAAAAAGTCCCCGAGCAGCCCAGCACGTCCTCATGTTGTCCACTCATCATGCTCTCCTGAGTGCCCTGTGAGAATAGCTCACACCAGCGGACCATGGTGCAAATACCCAACTCCTGCCCCCAGCCTGGGCCGCTAGGCACAAGTTACCACTGATAGCTATGGCCCCTCACACTTTGCATCTTTAATGAAAATGGATCAAATTTGACACTGCAGGTGTACTTCTGCTATCTAGGCCCAAGAATGATTAAAAATTTAACCCAAGTTACAGGTTTTCTACAAGGACTTAATCTGCAACTGCAGGAAGATCCAGCACCAATGGAGACCAGACCTGCTGTGAGGATTAAATGAAAGAGATTATGCAAAATGCTTCTTCTTAGCACAATGCCTGGCAGAACTCAATAAAAGAGATTCTGCTTTCCTTTAGTGGGTGCTAGAGAAGTATCTGTTGACTGACTAGCCATTCCCCAGGGCCTATCACAAATGAACTTATAAATACTGAAAATAATTCAATGTGTCAAAATAATTCAATAATTATTTTAACACATTGAAAATAATTCAATGTGTTAAAAAGAAAAAATTATCTTTTGCATTTTTGTGTGCATTTGTTATTCAAGTAAAGTACACATTTTTAAGTGCTCAGAGACTACAAATCACACTTAAAAAAAAAAAGGCACTGCCTACATTTGGACACTTGGGGAAATTTACTCATTCAAAACTTTGGAAAAAAACCAAAAAACAAATTGCCCTGGCTGAATATTTCAAATTCTGACTGGAAAACAAGAGTGTAATAAAAAGTTAGTACTATTTTCCTGTTTCTTTTATTTATATACATATATATCTTAAAACACAGTTACTTTTCATTTTTAAATTACACAAATAATACATTTTCAATGTAGGAAAACTGGGAGATACAGGTAAGCAATGGTCTTATCTATATTCTTCCAGATTTTTTTTTCTTTGGACACATATATGCATATTTTGTTACAATAATTCCTGTCCCTCCAAAAAAACTTCAAAAATAACAAAAATCAAACAGTAAAACTAAAAGTAGACTGGTCTTAACTGTATCACAGGTGCTAATTTATATTATATACACAAATCTATCTACATTCATTTCAATTTCGACTTTTAAAATCTAAATTATGCTGTTCCAATAATACTAAAAGATGCCACTTTAAACAGCAGCAGTTTCAGAATAACTAAGAACTTGATTCAGGCATGTTCCTGATTGCTGATAAAGAGTCAAGTATTATTTTTTTTCATTAAAGTAAGTAGCTTTCTAGTATTCCATCTTTTGAAGAGAAGAAGGTTCTGCCAGTTCAGCCACAAGCTCCTCACACATTTGGTTACTTTTTAACAAACTCTTCATTCATTCTGGTGTTCTTGAAAATATTCATCAAACACGGAAGATGACTCATCTTCATGTTCCTGACACAAAGGAAACACAAGATAGAAAATACATCCACTTCCCCTCAGTTAGACCTAGTATATGCTTACATGTTTTTCAGGTAATGCTCTATAAGGAGCTAACGCCCAGCATCAGCTCCAGGTGTTGCTCACAGTGATCGTTAATAACAAAAGGAATGACTGACAGAATGTTTCCAGACATGTGGTAAATTAAAGGGCTTATATCTCATTTAGAAGTAAACTCTTCCTCGAGTTTATATTCATGCCAATTCTCAGCTAATGTGCTGTGACAGGGCCTCACTGACATACGTGAGGGCAGCCCGAGCCCAGTTGCATTTCACCTCCTCTTTCCATGTATGCCCAAGCTCTGAGGACAAAGAGCTTAACTCCATGGGATTATGCAGGAGGCCAGTGAGTGCTGGTAAACGTTTTTACCAAAAGGCAATAAACACCCCAAACCAGAAAGTACCTTCGGTTCTTTAAATTCCAAGTCTTCTCCATACTGAATGGCAAAATCAATATGCTGTAATACGATGTTCATGCTTTCTTCATCTGACTGATCGTAAGGCAAAAATCGAACCATGCTGTAGTCGTCAATCTACAAGTTGGGGATTTCAGAAAGGGTCATTCTGAAGTACAAAATACTTAATTTTCAAATTATATTTGAGTTTTATAACCATTTATACTTCTGGTTAAAACCATTTGTGTGTGTGTGTATGTGTGTGTGTTGTGGGGAGGAAGGACAGACAGAGACAGAACAACAGCAAATCAATACTGATTTTTCTGGCTTATGACCAACTAGAATACTTGCTAACTTGTTACTGAACCAGACACTGTTTCATAGGCATTTACCTGAACTCAACCACCACTGGAAATTCCAAAAGGCAAAGACAGTCTGAGCTCCCAAAACAGCTTGGAATAATAGACACATCAGTTAACTTACTGGCTACTGCCAATAATTGCTTCTAAATTAAACTGCTGACCAGCCAGCCCACAGACTCCCACCCTCCTCCTTTGGCAAGGCAATAGGGTTGGGCCATGTTTTCCAAAATGGTGGCCACTGAATGGATGCCAATACACACCTGACCAGGTCATTAAAAATAAAATCCAACAATTTTGAAAGCTTACCAGTCCACATATAGCGTTAGTCAATTTTTTGAATTTTTTGCTTCTTAAGTCGCTTGTAGGGTCATCTAATAAAGAATACATGTCTGGATCTAGAAACCTTTAAAAGTGAGAAAAAAGACTGATGAATAAAAGGAAGAATAAATCAGGAAACTAGATTTATAGACTGACAGAACCTCACATCGAAATAAAGCTTAGAAGGTTCATCTCTGCAGCTGACATATGATGATATGGAAGAAGCAAACTCACTTCTCAATTTCCTTTTTAGCTTTCTTACTCAGCAGATCCATTTTCGTCATGACGTTAACTTGAGGAATTTCTAGAGAGATCATAGCACTCAGGGCTGATAAGATGCCAGAAATAAACTGAAGGAGGAAACAGAAAAGGGAAGATGAATCAACTGGTGCCAAAAAAGTTCCCTGGTCTCCACATAAAAGAGAGGCTCCTGCTTCTCTCTGAACAAAACTGGCCTAAGTAAAAGAAAGGCTAAAGTAAAGTAAAAGAAGACAGTCCACTAATCAGATTCTTGACCCCTGGTTTCCAAGGGTGAGGATAAGGAGGGAAAATGTAGATTTAATCCATGGTGATCACAAATCTCAATTTAGATGACACCTTTAATCTTTTCCATCAAATATTCCTTAGGGGCTACTAATGGGAAATAATGTTTGTTTTAGATAGTTCATAAACTAGATAAAACATCATCAGAAAAACAGACTTATATGAAGATACACATCTGCCTAATTTTTCTTGGTAAGTAGTTCCCCCAAATCTATATACAGTATCACAATTTATCATTTGAGTTAAGAATACATTATTATAATAATTTAATATTACGGGATATTAAATAATTCTGGAGTATAGTTTGTGAAACATCCAGAAATCATGCAACAATTAAAGGAGACTGCCATCTGCTTGTACCCATGACTGAAAAATCGACAACAGATTTATCCTCGAACCTTGAACGACTCCACCATGAACTGAGAATCAACAAGAAAAACTCCACAGACTCGAAACTCCCACTGTTCTAGTTGCTGGACCAGCTGTTTCATCACGGGCAGGTGAGTGTACAATTCAATCTGACCTACATGAAGAACATTATGAGACTATTACAATCAGGATATATGTTAAATTACCAAATTACAGGAAAACAATTTCCTATAAGACAGCTGAGGAAAAAAAAAAAACGAAGTCAACCTCTGGTGGTAACATATTCAATTTTCAAGGGGTCTTACAGGCTCTTGAAGCAATCACAATACCACGAGAATCCCAAGGAAACTATGCAGTTTTACGTAGAAAGTGAGGTTCTTCACACTTCCGTTTTTGCTGATCAAAAGTGAATGCTACAAAGGTGTGTTAGGTTTGGGAATCTTCATCAAGCTGTACACTTATGACCTCTGCAGTTTTCTGTGGGTGTGTGTATGTTCAGTTAAAAACAAAGGGGAGGGACTTCCCTGGTGGTGCAGTGGTTAAGAATCTGCCTGCCAGTGGAGGGGACACAGGTTCGAGCCCTGGTCCGGGAAGATCCCACATGCCGCGGAGCAACTAAGCCCGTGCACCACAACAACTGAGCCTGCGCTCTAGAGCCCACGTGCCACAACTACTGAAGTCCGCACGCCTAGAGCCTGTGCTCCGCAACGAGAAGCCACCACAATGAGAAGCCTGCACATGACAAGGAAGAGTAGCCTCCGCTCGCCGCAACTAGAGAAAGCCCGCGCGCAGCAATGAAGACCCAACGCAGCTAAAAATAAATAAATAAATAAGTAAATTTATTTTTAAAAAAAGGGGAAAAAATGTGAGAGCCACAAACGATCAAAACTAGGTTAGGCTTAAGTCTTAAATTCATAATTTGGCTTGAGAAGTCGTGTGATCATCTGTCCCCTACCAGTCTCACCTCAGGACACTTCCCTTTGTTTACTGTGCTCCAGCCACAAGGGCCTTTTTGGTGCCTCAAACACAGCTCATTCCTTCCTGCCTCAAGGCCTTCAACATGCTGTGCCCTTTGCCTGCAGCACAGTCTCCCTCACCTCACCCTAAGGTCTGGCTTACATGCTACTTGATGAGAAGCCTCCCCAACCTCCCTGCTGTGTGATGGTCTGTGCTACTCCTGTGGAGTGCCTGTCAGAAATATATTAAATAATCATTTGGGTGATTATTTATTTATTTGTTTGTTTATTTATTTATTTATGGCTGCACTGGGTCGTCGCTGCTGTGCACGGGCTTTCTCTAGTTGCGGCAAGCGGGGGCTACTCTTTGTTGTGGTGTGTGGACTTCTCATTGCAGTGGCTTCTCGTTGCAGAGCATGGGCTATAGGCACGTGGGCTAGTAGTTGTGGCACGTGGGCTCAGTAGTTGTGGCTCGCAAGTTCTAGAGCACAGGCTTAGTAGTTGTGGCACATGGGCTTAGCTGCTCTGCGGCATGTGGGAGGGATCTTCCCGGACCAGGGATTGAACCCATGTACCCTGCATTGGCAGGCAGATTCTTAACCACTGTACCACCAGGGAAGTCCATTTGGGTGATTTTTGTTTATACTGCCTAGCACTACCACTTGCCTGTGGACTCCATGAGGGCAGAGACCATGGGTACCTTGCTTTCTAGGTATTTCCAGGGTACAAAATAAGCACTCAGTAAACTCAATGAATTAATATAAGCCAATAAGTAAGCGAGTTGTACCTTACTGCAGCAGGGTTTAGAGCTACGAATGCTCACTCCACTTTCTCCACTGAGGACAGAATGAGCACGACTTCAGGGAAAATGATACATTCAGATAGCTGACTTACCTGGACAGTCAAAAAGGATGTAGTCATCCTCTACATGGCCGAGACAGTCCTCTAGCCAATCGAAATTATTGGCAAAGTATTCCATGCAAAATACCAATCCTCCATTGGGACCGAACTGCAGAGTATTGTCCTCCATCACGTCATCCACCTCAATCAATTCCCGGATGTCTGAAACCACAGAGAGGGACCACAATACAAGAGCATTATCCTCACTGGTGATAATTAACAATTATATAAAAACTCACATGCATGCAATTACTTCTGTACATGGTTATTCACTGTAGCAGTGTCCATAGTAACAAATTAAATACATTTTTGTACAGCCAGACAATGAAATCCTATCCAACCATAAAAAGGAGAAGCTCTTGGGCTTCCCTGGTAGCACAGTGGTTGAGAGTCCGCCTGCCGATGCAGGGGACATGGGTTCGTGCCCCGGTGCGGGAGGATCCCACATGCCGCGAAGCGGCTAGGCCCGTGAGCCATGGCCGCTGAGCCTGTGCGTCGGGAGCCTGTGCTCTGCAACGGGAGAGGCCACAGCGGTGAGAGGCCCGCGTACCGCAAAAAAAATAAAATAAAGGAGAAGCTCTTTAAGAACTGAGGTGATATAATCTTCCAGGTATACTATTCACTGAAAATTGCAAGGTGCAGAACTCTGTGTTAGAATGCCATCATTTGTGTTAAAAAAAAAAAAGAGACAAAAATTTACTATATATACAAATATACATATTTTATTTTACATGCATAGACTTTGGAAAGATATCCCAGAAACTAGCAACACTGGCTGCCTCAAGGGAGGGTAGCCACCTGCCAGGACACAGAGCTGGGAGGAAGACGGTTTCCTGCATACTTACTCTTCTGTACCTTTTGCAATTTGAACAATGTGAATATACACCACCTATTCTTAAGCAAGTAAAACAAAACCATACCAAGAAAACCAATTACCGTTTCTTAATATCATCACCCTAGGGAAGCTACTTAACCTCCCTGTGCCTCACTTTCCTTATGTATAAGAGTGGGGACAAATCATATATCCTGGGGTAGAAGGATGAGGACTATATGAGATAATGTAGCTAAATCACCTATAGCAGGAGCTTAAACATTCCGGTACACACATGGTTCTCTTCTATTACAAAGTTTTGGAAATCAGTACTCTTGTGTTCAAACCTACAATCTCAGTTCACTCACAGCCACATTTATATGGATAATGTCTTCCTATGCACTTTCCCAGGGATAAACATCTGCTCAAAGTTAGGGCCTTCTAAAAGGATGACTCAAGGACATTAGTCAGTAAGGCACTTGTACCAGAAAGTGATGTGAACTAGAAGTGGGGGGATTTTTGTTGGCTGCCATGTGCATCCCGAAGCAGAGAAGCTGGTCTGTAAGACAGACAAAAAGAGACAGAAAGCCAGCCTAGATTCCTGTTAGTTTTTATGTTTTGGGTTCTAGTCTCTCATAAAGCCTTGCTTGCTCTTGGGTTTTGTGAGAAGTCCCCCAATTCCTTCTAAAAAATCCTCCTTTTATATAGGCTAGCTTGAGTGCTCTCTGTTGGAAGCAACCAAATGATCCCAAAGCAATGAAATGCTTTTTCTCAAGGAAGATGACTGTTTCATACCTCTTCCTCTCTTTTCAACCTGCCTCCCTCACCCTACCCACACCCACTTCTAGCCACCCTCAGCTGATGACCACACATGACATTCACAGAAACCAGAAGTCAACAAAAGAGAATTTCCCACATTCCCACCACCAATATTACATGGTGCCTTCCACCTTGGCTTCCTTCCGGCTACAATGGAAGAACCCCCCAACTCTTGGCAAAGGCAAAACCCTCCACCTGTTTGGGAGCCCCTCCCCTTTCTCACTCTCGCAGTCAACCTTACAGTCATTGCCCCTCTCAGGTATCTTCAGTTTCTTTCTTTTTATTGGATCATTCTCTTCAGCATACAACTCTGTTCCAGTTACCATCTTCAACCTTAAAACCTCCCTTGACCCTCACATACCCCACCAGTTATAGTCCCACTTCTCTGCTTCTTTCACAGCAAAACTTCCTCAGCAAGTCATCTCTGCTCAGCATCTACACGGCATCACCTCAGTTCACTCTTCAAACCACTGCAACCTGGCCTCCATCCCTACCATCCCACTAAAATCACCAAAGTCGCCAACACTTCCACATTCCCAAATCTCACAGCCACTCCTCTGTCTTCTTGTACAACTTCCCAGCTGCATCTGACATAACCAGGCACCAGCTCTTTAGTGAAACAGTCTCTTCTCCTGGCTTTTTTTAAATAGATTTACTTATTTATTTTTGGCTGTGTTGGGTCTTCGTTGCTGCGTGCAGGGTTTCTCTACTTGTGGTGAGCGGGGGCTACTCTTCATTGCGGTGCGCAGGCTTCTCATTGCAGTGGCTTCTCTTGTTGCGGAGCACGGGCTCTAGAGTGCAGGCTCAGTAGTTGTGGTGCACAAGCTCAGTTGCTCCACAGCATGTGGGATCTTCCTGGACCAGGGTTTGAACCCGTGTCCCCTGCACTGGCAGGTGGATTCTTAACCACTGCGCCACCAGGGAAGTCCCCTCCTGGCTTCTTTGATGCTACATTTTCCTGACTTTTTTCCTACCTCACTGACCCCACCTCCTCTACCTGACCCCTGAAGATGAGACACCTTCAAGGCTTGTGGGCTTCAGTAGTTGCAGCACGCAAGCTCAGTAGTTGTGGCTCACGGGCTCTAGAGCGCAGGCTCAGTAGTTGTGGCGCAGGGGCTTAGTTGTTCCACGGTATGTGGGATCTTCCCGGACCAGGGCTTGAACCCGTGTCCCCTGCGTTGGCAGGCGGATTCCCAACCACTGCGCCACCAGGGAAGTCCCCGAATGCCTTCTTGGTATAACCTCTTAGATAGCTATCAGACATCTCAAACTTAGCATGTGCAAAGAGAACTGCCTCAAACTTAAACTGATTTGTCTTCCTCCTCAGTAAACAATATCATGCACTCAACAGCTCAAGTCAGAAACCTAAGAGTGACCCCTGATCTCTCCCTTTCCTACACCCTTCTAGTTCAATCTCCCACAAAATGCTGCTAATTCTACTTGCAAAATATATACCATATCTGCCTGCTCCTTTGTATCTCCACCACGATCATCCTAGTCCAAGCCACCTAGACAACTGTAATAGCCTCACTGCTGGTCCCTGCTTCGACTCTTGACCCTCTAGAGTCCATTTTTCATCTGAGAGCCAGTTATTTTTAAAAACATAAATCAGGGGGCTTCCCTGGTGGCGCAGTTGTTGGGAGTCCGCCTGCCGATGCAGGGGATGTGGGTTCGTGCCCCGGTCCGGGGGGATCCCACGTGCCGCAGAGTGGCTGGGCCCGTGAGCCATGGCCGCTGGGCCTGCACGTCCAGAGCCTGTGCTCCGCGGCGGGAGAGGTCACAACAGTGAGAGACCCGCGTACCGCAAAAAAAAAAAAAAAAAGATTAAAAACATAAATCAGGGACTTCCCTGGTGGCACAGTGGTTAAGACTTCATGCTCCCAATGCAGGGGGCCCGGATTTGATCCCTGGTCTGGGAACTAGATCCCACATGCATGCTGTAAGTGAGAGTTAGCATGCCACAACTAAGGAGCCCTCAAGCCGCAACTAAGGAACCCATGTGCCACAACCAAGAAGCCAGCGAGCCGCAACTAAGGAGCTCACAAGCCGCAACTAAGGAGCCCTCTTGCTGTAACTAAGGAGCCCACCTGCCGCAACTAAGACTCGCCACAACCAAATAAATAAATAAATATTAAAAAAACAAATAACCCCTCACCAAAAAAAAAACAAAAGAAAACTGTAAATCAGATGTCAATCCTCTCCCCCTGCTGGAAACCCTCTAATGACATTCCACTGTTGAAAGGTGCTGTAAATTGAGGATTTTTTTTTGGGGGGGGATGGCTGTGCCGCACACAGCTTGCGGGATCTTAGTTCCCCAACCAGGGATTGAACCCATGCCCCCTGCAATGGAAGCGTGGAGTCCTACCTACTGGACTGCCAGCGAAGTCCCTTATAAATTGAGTATTTGTGTCCCTCTAAAACTCATATGTTGAAAACCTAACGCCCAGGATGATGATACTAGTAGGTGGGGCTTTGGGGAGGTGAATGGGATTAGTGCTTTTATAAAAGAGGTCCCATAGGGCTTCCCTGGTGGCGCAGTGGTTGAGAGTCCGCCTGCCGATGCAGGGAACGCCGGTTCGTGCCCCGGTCCGGGAAGATCCCACATGCCGTAGAGCGGCTGAGCCCGTGAGCCATGGCCGCTGAGCCTGCGCGTCCGGAGCCTGTGCTCCGCAACGGGAGAGGCCACAGGAATGAGAGGCCCGTGTACCGCAAAAAAAAAAAAAAAAAAAAAAAAAAAAAAAAAAAAAGAGGTCCCATAGAGCTCCCTCTCCCCCTTCCATCATGTGAGAACACAGTGAGAAGTCAGCAGTCTACAACTGGGAAGAGGGCCTTCGCCAGAATCTGACCATGCTGGCAGCACCCTAATATTGGACTTCTGGCCTCCTGAACTGTGAGAAATCCATTTCTGTTGTTTATTAGCCACCCAGTCTGGTATTTTGTTACAGTGGCCCAAACAGACTAAACAGGGTAAAAAACAGGAAAAAACCCATACTTCTCATGTCCTACTAGCTCCTACCCATCTCTTTCCTTCACTCCTTATGCCCCAGCTTATCAGCATCTTCGCTTTTTCTGGAACACACCAAGCCCTTTCCCATCTCTCCCTTATATAGTGACCTTGATATTCTTCCAACTTGGTGAGCACATTACCATCTTCAGGTCTAGGCCCAAAGAGCTCCTTCTCAGAGATGTCATCCCTAAAGCAACCTCTCCCAGTTATTCCTTCTCATCAGCCTAAAGCAGTCCTTACCACAATCTGTAACATGTTTATCATTTTGCTTATCTCCCTTGCTAAAAGGTCCACAAAGGTAGGGATAGTATCTGTCTTGTCCTCTGCTATAACCCTGGTGCCTGGCATAAAGTAGGTGTTCAACAGACAATTGAATGAATAAATTAAAAGACTTAAATGACAAAACAAAACA
The DNA here is from genome assembly GCF_003676395.1 of Aethalodelphis obliquidens. Classification (NCBI taxonomy): domain Eukaryota; kingdom Metazoa; phylum Chordata; class Mammalia; order Artiodactyla; family Delphinidae; genus Aethalodelphis; species Aethalodelphis obliquidens. Next base: position 15,859,116 of record NW_020837972.1, on the reverse strand, counting down.
TTTAGGTTGTTCACTTATACTATGATCAGCAGTAAAACAGGTTTACCAAACATGATCAAACATGAAAGAAACAAAAGGGAAGGGTGGTGAGGGAGGAGTCTACCCACTTTTAATTCTTACATCAGAGACTAAGAAAGGATACTGTCACATACATCAACATGAGCTGATGTCACCAAATGACATTCAGCCTCATGTTGTTCACCACAAAACCAGGGGACCAGACTGTATTAATTTTCAGCTTCTGTGTTGAGCAGCCAGTGCTCACTGCCTCCCTACTCCCCTATTTTTCCTGAAGGAGGGGGAAGGCTCTGCTCAGGACTTACCAGCCATCACGGAGTAGTTGAAATGTTCTGCTGCAGGATCTAGGTTCACAACTTGGACAGACCGATTGAGGGCTTCACAGTGCTGGACAATGGTGGCACAATAGGTGCTCTGTAATGTCACAAAGCATGAGGGGTTAGAGCAACAAGCAGTGCAGTGGGACTCTCCACACCCCTTGAGCCGTGTCTACTAAGGCCAAAACTATTCCTTCATTGACCAAGAAGCTGACTGAAAAGAGGGAAAAGGCACTGGGCTGGGAGTCAGGACACCTGACTGGGCTGCAGATCCAGACCTGGCTCGGACTCATGGGTAACTCTGGGGAGGGTGCTTTTCCAATCTGTCCCTCAATTTTCTTGTCTCTAACTGGAATGGCCTCCATGATCACCAAGGCTCCTTACTGCTCTAACATGCAACAAGTGGAATTTAAAGGGAAGATTTCTGATTACACATTGCAGCACCTGACACAAGGTGTCTCCACTAGGATTGGTACAGTCCAAACAAAGCTTTAGGTGGGGTGCTCAGGGACGATGTCTCTGAGAAGGGAATATCTGAGCTGAGAGACAGCAGTGTGCTTGCCAAGCCAGGGGAGTAACGTTCCAAGATGAGAGAATATCAGGCCAGTAAATAGCCTGGAAGTGCACTATCAGTATACAACTTTGGGTTTAGAAAATTTTTTATCCCTCACGTACTATGTTAAAATCTCTAGGCTACTTGTCTGTCTCTCCCACCCTCTATTTAAAGGCAGGGATGTGGGAACTTTCCTGGTGGTCCAGTGGCTAAGACTCCATACTCCCAATGCCGGGGGTCCGGGTTCGATCCCTGTTGAGGGAACTAGATCCCACATGTAGCAACTAAGAGCCTGCATGCTGCAACTAAAGATCCCACTCACCTCAACAAAGATCCCACATGCTGCAACTAAGACCCGGCACAGCCAAATAAACAAATAAATACTTTTTTAAAAAATAAAAGATAAAAAAATAAAGGCGGGAATGTGTTGGGAATTCCCTGGCTGTCCAGTGGTTAGGATTTGGCACCTTCACTGCCAAGGCCCAGGTTTGATCCCTGGTCAGGGAACTAAGATCCAGCAAATCACACAGCAAGGCCATAAAGTAAGTAAATAAATAAAGGCAGGGATGTGTCTTATTCAGTTGTATACGCCCAGGGACTATAACAATACCTGGTACATAATAAATGCTTGATAATTATTTCTAATTGACTCATATGTTTGAATAAACTCCACAAGTGCACAGGATTTTGTGTGTGTGTGTTAGTCACTACACAATCCCCAGGGCCCAGAACAATGCTTGGCACAAAGAACATGCCCAGTGAGTATTTCTGGTAGCAGGCATCAAAAGTTTATAGAAAGATACTTATCTAACACAATCAGTCTGAAAATTAATCTAGAATATAGAAATAACCTCTATCATGCTTTTATCTTTCTCCTCAGTGACTTTACACACACTGTTCTCTCTGCCTAGGAGGTCCTCTCTATACATCACACTGTATTTTAAGTAACTAGTCTAAGTATTCCTAAATAGACTACTGGCTTCGGGTAAGCAAGGGCCATATCATAGTCGCATGTGTATCTCCTGCACCCAGAATAGGCCAAGCATCAGAGCAACGTGTTTGTCAATTTAAGAACTGAAGCCAGGGCTTCCCCGGTGGTGCAGTGGTTAAGAATCCGCCTGCCAATGCAGGGGACACAGGTTCGAGCCCTGGTCCGGGAAGATCCCACATGCCGCAGAGCAACTAAGCCCGTGTGCCACAACTACTAAGCCTGCGCTCTAGAGCCCACGAGCCACAACTACTGAAGTCCGTGTGCCTAGAGCCCGTGCTCCGCAACAAGAGAAGCCACCGCAATGAGAAGCCCACGCACCACAACAAAGAGTAGCCCCTGCTTGCCACAACTAGAGAAAGCCTGCGCACAGCAGCGAAGACCCAACACAGACAAAAATAAATAAAATAAATTTATAAAAAAAAAACAAAAAACAAAAAACTGAAGCCACACAACACCTCCACAGACTCCAGTGTTTTCCCACACTCCTGTTACTTGATCAATATCGTCACAATTTCTACCATATTTGAGTGCCCCTAATAGGATTCCCTTAATAGTTGTTTACAAGAAAAAACTGTATCTCTAACCAGAAAACCAGTTATAATTTCCATAACGTGAAGGTAACCATAAAATTATATGCAACTTTAACAAAATTCTTTCAGTTCTAGCTGAATATAGTTGCCTGTCAAAACCTCTGAGTCTAAAATCTGCTCTCCAAAAAGACTTGAGAATTAAAGAAGTGTTGAAGATACGCTAGCACCAAACTGATGATTTCACCTCAATGCAAACTGAAAGAAAACTGAAAAGGGAGCAACTTTCTCAATACACGATTCAATGTTCATTAATGTCAGGCCCATGTACCTCCTAAAGTCTCCTCAAATTCCTTAAGTCCACGTCTCAATCTCTGAGAAGCAGTGATTAACGAGACCCCACTTTAACCTCCTGGGTTAAAGACTGGGGACAAATTCTGGAGTTAGACAAAACTGGATTCAAATTCCAGCCATCATTTACTAGGTGTGTCACCCTGAGCAAAAACTTAACCTTTCTGTGTCTCATTTTCCTTACCGGCAAAATGGGAGTAACAGGACTTAACTCACAGGATTTTTAAGGAAGTAAGTTTTTTTTCCTTAACAGGAAAGGATCTGGGGCTTAAGTACGCTATAACTTGGGGCAGTATCTGGGGCTTAAGTACGCAATAAATATTAGCAACTATCATCAATCTCCTTTCAAAACAACAACAAAAGGAACACTGAAGCCCAGACTGCAGAAGCGAGCTGCCCAGGGTCTCAAGGTCCCCAATACACACAACCGCCAGCTCCTCCCTCAGGACCTGAACCTCCCAGCCTCCCACAAACTTCGACATTTCTCTCCTTCTTCCGCCAAAGCCTCACCTTCCCGCTGCCTGCGGGGCCCATGACCAGCTGTGCATACCGAGGCATGCTTGCTCCCGCGGTTCCTGACACCTCCCGCCGCCGAGACCCAGAGCGCCACCACGACGCTCCCTTCAGCCTTCGCGCGACGCCCACTGAGTTCCCGGAACACGGCTACAAACCAATCGCAGTCCAAATTCCTTTTGCGTCTTCAGTTCTGCCGCGCCTCTGACTACGGGGTGTCCGGAAGGCCAAATCCCATGTGAAACGCGTTTTGCGAAAAGCCCGAGGAGGGTTTGCGCGTGCGCAGAAGTAGTTGGCTGAAAAGGTTGGGATTCTGGCGAGGTCTGGTTGCCCTGGTGATAACGGACAACCGTAACACTCTGCATCCCTCAGCCGCGTGCCTTGGTCCTTTATTTGCGTACTGATGTTTGACCTATATGGTGACCCTCGAGATTTACAAATTTGCAGAGGATCTGGATACTGAGGTGGAAGGCACCTTCCGTTTTAGAGGGAAGGTATCCTTCCTTTCCGTGACGCATCCCTTCCACAAAAAGATGCAAACGTACAAACGCTCAATCAACTAAAGGACTCCCGCCCCTCCCCCAACTTAACTCCAGGATCGTGGATCTGCCCTCCCCGCTCTCCCGAAGCTGTTCGGGCAGTGTCCGGACTTCATCGGAGGGGGCTGGAATCCGGCGTCTGCCTCTTCACCCTCAGTATTGCCCTGCCTGACGCACGCGTGCTGACAGGGGAGGGGAAAGGGGAAAGCTTCTCCCGCACATAGCTCGCGGTCAGGGCACACGGGAGGAGATGCCCGGCCAGGGTCCAGTGTCCGAGTGGACGGAGTGCAGTTCTTCCACAGAGCCGCCCACAGGGGCCAGGGCCGAGGGTGGCGGCGGCGGGTGAGGCTGCGGGGCCCTGAGGGGTTTGGGAAGATGGCGATCAGCCCCGGGTCGTGATCCCCGGGTAGAGGAGTGGGTAGGAGCAGGCTGCTCCAGTAGACTGGTCCCCAATGTACTGAAGTGAGAGGAAGAGAGAACCTTTGTTGTGGCCGCGATGGGAAATATGGAAGCCGACTCAGTTTAGGGGAAGGGCTTCAGAGGGAAGCTTAGGAAGAGGGTTGGTGCAATGACTGACTAAACGCGGTGACTGCGACAGTCGCCTGGGTGCCTCTTCTGCCCCAGGGGGCGCTACGAAATCTGCTGGCAATTTTGCGGTCTGGTCAACGTACTTCTACAGAAAAGGGGTTGGCGGGGTGGGGTTGGGGGGTTGGGGGGCACCAAGGGAACAGAGGTTCAAAGAAGCGCTTCCAAGTCAAATCATTTCCCTGTGTGTGACATTAGCCACCTTTATGTCAACTTGGGATTCATAATCTGTAATGAGACAGATGACTCTGAATCTTAGAGACACCTTGATTTTAACATTTTCTTCACTCAGTAGTTCCTTTTTCATAAATCCATTTCATTTTGAGCAGGTTTTTACTATTATTTCCTGGATGCTGAAGACAATTAGTTGCTGAAGTTACTGCTGTGGGCAGTACCTCCTTATCCCTTGCATGAGTTATTCCCTAAAAGTGAGAATTGCCCGGTGTTCCTCTGAAGCCCACCGTCATGGCTCCTGCTGCACCCATGGCCATGTTTTTTTAAAAAAATAAATGTATTTGTGGATTTAGGATTTCTAAAGATAGGATGGGGTTGTGTGTTTCTTTTCTGTTTGTCACAGTGCTTGGCAGAGTTCTGGATCCCAGTATCTCAGGGGATCAATGAATTCTTGGTCATTGAATAAATTGCAGGAAGAGGAAAAGGGGAGTGTTTGTCAATTTGAGAAAAGAAAAAATGAACTTGTACAAAATTAGCAACATTCCAGACCAACTTATCAGTTCCAGTTCACCTTAAATTACATACAATAAATTACTTTATTAAAAATAAAGGAAGAAAATATCATGAATAGCACAGAAGCCCAAACTTTATTGAGCTCGGTGTAGGAATTAGATTAGGTGGCTATAAAAGTAAAGCCAAATCTGGCTTACAGTAAATCCTTTACAGAATGGTAAAAATCTCAGATAACCCACTTTGAAGAAGCCTGGAGTCATTAGAATATAACCAGAATTACAGGAGAAGATTTGCAAGACATTATTATCTGATGGAAACATGAAAAGTAAAAAGCATCTGCAATACTGTCCTTTTTTCATTTAAAATACTTTCTTTAATGCTTATAAAGCTGTCAATTATTACATACTATTTACATCCCTTTTTTTTTTTAAACAGATCAGCTGGATATTCTTATTACCAGAATTCCAAAGGTATTGGTGAGTAGAGCATATAAAGCAGATAATATGTATCAGTAATATGGCTCAGAGAAGCCAGTTTTGCTATAACTACTCACACAATGGAATTTTAAAAAGTCTTCATTAGCATCCTTGGTAAACTCTTTAAGATTTTCAAACAACAATCCAGCAGGTTCTTTGTCTCCTGTTAAGATATCTCACATCAAAAGAGTACTTCAAAATTGCAATGAATCCGAAAAGAACTGTGTTTATAACCGATGTTGGTTGAAAAGGACAGAACACAACCTGGGGTTTATACACAGGTTGAAGGAAAAAATTCTAAATTGTTCAACTTCAAAGAACATAAAATATTTCTCAATGCTGCTATTTTCCTCTCACTTGAAGTAAAGGATAGAGCTGCTGGAGGTAAGAAGTTAAGACAGGCTCCCAAGACCTCTCACTAATTTTTTGAGGGGAGCAATTTCAATTCAGTGATATATAAACCTGAATTCACTTTGCTTTTCCTTGGAAAATTTATAGTCCTAACAGTTACCTAGGAAAAACACACACATATCTGCGTGTATATACATATATATCACTATTTATTTTATATACATGTGGTTGTTTTAAAATGGAATTGCTGAATCATATGGCAATTCTGTTTGCTTTTTTTGAGGAACCGCCATACTGTTTCCACAGCAGCTAAATCATTTTATTCAATATATTCCCACCAGCAGTGCGCAGGGCTCCAATTTCTCCATATCCCAGCTAACACTTGTTTTCTGTTTTTTTGATGATAGTCATCCTTATGGGTATTAAGTGATATCTCACTGTGATTTTTATTTGCATTTCCCTAATCATTAGTGGTAGTGAGCATCTTTTCATGTGTTTATTAGCCATTTGTATATCTTCTTTGGAGACATCCAAAGTCTATTCAAACCCTTTGCCAATTTTCAATTGGGTTGTTTGTTGCGTTTAACTATTATTATTATTGTTTTATTTTTTATTTTTTTTAGAAGATGAAACCCCCTTGATGGCAGTTTCTCTTTTAAAAAAAATTATTATTATTATTATTATTATTATTATTTTGCGGTACGCGGGCCTCTCACTGTTGTGGCCTCTCCCGTTGCGGAGCACAGGCTCCGGACGCGCAGGCTCAACGGCCATGGCTCACGGGCCCAGCCGCTCCGCGGCATGTGGGATTTTCCCGGACCAGGGCACGAACCCGCGTCCCCTGCATTGGCAGGCGGCCTCTCAACCACTGCGCCACCCGGGAAGCCCTAAATTACTATTAATTACTTAATTTATGGCTGTGTTGGGTCTCTGTTGCTGCGCGCGGGCTTTCTCTAGTTGCAGCGAGTGGGGGTTACTCTTTCCTGCCATGCGTGGGCTTCTCACTGCCATGGCTTCTCTTGTTGCGGAGCACAGGCTCTAGGCGCGCAGGCTCAGTAGTTGTGGCGCATGGGCTTAGCTGCTCCACGGCATGTGGAATCATGCCGGACCAAGGATTGAACCCGTGTCCCCTGCATTGGCAGGTGGATTCTTAACCACTGTGGCAACAGGGAAGTCCCTAAAGCTCTTCATTTTAACACTGCCTCATTAAAGGGATAAAATGTGTGTTATTCTATCTTGAGTCTAATGCAGAATAGAATTTTGAAACTATATACTGAAGGCAAATGAATGATAAAATATTTTTGAAAATCTTTAAAGCACAAATCCTGCATGTATATTCCTGTTTAGTATGGTCTGACATACAATAAACTAAAGAAATAAGTTACTGTCAACATTTTGCATCTCAGCTGAGTTCAAAATAATTTTGTCCATATGTAATGATTTTATATCATTATATATAGTAAATATTTATAAATATCTTAGATTTTTGTGTGCTCTAAAACCAAATGGCATATCATAATGTCTCTTCAGATTTAACAGTCTGACTCATACTGATATTCCAGGATAATCAATGACACATGTAAATAGATGGATCTTAATAATTAATTTGTTAAACTTATCTTTGCTTATGAAATTCACATAATAATGTCCTTGCCTACAGATAGATTCAAAGATGGACACAAAATGAACTCACACATAGCCATGCTGCAAGAGTTATGGAAAACGCCTCAAGTTCAAACAATTCACATCCCTAAGTCAATGACAGAGACATCCTTTCTAAAGGTATGCTAACCAAATACCAATACTTTATTTAAATACCGATAGTCTTTGTATTCAGAGCTGAACTTTTTATTGAAGATAAGCTAGTTAGAGGGTAAGGCACTGTAGAAGACAAGTACACCCAGCACATTGTCTAGGAGTCCATGAATATCTGCTGGGTAAACTCATGAGTGAATGCAAGGATTTTATCATTATAGATTCCCTATCATAAGAGTTCTTTCAGGGTTTTATGATACTTTGGATCTAATGTACCTTTACTCAGGAAGCTCAGTGCCAAGCACAAAGATGCTTGAGGAAAGTTCCACTCTAGAGACAGAAACCCAACCTCATAAAGATTTTGCTCAAGGACCACAAAATTAAAAGCAAGTAAGTAAAGAAAATGGCAATAAACACTTCATAACTGTTGACCCGTATTACCCATTAAAGATCATAGCTGGCAGAAGTACCCTCTCTAGAGCAATATAAATTAAGGTTACTAAAGATCTGTGCAAACTGGTAAGTTATTTCTGACCAACATTTAATATTTTCTCTGCATTTATTATCTATTCAGTTCAGTAAATCTTGTGTTTGTATGTATATACACATGCATATATAGTGGAGTCTTGCATTTTAGGTGTTAACTTCTAAAATCAGCAAGTACAGTGAAAATCTTAGTCAAAATTACTTATATGACTGGGACTTCCCTGGTGGTCCAGTGATTAAGACGCCATACTTCCACTGCAGGGGGCACAGGTTTGATCCCAGGTCAGGAACTAAGATCCCACATGCCGCTAGGCACGGCCAAAAAAAAAAAATTACCTATATAAGAGACCAACAGACTACCCTCAGTCTGTCCAACACCGAGTTATTCTTCTGGTGCTAGAAAAGACTGTTTCTAAGACTAGAGTAATTGTGTTTCTTTTAGGTACCACTTTTGAGGTACCACCTCAAACATCATATTCAGAAGGCAAGATGCCTACACTCACTGAGAGGCACATGGGAACTAAGACTCATTGACAGACAGCAGATTCACACTCTCCTTATTCTTCTAGGGCAGTGTTTCTCAAACCCAGTGGGCATCTGAATCACTTGAGTGGAAATGGCAAACAGAGTCACTTGTACTATTTAAATGGCCATTTCTTTCTCTCTTAATTTTTTGGCCAAATGAACATTCTATCCTTTCAGATATGGAATATTGCCAACCTCTGTTCTACAATGCAGCCTATAAATCTTGTTTTGTCTTCTAGCATCCAGACCTCACCTTAGGCCAGAAGCGTTACCTGTGCAGCATTGCTAAGATCTATAATGCAAACTATCTGAGGACGTTAATGAAGAGGGAGTACATGCATGTGACCCAGCACAGCTCACAAAAACCAGGCAGGTGCACCTCCAGGTAGTTTCTCACTAGTTCTCACAAGAAACAAGAGGGTGTTCTAACAGGTGATTTGTGTGACAGGTGTCCTCACTCATCACAGGAGCCACCTCAGTTCTCGTTACTCACAGAAGCAGCATTACCCCTGCACTACATGGCGACACCAGCTGGAGAGAGAGGACTCGGGGCCTTCTAACATTGCAGCTGCATCTGCACCTGAGATGATCATACAGCATTCCCTTTGGCGACCAGTGAGAAATAAAGAAAGGTTTGTTTCCTACTCTTTAAGAGAAAAATGTACCCCTCAATTTTATTTGAGCTAAATGACATTAAATCTTGTGTTCCCTAATATGTTCACTTTATTAAATTCAGAATAGGTTGGACAAAAAGCACAAAAGAATGCTATCTTATAGTCTCTTTACTGAGCTGACTGGGATATGTTACTGTTTTTAGAACTTTGTGGAATTGTAAAAATTTCGATCAGCTAAAGATATGGAAGACTGCCCTTTTAAATGATTCCCACTCAAATTTAAAATAATACAAACACTTTCAAAAGGAGAAGCATATGGTGGCTTATGCACAGGGGAATACTATAAACAAAAAAGGAAAAAGGAAAAAAGAGATTAAGATGCCTGATTATTCAACCTGCGCTACAATGGTTAGCTTTGCATCTCAGGGTTAGTATGTCACGGGAGAATTCAGGGTCTGAAAGGGTCTCTTTGGTGATGCCGGCAGCTTAATAAAAAGAACATATATGGTCTTCCACATGCATTTGGCAGCTGTTCACTGTGCTGGTTCCAATTAAGATGCTTCTCTTTCTTACAGTTTAAAAACTGGATATGCATCTAAAACAAGATGTAAGTCACTGAAGATTTTTAGAAAACCAGGCAGACTGTTCATGCAATCAGGTAAATGTGGAATTCTTAATATATGCATTTTTAAAGATGTCATGCTAAAAAATATTAAACCCAATATAGTTCCATTTCTATTAGAGAAGACATTAAAAAAATTTAGAATGTGACTTGCTTATATTGCTCCAAACAAAACTAAACATGAGGGCTTCCCTGGTGGCGCAGTGGTTGAGAGTCCGCCTGCCGATGCAGGGGACATGGGTTCATGCCCCGGTCCGGGAAGATCCCACATGCCGCGGAGCGGCTAGGCCCGTGAGCCATGCGCGTCCAGAGCCTGTGCTCCGCAACGAGAGGGGCCACAACAGTGAGAGGCCCGCGTACCGCAAAAAAAAACAAACAAAAACTAAACATGAAATCGATTTCTGCTTTCATTTAAAAGAACACACTGCTCAGGGACTCCTGCATGCAGGATCTTATTTCCCCGATCAGGGATCGAACTCATTCCCCCTGCAGTGGAAGCACAGAATCGTAACCTATGGACCACCAGGGAAGTCCCCAGACAGCAATATTTTGTATAGAATCAAATAGTTAACAAAGGGCTATATCACCTATACCATTTTGTTTAATATTCAAACCAGTGGAAACAAACCAATTATTATTATCAAAATTTTACAGAGCAACTCAGACAAATCCACATTTGGGAAGGATCAGCATAAAGGATCCTTCTACCACAAGTACAGAATATCACAAAATGAAAAAGGCAAGAGAAAGACTGAATGCTCAGAAATATTCCTCAGAATTGATAAAGTGGAAAGGATTAAGTGGAAGTTAAATAATTTCCTAGTTACTACCACAGTGAGTAGGGAAGTTGGTAGGAAACAGGGAACTTAGGCCTTCTGAACCCATATCCCACTGCTGTATGACAGCACCACTCAGCTCTGCTGTAAGTACCATACCATGCCTATCCAAGAAATGAGGGAAATGGCAGGGGAGAAGGTAAGTCTGGTTCCAAAAAGAACTGCTGGAGGAAACCACAGATAGAGGAAAAGTCCTCATGGTCCCCCAAGAGAAAAGAAATGAGAAGGAACTTAAGGAAAACAGAGAATACTGAAGCTATAACTTCCCCCAGTCAAAAGATTTTGAAAAGCAATGGGAAAATAGGACTTAGTAACAGAGAATTTGCTATACAATAACTTGGCTAGAATACAGTACTGGGCATCTTATTTTAAAAAATAAGATTTAGGGGGAGGGGGAGATAATCAAATTTTGAAAATTGCAATTTGTTTTTGCCAAAGGCTTATTAAAAAAGTAGGTCATTTTGAAGGTTGTTCTTGTATACAAATCTCAATTTTCAGGATGAAATACTTTATTTCCAAAACAGACATTATAAACTCTTATTTTTTCCTTCAGTTTCCACAAATGATTCTGAATCATACATGAATGAAGAAAAAAAAGAAGATGATTTGCTAAATAAGTGTATGCAATCAATGTCAATTGAAGAACACGGAGAACATCTGATGCTAACTTGACAATCTTGAGTATTGGTGATGTGCCAAAGGTGGGGGGAAGGGATTGTGAATCGTGTCCTCTCTACATTCAGTATTGTTATTCACCACTAAGTCATTAAGTAATTTTAGTTTGTTCAGAAACTTTTACTACCATGTAAATGGTTTGATGTAGTTCCATGTACGAATATTTTGTGTAATAAAATTTGTGTGAAATATATGCGTGTAGTCCTAGCTAGGTACAATTAAAATTCTTCTTGTCACCTAAAACTGAATTATTCTTCTTTAAATCTGAAAAATACATTGTATAATTCTCTGTAAGTCCTAAAATAGTAAGTCCTAAAATAGCAACATTAGAATATCCTGGAAATATTTTCCAAATCAGGCTGAGGAAAACTCTGAATATCCTGATATAGAATAGCATTTGATAGAGGTAACATCCTGGCTTGCTCAATATCTGCTTGAACACAAGTTAAAAATGGAAATATCAATTTGCCCTATTTTATGAAAATTGCCAAACACTTGGACTCTTAAACTAGATTTAAGTTGGGAATAGTTGTATTAATGAAAGGATTGTTCACATTACATTTTTGCTCTAGTGTGCTTGCCTTCTAAATGTTTTAGAACATTAGTGTTTTAAATTTTTTTTTTTTAAATTTTAACTTTTTGAGGCATAGTTGATATACAATATTATGTAAGTTGCAGGTGTACAACATAGTGATTCACAATTTTTAAAGGTTATACTCCATTTATAGTTATTGTAAAATATTGGCTATATTCTTTGTGATGTATAATATATCCTTGTAGCTTATTTATTTATACATAATAGTTTGTACCTCTTGATCCTCTACCCTATCTTGCCTCTCCCCAGTTCCCTCTCCCCACTGGTAACCACTAGTTTGTTCTCTACATCTGTGTTTCCTTTTTGTTATATTCACTAGTTTATTTTTTAGATTCCACATATAAGTGATATCATACAGTAATTTGTCTTGCTCTATCTGACTTATTTCACTTAGCATAATACCCTCCAAGTCCATCCATATTGTTGCAAATGGCAAAATTTCACTTTTTTATGACTAATATTACACTGTGTACGTATGTACGTGTGTACATACACACACACACATACACACCACATCGTCTTTATCCACTCTTCTGTTGATGGACCCTTAGGTTGTTTTCATATCTTGGCAATTGTAAATAATGTTGCCATGAACACTGGAGTGCACGTATCTTTTCAAATTACACAGGAGTGTTTAAAAAAATTTTTTTGTTAAAACGTAAAGAATAGGGCATTTAAAAGCAACAGTCTGAAGAATCACTGATGATTTACTATGTCAATATGGTATTCTATTTAGTTAATAAAATCTGAGTCCAACATTATGACCTAGAACGTTTTAAGAGCGAGCTCTGAAAGGTCATCTCATCTACCTTATCACTGTAACACTTGTCTGCAGTTTCATTTGGCCTCTTATTTTCATAAGTTTTAAAAATTAAAACACAGTTTATCAAGAAAGTATAAATGAAAGGTAACTGTTTATTACTGGAGAAGAGAAGAATGTATACAAGAAAATCTAGATTCTTTCTCCTCATGCACTACTTTGGTAGTAAAGTTCCAAATATCAACTATGAAGATATTTACAAGGATAAATTTTTCTTAACATGTGACCATTTACTGTGTGGTGGATGTTTTTTCATAGAAATCATATACTTAAACTAAATATAATCTTATAGTTTACAAGAAGCTTAGAACATTGTATTAACAGAAGACGAGATTACATTTTACTGCAAAATATTATAAAAGTGATACAATTTTGTGGCTCTTAAACATTTAATTACTTGAGTTGAACAGGGGAATGGGAAAAAAAAAAAAGCCCAACAGAAATATCATCAGGACACGCCTCGCTTTAAGATTTTTTGTATTCAATTCGTTCTACTTTCACGTCGTCTCCAATTAGCTGATACACATAAGTGACAACTGTAGAAGCCTGGATATCCATCAACACAAATGAAGGAATAATGTTTCTGGAAGAAAATATAAATAATGTCAGTGTTTTGTACTAAAAAGCAGTAGCACTATAAATTTCAATTCAGGATGACAATTTGGATTCAAGGAGAAATCTGGTTGTTAGACATATTAAAAAGAATAATCACCAATAGAAGATTGCCAAAAAGGCTATAATTATTTAAATAATCACATTTCTCTTTTATGAAATGTCACTTGTACAATTATTAACTTTATGAAACCCCCAAATTCCCAAATTGCATACTACTTACGTTTCCAAGGCATTATATGCTCCAGTGGCAGAACCTGGATTAATGTAGAATTTATTTTCATGCTCAAATGCTTCAAATTTATGTGTGTGTCCTGAAATAAGAATATCCACATCAAACTGCCTCTGCAACAGGGCTAAGCTGGCCATATCTCCCCATGGAATAACTTGATGTCCATGGATCAAACCAATTTTGAACTGCCCAACAGTTACAACTTTCTGTTCTGGATAATTCAGATTCTAAAATATGAAATAGACATAAGAAAAACAAATATTTTAGAGACATAGAGGTTTAAAAAATAACCTTCTTAAATATTCAATCTCATATGGGTGTTTTACTACAGTGCTCCACAACCAACATATTTGTTAAATATTTGATTTCTTCTCAATCTCTAAGGCTGCAACGGTGCTCAAAACATAATTTACTTTAGGTAAACTGGAACTTATCATGCAATCCCTTTGTTGAGTTTTTTTTTTATAGAATGAGTTCTTTTCGGCTTTCTGTAAAGGATAATTCCCCCAAATTTATGTTTCCTTTATTTAAGAATCCAAGGAATATGACCTGTAAGCTAGGATATGTTCAAATTATATCCCAGGTTTTAATAGTTAAATAGATGGCTTAAAATAATAATGATAGTTAAACTTATGTAGCACTTAGTATGAACCAGGCACTATTCTAAGAAGTTTATAAATATCAACCTATGTAATAATTACAAACAATCCTAAGAGGTAGATTCTATTATGATTCCCATTTTATGGATGAGGAAACTGAGGCACAGAGAGGTTAAAATAACTTGCCTAGGAGCACACGTTATTAAGTGTGTGAGCCAAGATCCAAACCCTGGTAGTATGGCTCCAGGGTCAAGCAAAAAATTTAATTCTTGCTACTGAAACTATCTTTAGCATATCATAAACAGAACCCCTAATATATTTTTAACAAATGGCAAACATATACTCGAATTATTGACAAGATGTCTGCCCCTTCTTCTCAGCCCCCCACCCCACTTTTCACTTTCATGCCACCTCTAGTTTATTCAAACTTAAAACCAAAAAAAAAAAGCACCAATGAATTTAAATAGTTTATGAAAAAGCTTATATTCCTAGGAATAAAAAATAAAATTTTCATACTAGAATCAGGTTTATTAAGCTATGTCATACAATGTTAGCACTGTCATGGGTCTTAAAAATCATCTATTCCAATCATATTTACATAGCAGGGAACTAAGAAAGAGGATGTAACTTGCCTAAAATCTCATTATTAATTAATGGACAAAGTTGGAACTCCAGAACTCATTATTTTTCCTTTAAAGTTAGGTTTATTGAGGTAAAATTTACGTACAGGAAAATTACCCTTTTTGGTGTACAATTCAAGGAGTTTTGACAAATGCATACAGTTGTGTAAGCACTGCCACAGTAAGATATAGAAAAGTCTATCCCCTCCTCAAAACTCCCTCATGCCTGTTTATAGTTAACCTTTGAGATAGGGAGCCATGGCAGGGTTTTCAGCAGAGAAGTGATGTAATCTTACTTCACCTAAAAAGGATCACTCTGGTTGCTACGTGAAGAATAAACTGTGGAGGGAGCAAGGATAGAGTCAGGAAGCTGGAACACAGTAAAGTGATAAGTAGCTTGGAACAGGGTAGCAGAGGTGGTGGCGGGGTAAGTTCCTGACAAAAACTTTTTAAACTAAATGACAGTACTACAAAAAATATTGACAAAACCATATCAATTTAATTAGAACAAGTATGTAATATGTTTATTAAGTAGTCTAAAATCAGTGATTTTCAAACTGTAAGGGAGGGGTATGTGTAATAATTTTACATTGGAAAACTAAAAAAAAAAAAAAAAAAGCAAAACAAACCTTAACAGTTGAGAAACTTTGGTCTCAAAAATAAACTTTATATATATAAAAATCAAGAAAAGGAAATATTTAATATATAATCAACACAACAGGAAAAAAAAAGGAAAGGGAATATTTGGGAAGGGAAAGGGAAGTACATCACCTCATCGAAGTCTCCTCTCACAATATGAACATCACCAGCCAGAGTCTTGAGATAGTCATAACTCTCTTTGGTACAAAGGTTTCCAGTGCAGAGAATGTGCTGAATCTTTCCTGGCACCAGCAGTTTTTTGAATTTAGCTGGCAAACTGTTGCACCGGTGTGGGATGTGCAGGTCTCCTAATACCAACACCAACTTTAAAGTGTCAAGGTGAGAAAAGGTGTAATGTTAAACATGATTTCAAAACAAGATATTCTCCTCCCATAAGTCCTCTTTTAAATTAAACTAATCAGAGATTCCAAAACCCAAAAGAGCATAAGTTACTCACATAGTTCCTAGCATGACCACTTAAACACACATATGACTCTAAATCAATCTTCGTTTATTTGGGTCATAAATAGGTGTGCACACAATACAGGTAATCATTCTATTTATCAAGAATAAAATCAAGCTTTCTAAAGCGATTCATTCAGAGACCTATAAATTACACTCAAAAAAATTGAAAAATGAAAAATATACTACCAGGCCCTATGGAATTTGATATGGTAATTCATATTTCTGCAGTTTTAACGTAAAACATCATATATTGATTCCAGGGATGTTAATAAAAAGAATGGTTAAAATTATAGAGGAAAAAAAGTTAATTCTATAATTTACTAGACTGACAACTATTTGGAGGAACAGTAGCCAAAATTTACAATATTTGTTACTTAAAATATTAACTATACATTGCAGAGGAATAAAAACAGCCTACGTTGCAAAGAGTTTCAATAGGGCAAACATGTGCTTCTGAACTATAATTTTGTTATCTTCTCTTTCCTTCATCATTAGAAATCCTGACTGTCATATTTTTGTTTAGATCAAATTGTCTATGTATCCTCAGTTTAGTTCCCAAACTTAAAATAACATATCAATCTTTCATGTGCATTAGAGCATTAAAAAAAGAGAGAGATCAGCTAAATAAGTGATGAATTCAGCAGGAGGTGGTTTAGAGTTGGAACAACCTCAGACGACAAAACCAAATTCTGCATATAAATATAAAAGAATTAAAAAACCTCAATCCTGCAGATTTTTAATTTTAAAATTTCAAGATTTGACATATATATACCACTTAACACAATAATGTCAAAAAGATCATTTAAAAATAGTATTCGCCCTCCAAAGGACAAGAGAATCAATTTCTCCATGTCCATTGGTATAAGCACCTTCAGACGAGATCTGGCGCGTTCAGGGTGGTATGGCTGCAGACAGTATAAGCACCTTCATTCTATGACAGGATGCTTTCCCACACAGATATCCCATCCATAAATGTACATGCCCTTTAACTGGTTCTAAAGAACGCATTACTATTCTTTAATATTACCAAACATTAAATATCTAAAACAGGATAAACAGCAAAGTTTGGCCACTACAGACTTTGTAAGTTGAAATTAATCAAAACCAAAATGTGTAAAATTAAAATTATTACCACAATAAGCTTGATTCATCTTGCAACAAATATCAAAATGATTACAAAGGAAAGGAAATGTTATCAGGATATAAAGTAACTGAGGTAACACAAGGTTACAAAACTAGCTCACTTTAAAAGAAATTATTAAATAAGCTTCTTTACAAAGAGTAGTTTCAGCTGGTATTTGCTCAATGACATATTGTTTCAATCCAAATCTTAGTGGACAAAACATCTATAAAACTAAAAACCACCACATAGTTTCCACCCTCAGTGATAATCAATACAAAAGTACCTGGAGATAGAACAATCTTCATCTTTAGAGGGGGATCCCTTCAGATATGAATTGAAGTACATAGTTAATGTGGGAAGCTGGCATTTGAGAAAAAGGTAAAAAAATAGATTTCTATATTAAAAAAAAAAGAACCTCAAACTCATAAATTAAGGGTATATGTCTATAACAGGTTGAAAATGTTTGGGCCTAATAATGAATGAGCTGTTCAATCTGAATGTGGTAGAACGAACATTAGTAAGACATGATACTTTATAATGATCTATGAGCTAAATTCTATAATGTACTGAGGATTATGCCCAAGTGTACCTAGACTATTAGCAGTCTAAAGATATAACTATGAATGGCCACACAGAAACTATTTCAAATTAGTAAGGATCCTTACTAGGACTTTGATTTCCTGCAGCTTTTTAAGTTATAGGGGGAATAGTGTCACATAACAAATACCATACTTTGAGCAGTGTCTTTGCCCAAATTCCACACTTTGGACAATTCAGGTTAGACATAGATTAGAGTCTTTTAAGACAGCAAAAGATCCTGGAAATGGCAGTCTTGTTAAATTCAAATAAAGAACCAACCTAATCAAAGCATAGGAATTTGGTTACTTCCTATTTGATAGACATAAAAGGGTGAAATCCCAGTAACAGCACCCAACCACCATTGTTAGTAGGAGCTAAGAGAAGAAACTTACTCTGTGCCCAGCCTTAGTGGAATGAAGAAGTTGATTGCAGACAGGGGAATGAAAAAAAAAGGGTGAAACATGACCAATGTTAAAAGAAAGCAACGAAAAGAAACAAATCAAAAAAAGAACAAAAAACTCATCGAATGAATATGCAAACAACTGTTAATGATTTCTGAGTGTTATGAAAGAAAATGTTAAAAATCAGCTTTGCTCAAAACATTACCAAAAGAACCATTTGCTGTACTATTAGATATCTCTCTCTCTCACACACACACACTTAAAATTTTTTCGACTTTTCCTAATCTCATTCGCCACTTTGACTCCCATCCGTTTTGTTTCCTGTTCTGTTTAGAATTTTATTTGGAAAATTCATCAGCAATAGCTTAAATGAAAGCTAACATTTTCTGGATCCTTTAGGACTAATTATTCTTCAAGTATGTTGATTTTAATCCTCCTATGTTTAAAATTCTAGTAGTTGGAAAATTATGCTGCAGCTAGGTCATTTTGTACAGAAGATCTAACACAGCACTGTGAATACATTATCAAGTATTGGATGTACTGGATGATAAAAGCAGACACCTTCCCCCAGCTAAATCTGGACTTTCCCCACACTTGAATTTGCTGCCCGTAGACTCTGGATACTACTGTATATTGAACATTTCTGGTCTCTTTTGCCAAATAAAATGCTTTTAATTGTAAAAGAATCGACTAACTCTAAATTTTGCCCAGTTCTATTTCACATGAAAAGTGATATTTCAGTACAACTACCAGGAAAAAGTGTTCACCTCTCAAAAAAACTTCAGAAACATTAATATAGAAATCATGTCAGGTAATTTCATCTTCTCCCAGGGATAACTGTCTCAAAATTACTGTAAACTGGACTACTCTAATCTGGAGTCTGTTTAGAAGCAAACATCAAAAGTGGGATTAAAGTCTCTAACATACATAAAGAAGCTAAAGAACCAGAGACCATGAATCTTTGGCTGTCACGTCTATAAGGCACCTTAAAGGCTGCTGGTCATAGAATCACGATCATCTTAAAAATGCAATAGATGTTCATCAGAGAGAGAAGTCTCTTTTCAGCAACACAAATACCAAGATCATGAGAAATCCTTTTAAAACCGTTCTTCACTTTGTAGGGGGTCAAGGGCACTTTGAAAATCTGATTACCGCTATTAGCCCTCTCTGGCAGCAGTTCCCGAGTTTTCACGTAGGCAGGCCTTGGGGTACCGACCTCTTGGGGGTGAGGGGATGATCTGGGGCAATCTGATGGACGAATGAGATAAAGCTTCCCAAACTACTCCTTGCTGCCAACAATGACCCTTTCACCAGAAAAACGTTCCAAAACGTATTCCAAACCATTTCAAGGAGTTCGAAAACCATTAAGGAATCCTGCTCTAAAGGGTCGCAGCAGCCTGAGGAAGTTCCAGCAACCCTAAAAGCTAAATCCAGTCCTTTTCAGGGCCCACTGCCACATTTCAATGGCAGCTGCACGGTATTTCAGGGGCGAAGGGGACAGCTCTTATCCACTTTCTCTAGACAGCAAACTAAATGGTAGCTTGCTTCTTCCCGTTTTGCCTCCGAGAAGCCAGCTTTCGCCACATGGGGGTGGTAACCGGTGGGTTACCTACTAGCGGGAGGGGCTTTTTGCGCGAAAGGAGCAAGGAAACGTCTGGAAACGGCGGAGTTCCCATGCTCCTTTCTCTGGGACGCTCGAGGCACAGGGCCAAAGGCCTTCCCCGGCTCGGGCGTGAGGGGCTCGTGACAGAAGCAGCAGCTGAAAGGGACCCTCTCCCCCCTCGGACGTCCTGTGGCTCCTGGGGCTGGGCTGCGAGGCCAGGGCTGGCCGCACCCAGAGGTGGCCGCTCTTTCCTCCCTTGTCTTTCCCCAGGCCCGGGCCCCGGCCGCGCCCGCCACGGCCTCCGGGATCGTTTAAGCCCTCGCCCAGAGACTCCCATTGTCTCCCAACGACGCAGCACCCCAACCGAGAGGCAGGCCTCTGTCGCCGCAGCTGCCGCCCTCACCATCCTGTCACTGGGCTCCGCTCAGTCACCACAACCGCCGCCGCCCTCTCTTCCTCAGACGCCTCGACAACCCGCCCACCTCGCTCACAACCAATGAGAAGAGAAGTCGGAGAGAGACAGCTCTACGGAGGCCCGCTTAGGCTCTTCGCCGCCGTAAAGCGAAGTTGTTCTTTGGGAAATTGTGGTGGGGCGGTGGCCAAGATCGCGAAGTTTCCAAAAGCGCGGGCAACATCCGGGCGCCTGGGGCCCTCGAGCTGAGGCGCGCAGAGTGACTGACATTTTTAGGGATTGCAGTCATGCTGAAGTGCGGGATGAGCGGCAGTCAGGTGAAAGGTGCAGAGGCCTTTTTGCCTTTCTGTGTAGAAAAGGGAAAGCCTAGGGTTCATGGGGAAGTTTCCACCATCGTCTAGTTTCTTGATCTTTGCCTTTCTGCCTAGGGGCTGAGGACACAAGGCCTGGCCACAGCCGGCACCCACCCACCCAGGGTCCTGTTAGCTTCTGAGGGGCGAATGACGGCCCATCTGCTTTTATTTATGCATAATATTTATATTCATAGGTGTCCATAAAATGAAGTTGCACTATCTGGACGAATATTGGAAGGGCAGCTTCAAACTCGGGACGATAGGACTGTGTGGGAAGTTGGGAAAAACAATGCTTGGACAGTAGAAGTATTTTAGTGCCATGAGAAAAAAGCATAAACCTGTTTTTTTCCCCCAAATTCTAGCATTTTTAATGTGTGACCTGGGACAAGCCACGGAATCACTTCCGGGCTCAGTTTTCTTATTTGTAAAATGAGAATATTAACAGCATCTTCATTATAGGGTTTATTGTAGGAATAAAATGCAGGTAAAGAGCTCAGTAATGAATGGGAATGTATGAGAACTATTGTTTATTGTAAATGGTACTTTAAACATGTAAGTTACTCCAGAAAGTCTCTATTTAGAAAAGTAATGGTCATACAGATCATAACCTGAAAGTGATTATTGAAAGGCATCTTGTGTTGCGGCCGGCTTCCCCTGTGTTGACAACCTCTATGGAACAGTATTAATGAACAGGAAAGGGAAGCACAAGACCCCCCATTGTTGCATGTTCTCAGAGTTCTAGAAAGTTCTTTCTTGCAGTGTGTACCTTAGTTCTCAATAAGTGATAATTTGTATGATTGTTTAAATTTGTTTTTCCTCCGTAACTCTAAGCCCTGTGAGGGCAGGAGCTGTAAACCCGTCTTGTTCATTGCTATACCCGCATTGCCTTGGCTTGTACCGTCCTTGGAACATACTAGGTGCTCAATAAATATTCATTGAATGAATGAAAGGTCTTCATTAGCTAGCTCCAGGAAGAAGTGGTGAATGTGAAGTGGTAAAAAGGGACAAACGCCTCTTTTTCTCCCCCTAGTCATCCTCTCTTTCTCAGTTTGAGGCCTGCACCCCCACTTCCGGCTGTGCCGTGCAGCTTGCGGGATCTTAGTTCCCCCACCAGGGATTGAACCTGGGCCCTTGGCAGTGGAATTGCGGCATCCTAACCACCAGACCACCAGGGAATTTCCCCAACTCTGATTCTTTTTTTAATTTATTTATCTATTTATTTTTGGCTGCGTTGGGTCTTCGTTGCTGCGCGCGGGCTTTCTCTAGTTGCGGCGAGCGGGGGCTATTCTTCGTTGCGGTGCGCAGGCTTCTCATTGCGGTGGCTTCTCTTGTTGTGGAGCATGGGTTTTAGGTGCGTGGGATTCAGTAGTTGTGGCACGTGGGCTCAGTAGTTGTGGCTCACGGGCTGTAGAGTGCAGGCTCAGTAGTTGTGGCGCACGGGCTTAGTTGCTCCACGGCATGTGGCATCTTCCCGGACCAGGGCTCGAACCTGTGTCGCCTGCATTGGCAGGCGGATTCTTAATCACTGCGCCACCAGGGAAGCCAGCCAACTCTGATTCTTAAGCATAATAATCTGATTTTATGTTCTGAAATTATTTTTCCTTTTTTCTACTTTTCCATGGATTGATATGGCCATCCATTTTTATTGCATCATAGTATCCCATATCCGTTTGCCATATTTTTTACTTATAATTTATAAGAACACAAATGGTGTCATACCAGATAAGACCAATATTTCATCCAGCCCTGGCCTCTCTTTCTGACAGGGCATCTAACTGTGTTTTCTGGGAAGATCTGGCATGTTCTGTGCTCGAACATCAGAGATACATCTTGAATTCCTCTAATTTCTCTCTCATGACTTGTTTTGACTTTGCTGCCTGTGAAGTTATTAAAACCCTTCAAACCATCTCCTATATGCTCTGTTTTCACACTTTTGTGGGGTGGGGGTATACATTTATTTAAACCAAGTTTAAAAATGCATTAGTATGGAAACTGGCTTGCCACAATAGTTCCATGCAACACTGTGAACATATAGAAAGGAAGAATTTTGTTGCATTTTATTATTTCACACACTCACTCTGTGAATTTATTATTTTTTTAAAATATTTATTTATATATTTGGCTGCGCTGGGTCTTAGTTGCAGCATGCAGGATCTAGATCTAGTTCCTGGGATCTAGTTCCCTGACTGGGGATCTAACCCAGGCCCCCTGCATTGGGAGGGCAGAGTCTTAGGCACTAGACCACCAGGGAAATCCCTCATTCTGTTAATTTATTGAGCACTTACTATGTGTCTGGCATTTTGCCAAGGGTATTATACCATATTTCTTAAAACAATTTGTAGCATTAGTCTATAAAACACTGTTCTTTATGAATTTAGCTTGAGTCCTGTGAATGCTGAAGTAGTCCTATGATTTTATTGTTTGAGAAAAAGAATGTAAAAGGCACCTTTCTTTTTCTCCATAGTATTTGGGAAAGCGATCCAAGCACTCTCACGAATTAGTGATGAGCTGTGGCTAGACCCTTCTGAAAAAGGTGTAAGTAAGAAATTTAACTAATAGATTAAGGAAAAAAGAAGATGTTTATAAATCCCAGTCCAGATTGAATGTTAACTAGGAAATCCAGAAATTCTAATCAGCCCTTTCACTGTTCATCTTTATTTTACATATCTAAATACATTTAGAGCGTGGTAAACTTAAAAATCATACACAGTTGATTTAAGCCAGAAGAAACAAACTGGTGGTCAAGAGGCTAGATATGGCTTGCAGAAATGTTTTGTGGGGCCTGCACTATGTTTTTTTTAAAAAATGAAATAATATTCTAACAGTAATTGGGAGAGTCCACATAAAAATCTGAATTTCCTGATTCTGTTGAAAACTCAGAAGATCTGATAGTTTGGGGCCTGCATTCCCAAGTGGAAGTAGTTGGCTGACTAACAGTTTCTCCCCTTAGGCGAGGGAAAATTTTGCTGCAATCTTTTTACTCCCTTTTATATTGCCTTCTGCCACTTTGTGCTTTAAAGTTAAGGCCCCTGTGGGCATTTACATTTTTACAATTATAAATATGTTCTTGTTACCAAAAACAAACAAAGAAAAATACAATTTCAGCATGCAGGATTTTAGACTTAATACCTATATATAATATATTCCGTTTAGATGTGTGTACATATGAAAATTAAATGCACACTGTATAATGCAGTCCATATTACATCAGTACTATAACTTATGTGTATAATGTAGTCCATATCATGCAGTTCACATCCCATAGCCTTACTCGGACATACTTCAATGCGATGTTAAGCATAATAGAATTTTTAAAATTAAAATTAAATTAAATTAAATTAAATTAAAATTAAAATTTAAAAATTTTTAAATTAATCATTAAAGTTGATTTTTTTCCTGTATAGCTATTATTTTATTTTTCTAGCTTGCTTTAAGATCTATGAATTCTTGTCGGTCAGCATATGGATGTGTCCTCTTCTCGCCTGTGTTTTTTCAACATTATCAATGGTCAACCTCGGTGAAAATGAATGATGGTGACACAATATCTAATTTAAATTGCAAATTGGGAATGAAGGTAAGAGTAAGTGGGCATGGTTTTCTCTTGTATTGTAGAAATATTCATTATATAGGGCATAACACCTATTCTGTACTTAATACTTGGTTTAAATGGCATGCAGGACAGTCTGTTCATTTACGAATATACTTACTCTTCTTTTGTTAGGTTGTTTTTAAACTAATGAAGCAACCATATTAAGTATGTGCTCTTCTATAATGTGTTTGTGTTACAGTCAATTCTGCCTATCTTTAGATGTCTGAATTCCCTCGAAAGAAATGTAGAGAAATGCAAAATATTTACCAGATCTGATAAGTGCAAAGTAGTTATTCAATTCTTCTGCAGACATGGTAGGTATAATTAAATCCAGTTTAAAGTATGTGTGTGTTTTGTTAATATTTTTCATGTTTAGAATATTCAAACTGCATATCAAGACTTCCCATTGCACTATTGCTTAGAATTTGTATAGTTTTGTGGTAGGGCGGTTATAAATATTATCTTACTTGTCTCTGTAGAAGTACTGTGAGTTGATTGGTATTAATTATTTCCTTTTTTGGCTTGTCAGTGGCACAAGCTTTGCCTGCACACAGACCAATTTTTTAAATATCCATCTGAATTCTAACAATTGATTATTCTAAAATTAACTAGCTGCTTGATGATATTCTGTAAGACTGCCTTTGTAACAGTGTTCCTTGGAATGAACAGAAAAGAATAATGCCTACCTGTATTAAAAATGCTCCAGGAGGTAAATAGTATTTTATCTGGGGCTGAAAGAAGCATGGTAACTGGCCCAAGGTCACAGAACTAGTAAGTCACAGAGCCTGGATTTGAGTCCAGCCCCACAATAGTAGGAGCCAAAACCTTCATTCATTCTCGCTGCTACACCAAGAGATTTCCTGCCTCCCAGCCTTGCATGGTAGATATTCAAATGTTGTAGTCATATAGGATTTTACATGGTTAAATATGTATAGCATGGTGGTAAAGTGCATGGACTCTGGAGGTCAACAAGGTCTGGGGTGGAATCCTGCTCTACCTCTTCCTTGCTGAGACATTGGGCGAATTATTTTACATCTTTGTGCCTCAGTTTCCCTATATGTAAAATGGGGACAATGGTAGTACCAGCCTTCTAGGGTTTTTGTGAAGATTCAATGAGTTACAGGAAGTTATAGTTCTAAAGTGTTTAAAGAAATACCTGGCATATTTTCTAAGAGTTAGCGCTAGTAATATTTATAATGATGGCTGCTATTTTATTTGAAGTTACCAGTTAGGAGTGTATGTTTTAAAAAATCTTGTACTTGTGGTATTGGTCCAAATCTTTTTATAGTGGAATGGTCTTCTGGAAGGTTATATTAGTGTTACGATTTATCTTATATTTCTTAATTTTATCTTACATTTCTCTTAATATTTTTATTTCAGATCTTATTTATATTATATTCCTTAATTTTTCCCCTGCAAAATATCAATTTTTAACATTATGTTTTCCTTCTTTGAGCTTCAGTTCATGTTATAGCAGAATCATGTAAAGAGCATGATTAAAAGCCCAGCAAAGGTAGGGGGAGGGATAAATTAGGAGTTTGGGATTAAAATATACACACTACTATATATAAAATAGATAAACAACAAGGACCTACTGTATAGCACAGGGAACTATACTCAATATCTTGTAATAAGCTATAATAGAAAAGAATCTAAAAAAGAATAATATATATATATATGTATAACTGAATCACTTTGCTGTACACCTGAAACTAACACATTGTAAATCAACTATATTTCAGTAAAAATTAAAAAAAAAAAAGCACACACACAAAAAGCACCGCAAGCTCTGACATCTCACAGATTTGGATGTGGATTCTTCTATAATTCTTATTACCTTTGTGACAGTACATAAGCTCTCTGAACCTTCATTTTCTTTTCTCTAGAATGGGGATAATCTTACCTACCCTCAGATTCTGGGGTTGTTGTGAGGATGAAGTGAGATCACATGTGTAAAGCACTTAGTGTGGTGCCTGACACAGAGGCAGTACTGAATAGTCAGTGACTGATGTTATTACAATTATACTCATCCCTTATTTCCAGCTAGATTTTATTTTTTAATTTTTTATTAAAAAAATTTTTTTTTTGGCTGCACCGCGCAGCTTTCAGGATCTTAGTTCCCTGACCGGGGATTGAACCTGGGTCCTCGGCAGTGAAAGCATGGAGTCCTAACCACTGGACCACCAGGGAATTCCCCAGCTAGATTTTAAACAACCAACTTTTCAGCTTCTTAAGTATGTCTCAAGTGGCTTGATTAATGTCCAATACATATTTGTGACTGGTTGATTTTTAATAGCTTTTGTAGGGAAGTTGTATGAGTTAGGATGCTATGTCAGTGGTCCCCAACATTTTTGGCACCAGGGACCGGTTTCGTGGAAGACAATTTTTCCACAGACGGGGCTGGGGGGATTGGGATGGTTCAGGCAGTAAAGCCAGCGATGGGTAGCAATGGGGCTCAGCTGCCACTCACCTCCTGCTGTGCGGCCCAGGAGGTGGGGGTGGGGGAGATGGGGACCCCTGCTTTAAGTTACAAATAACAGGGAAAAGAAAAAACCACCCAGAAAATCCAACTCAAACTGACTTAAACAATAAGGAGGAATTTTGGCTCATGTAAACTAAAAGTTCAAAATTAGGTCATAGGCGTGTTTTGATCCAGGCTGCAGCAGCTGCTGCTTCTTTTTAAAATTCTCTCAGGTCTGCATTCCTCTATGTGATTTATAGTAAGGCCAGCTTCTCTTATAAACTTTTTTTTTTTAACATCTTTATTGGAGTATAATTGCTTTACAGTGGTGTGTTAGTTTCTGCTGTATGACAAAGTGAATCAGCTATGCATATACATATATCCCCATATCTCCTCCCTCTTGACGTCTCCCTCCTCTTATAAACTTTTAATAATGAGGTGACTTCTAGCAGCAGCAGCAGCTGGGGCTACATGCTTGCTCTTTCACATCTGGGGGAGTGAGAGCCATACTTCATACATGCACTGAACAAAAGTGCTTGACTTTGCTCTGATTGGACCAACCTAAACTAATCCTGGGGAGCCAGGGGAATTCCATTCTCTAATTGCCTTGGCTTATTGCCATATGTGGACCAAATTCAATTGCAAGAGGGATAAGATTACATCAATTGATTTATACCAATGAGGGCCCACAAGTGATACTGGAAGTGAAGTCAGTCCCACCCAACCTCATGGCTGCTACATAACAGGGAAAGATGGCTCAGGAAGGAAGGGGGAAGTAGGGGATAGATGCTGATACCCAGTAATTGGGGTAAATAGTTATACTTTCCAAAACTGTATGTACCCAGGAAATTATGTTTGCAATTTTATTTTTATAATCTGGTGGAGAAACATTGTTCAAATTTAGTTGAGAAAAATCACCTGGGCAGAGATATCCAATAAACTGCTAGAAATACATATTTGGAACTGGGAAGAAATTAAAGACAGTGAAGTAAATTTGGCTCTCTTATTGATAGAAAACAATTGCAAAGGCATGAGCCACTAAAAAAGACTAACTTCTCTGAATCTAACCATAAATGGTTTCCAGAACGGTGATTTCTTAGGTTATTTAGCATCTGCTAATAGGAAGAAAAAAAAAAGTGATTTATGTCATCAAGAACCAAGGTTCATATGAAATATTTACCTGCCTAATAATAATTCTATCAATTCTCTGTATTGTCATTGGCACTGGCCCCAGAGTGGCTAAAAATGAGTCAGTGAATTGTCCCTGAAGAACATGCTCTGATCTAAAGCACCTGCTAATAAGTTCTGTCCTGCTCAAGAAGACAGATCTCCGACAGAGAGGGGCTTCCATACGAGCGGTGCACTGGCTATTGAGTGAAAATAAAACCCTGATTCATACATGTATATTAATGACATGGTGTCAAGAGGGCAGTATTTCCACTTCTCGGTTTTAAGGTTTT
This sequence comes from Aethalodelphis obliquidens, assembly GCF_003676395.1. Classification (NCBI taxonomy): domain Eukaryota; kingdom Metazoa; phylum Chordata; class Mammalia; order Artiodactyla; family Delphinidae; genus Aethalodelphis; species Aethalodelphis obliquidens. Next base: position 15,831,132 of record NW_020837972.1, on the reverse strand, counting down.
GTAAAAGGGCATTCTACAGATATGCTAATGACTTTAAACTTGCATAACGGTGAACTTAAAGGGATTGGGAAACATTTGCCAACTTATAAGTATCACTAACCTCTGAAATTCCAAACCCCACAAATGGAACATCTCCAAAATAAGGCTTGTTCCTTAGCTGTACCTCTTTAAGTTTGAAAGAGTTCTCTGGAGCCACTGAGGGAAGTTGCAAATTGAGCTATGAAACGGCAAGCAGAATTCTATCATAGCATCAGATATGCCATGGCTGGCAGCTGATGGCATAAGGCAGTGCTCCTCAAGCCGTCCATGGACTGGCTGCTGGACCTCAAATTGTCTGTTACTGGTCTGTGAGAAGATAAGGAGCTTATGTCAGAATTTAAGTCAACCACATTACTAGGCATTCTCTTTAGTTCAGCTGTTTTGTTTTTGTCTCAATAGTGAGATTTCTCAATGAAGGAAGAGATTCTGGTGAAAATTCCTTGTCTCTTATAGTCCAGTACTTTGTGCAGCATTAGATAAAATCAATAATGATACAGAGGAAACAGGACTTCTAAATTTTTATCCTGTTTGCATTCTATCAAGGAAAATTATTATTAAGCTGGAAGACTAGAAAAACCACAATGAAGAGGTACACCAAGCCAAGTTGCTTTAAAAAGAGCACAGTGGGCTCGTGCCCCGGTCCGGGAGGATACCGCGTGCCGCGGAGCGGCTGGGCCCGTGAGCCATGGCCGCTGGGCCTGCGCGTCCGGAGCCTGTGCTCCGCGGCGGGAGGGGCCACAGCAGTGAGAGGCCCGCGTGCTGCAAAAAACAAAAACAAAAAACAAACAAAAAAGAGCACAATGGATGTACTTGGGGCAACAGATTCATAGGAGAGAAAGGTGAAGAGGAAGGGCTATCTGGGTGGTAGCATCACATGTGGGTAAATTTCTTTTTTTTTTAAACGTCTTTATTGGAGTATAACTGCTTTACAATGGTGTGTTAGTTTCTGCTTTTATAACAAAGTGAATCAGCTATACATATACATATAACCCCATATCTCCTCCCTCTTGCGTCTCCTTCCCCCCTCCCTATCCCACCCCTCTAGGTGGTTACAAAGCACCCAGTTGATCTCCCTGTGCTATGCGGCTGCTTCCCACTAGCTATCTATTTTATAATTTGTAGTATATATAAGTCCATGCCATTTTCTCACTTCGTCCCAGCTTACCCTTCCCCCGCCCGTGTCCTCAAGTCCATTCTCTACATCTGCGTCTTTATTCCTGCCCTGCCCCTAGGTTCTTCATAACCATTTTTTTTTTTAGATTTCATATTATGTGTTAGCATACAGTATTTGTTTTTCTCTTTCTAACTTACTTCACTCTGTATGACAGACTCTAGGTCCATCCACCTCACTACAAATAACTCAATTTTGTTTCTTTTTATGACTGAGTAATATGCCATTGTATATATGTGCCACATCTTCTTTATCCATTCATCTGTCGATGGACATTTAGGTTGGTCCCATGTCCTGGCTATTGTAAATAGTGCTGCAATGAACACTGTGGTACATGACTCTTTTTGAATTACGGTTTTCTCAGGGTTTATGCCCAGTAGTGGGATTGCTGGGTCGTATGGTTGTTCTGTTTTTAGTTTTTTAAGGAACCTCCATACTGTTCTCCATAGTGGGTGTATCTATTTACATTCCCACCGACAGTGCAAGAGGGTTTCCTTTTTCCACACCCTCTCCAGCATTTATTGTTTGTAGGTTTTTTGATGATGGCCATTCTGACTGGTGTGAGGTGATACCTCATTGTAGTTTTGATTTGCATTTCTCTAATGATTAGTGATGTTGAGCATTCTTTCACATGTTTGTTGGCTATCTGTATATCTTCTTTGGAGAAATGTCTATTTAGATCTTCTGCCCATTTTTGGATTGGGTTGTTTGTTTTTTTGATATTGAGCTGCATGATCTGCTTGTAAATTTTGGAGATTAATCCTTTGTCGTTTGCAAATATTTTCTTCATTTGCAAATATTTTCTCCCATTCTGAGAATTGTCTTTTCATCTTGTTTATGGTTTCCTTTGCTGTGCAAAAGGTTTTAAGTTTCATTAGGTCCCATTTGTTTATTTTTGTTTTTATTTCCATTTCTCTATGAGGTGGGTCAAAAAGGATCTTGCTGTGATTTATGTCATAGAGTGTTCTGCCTATGTTTTCCTCTAAGAGTTTTATAGTGTCTGGCCTTACATTTAGGTCTTTAATCCATTTTGAGTTTATTTTTGTATATGGTGTTAGGGAGCGTTCTAATTTCATTCTTTTACATGTAGCTGTCCAGTTTTCCCAGCACCACTTATTGAAGAGGCTGTCTTTTCTTCATTGTATATTTTTGGCTTCAAATAAAAAATAAGGTGACCATATGTGCATGGGTTTATCTCTGGGCTTTCTATCCTGTTCCATTGATCTATATTTCTGTTTTTGTGCCAGTACCATACTGTCTTGATTACTGCAGCTTTGTAGTATAGTCTGAAGTCAAGGAGCCTGATTCCTCCAGCTCAGTTTTTCTTTCTTAAGATTGCTTGGCTAGGGCTTCCCTGGTGGCGCAGTGGTTGAGAGTCCGCCTGCCGATGCAGGGGACACGGGTTTGTGCCCTGGTCTGGGAAGATCCCACATGCCGCGGAGCGGCTGGGCCTGTGAGCTATGGCTGCTGAGCCTGCGCGTCCAGAGTCTGTGCTCTGCAACGGGAGAGGCCACAACAGTGAGAGGCCCGCGTACCGCCAAAAAAAAAAAAAAAAGATTGCTTGGCTATTCGGGGTCTTTTGCATTTCCATACAAATTGTGAAATTTTTTTGTTCTAGTTCTGTGAAAAATGCCATTGGTAGTTTGATAGGGATCGCATTGAATCTGTAGATTGCTTTCGGTTGTATAGTCATTTTCACAGTGTTGATTCTTCCAATCCAAGAACATGGTATATCTCTCCATCTATTTGTATCATCTTTAATTTCTTTCATCAGTGTCTTATAGTTTTCTGCATACAGGTCTTTTGTCTCCTTAGGTAGGTTTATTCCTAGGTATTTTATTCTTTTTGTTGCAATGGTAAATGGGAGTGTTTCCTTAATTTCTCTTTCAGGTTTTTCATCATTAGTGTATAGGAATGAAAGAGATTTCTGTGCATTAATTTTGTATCCTGCTGCTTTACCAAATTCATTGATTAGCTCTAGTAGTTTTCTGGTAGCATCTTTAGGATTCTCTCTATCTAATATCATGTTATCTGCAAACAGTGACAGCTTTACTTCTTCTTTTCTGATTTGGATTCCTTTTATTTCTTTTTCTTCTCTGATTGCTGTGGCTAAAACTTGCAAAACTATGTTGAATAATAGTGGTGAGAGTGGGCAACCTTGTCTTTTTCCTGATCTTAGTGGAAATGGTTTCAGTTTTTCACCATTGAGAACAATGTTGGCTGTGGGTTTGTCATGTATGGCCTTTATTATGTTGAGGTGAGTTCCTTCTATGCGTACTTTCTGGAGGGTTTTTATCATAAATGTGTTGAATTTTGTCGAAAGCTTTCTCTGCATCTATTGAGATGACCATATGGTTTTTCTCCTTCAATTTGCTAATATGATGTATCACATTGATTTATTTGCATATATTAAAGAATCCTTGCATTCCTGGGATAAACCCCACTCAATCATGGTGTATGATCCTTTTAATGTGCTGTTGGATTCTGTCTGCTAGTATTTTGTTGAGGATTTTTGCATCTATGTTCATCAGTGATATTGGCCTGTAGTTTTCTTTCCTAGTGACACCTTTGTCTGGTTTTGGTATCAGAGTGATGGTGGCCTCGTAGAATGAGTTTGGGAGTGTTCCTACCTCTGCTATATTTTGGAAGAGTTTGAGAAGGATAGGTGTTAGCTCTTCTCTAAATGTTTGATAGAATTTGCCTGTGAAGGCATCTGGTCCTGGGCTAAATTTCTAATAGTCAGAAATGGGAAGGCATTCTATGATGAGGGAGCAGTGTGGTCAAAGGTATAGACTGCAAGTGTTTAGCATGTGTTAAGGAAAAAGGGGAAGGAAGCAAGTAGCAAGAAAAAAAGCATCAGGGATGACAAAGAAATAAGGCATTTCTCAGCTTGGACATCCTCGGCAATGCCAATAGAACATTCACCCAAGTCAGGTATTTGTTATAGAGATATGATTGTGCTTGTATATGCATGGGCTATTTCTGAAGAATACCTAAGAAACTGGTAACCGTAGTTACCTCTGAGTAGGGTACTGGGGTGGCAGGAGTCAGAGGTGGAGGGTGACTTATTTTCACTGTCTATTCTTTGGTATCTTTTGAATTTTATACCATGTACATCTATTACCTTCTATTACCTATCCATCTAAAAGTAACTTGAAAATATTTTTTAAAATAGGTAAGATATGCCAACTTTTGAGCTTTGTGTCTTCCCAAAATAGCAGCCACAGTAATCCCTTTAAAATAGGTCAGATTATGTTACTCCAGTGCTTAAAACTCTCAAAAAGCTCACCATTTTACCCAAGGTAAAAGCCGAAGATCTTACAATGGCCAGTAAGATACCACATGATCTGGGAGTCCCAGGCTAGGTCCCTGTTCCCTCTGCCTAGCAAGCTCTTTCTCCAGATAGCACATGGCTTGCTCTTTCAAAGACCTCCTTCAGTCTTGCTCAAATGGCATCTTTTCCATGAGGTCTTCCTTGACCTCCTTATTTGAAATTGCTGCCCACCACCACCGGCACTCCCCAGCCCCCTTTCAGCTTTCCTTTTTTCCTGTGCTACTTATCACTATGTGACAGACCAATTATTTTACTTTTTCTTTTTTTGGCTGCACCGCACGGCATGCAGGATCTTAGTTCCCCGACCAGGGAGCAAACCTGTGCCCCCTGCAGTGAAAGCGCAGTCTTAACAATTGGACCACCAGGGAAGTACTGCTTTTGATTTTCTTATTGTTTGCCTCCCTTCGCTAGAATGTAAGCTCTGTGAGGTCAGAAATTTTTGTCTGAGTTGTTCTTTGCCAGTCCACAGCTCCCAAATTCATCCCTGTGTGTTTCCCTACTTTGAATCTCAGCTGGCCTTGGAGTTGCTTTTATATCAATAGAATGCACTAGAAGTGATGTTGTGTGAGTTCCGAGCCTAGGCCTCAAGAGGCCTGTCAGCTTCCACTGTTAAACTAAGAACATTTTCATCAGCATGAGAATAAGCACAGCCCAGCGAAGACTCCTGGAAGATAGGAGACCATGTGGTGAGAGGCCCCAGCCATCCCGGCTGTCCCTGTTGTCCCAACTGTGAGGCCCCAGATATGAATATGAGGCCATTCAAAATGATCCAGCCACAGCTAAGCCAACCCAAACCAGAGGAGCCACTCAGCTGAATTGTTAGAAATAACAAATGTTTGTTATTTTGAGCCACTAAATTTCTGATTAAATTTTGTGGTTTGTTATCCATTAAAAACCAACTGATCAGGAATTCCTTGATGGCGCAGTGGTTAAGAATCCGCCTGCCAATGCAGGGGACACAGATTAGAGCCCTGGTCTGGGAAGATCCCACATGCCGCGGAGCAACTAAGCCCGTGAGCCACAACTACTGAGCCCGTGTGCCACAACTACTGAAGCCTGCACACCTAGAGCCCATGCTCTGCAACAAGAGAAGCCACTGCAAGGAGAAGCCCGCGCACCACAATGAAGAGTAGCCCCCACTCGCCGCAACTAGAGAAAGACCGCATGCAGCAACAAAGACCCAACACAGCCAAAAAAATAATTAATTAATTAAAAAAAAAAAAAACTAAGTGGTCAGGGACTTCCCTGGCGGTCCAGTGGTTAAGACTCTGCACTCCCAATGCAGGGGGCACAGTTTTGATCCCTGGTCACGAAGGTCACACATGCCTCACTGTGCGGTCAAAAAAAAAACCCAACAAAACAAAAGAAAAGAAAAACTGATCAGCCTTGTACATAGTAAGAGCTCAGTAAATATTTATGAAAATAATAAATATTGCTGTTGTTATTAATTCAGTTAAAAAATAAGTTGAGAAATGTTTATAGTGAATCCTTTTGATTCTTATTATAACATTATTATGCTGTAGAAAGTTATAGCCCACCTGGATTTTATTACACGGGCTCCATATTCAAACTCAGATTCAGAAAAAAAAAAAGAGAGGTAAAACAAACTTAGATTCAAATTCTAGCTATACTTGTTAAAACAGCATAGCCTTGAAGTCATTTAACAGAGCTAGAGCTATACTTTCCTCTTCTGAGATCAAGTACCTATCCCATAGGCATATTGTGAGGATCAGAGGTAATGTACGTACAACATATCCTGCAGTTGCCGGTACATTGGGCCGTAGCCATTATTGCTCCACACTCCTCTCCTCCTCTCAGAGGGAAAGAATTCACAGACTGGATGCTCAGGTTTTACTTTTAAAGTTCCCATCCAAAAATATCAGTTTGGATGAAAAATACTGAAAAAGAATCATAGACATATGATCTGTAGTGGGCAATTACTATTTTACACACAATTTAAGAAATTACCTGTATTTCAAAAGAATGTGGGAACTCTACTGCCTAATTGGTTGGAGGGTGTGACATGTTACATGGTGTCCACTAGGGAGCGATAAACACATGCATTAAGGGATAGTGCTGCTTGTAAGCTTTGTGCACCTGTCAGATATTAAATATTACTTTAATTTTATTATTTTAATCTGGCTCTGAAACTTAAAGACTTTAAAAAATCTGTTAATTTTGCACTTAAAATTATTAACGGGTTGCTTTATTATTTTTAAGGTATTAAAAGGATTCATAATTTGTGTTTTCAAGAAAGTCAGCCTTTGCAAGTTATTTTTGAAAAGAATATGTGTTCTAATACACTAGTGATTCAACCAAGGTAATGAGTTCTCTGTTGTTTATTTTTATTTTTCTGAATATATTATGGTCACAGAGTAAAGAACTAATAGCCTAGAGCTTTTAAATCAGTTACATTTTTTTAAGCTAACACTGGACTTGTAGAAATCACCTTAAAGGATCAAGAGGAAACCTTGAGAAAGGTAAAAGTAGATAATAATAACTGCCTAATGGTAGAAATAATAATTTAGTGGCCAAAATGTTCTAGAAGTATCCCATCAGTGGCTTTCTACGTCAAGTGGTATTAAGAGAAAAATATATTATCTAATAATACTTTGCATTTATATGGTTCCTTCTATCTGAGTCTTAACACACACAGCATGAGGAAATTTTAACACTTTTTACATGAACTGATTTTATCCCTAAGTGTTTGTTTGTTTGTTTGTTTTTTCTAGAGAATGAGTGGGACATATTTGTCAGTGAAAGGTACTCAATTTTTCAGTTAAGCTGTAGCTTAAACATTAATTACTTTGTAAGCCAAAAGATATTTTATCCTTATTGTTTTTTAAATTACAAAAGAAATACATGCTCCTTGCAATACATCTAAAATTTATAGAAGAGTGCAGAGATGAAAAATGGAAGTCTTTCTCCTCTACTTGCCACATATATCCTACTTGGCAGGGGTTTAACATCTATTAACAATTTGGTGTAATCCTTCTATATCATCTTCTATTTATAGCCAGTCTTTCTATAACTTTCTTTTTCCCTATAGCTATGGATATATTTCGTTCTCTCTTTTTCTCCTTCTCTCTCAAATTTATATCACCTATTAGACACATACATAGTTTTTTAAAAGAAAATGTCCTACTATCCTTATTGTTTGGCAACTTCCTTTTTTAGTGTCTATGTCAGTTTAAATCAATTTTTTTTTTTTTTTTTTTTTTGCGGTACGCGGGCCTCTCGCTGCTGTGGCCCCTCCCGTTGCAGAGCACAGGCTCCGGATGCGCAGGCTCAGCGGCCATGGCTCACGGGCCCAGCCGCTCTGCGGCATGTGGGATCTTCCCGGACCAGGGCACGAACCCGTGTCCCCTGCATCGGCAGGCGGACTCCCAACCACTGCGCCACCAGGGAAGCCCTAGTTAAATCAATTTTATTCTTTTTAATGATTGCATAATTTTTACTTGTATGAGTGAACCATAATTTAGTTACACATTACCCTATTTGTGAAAAAGTTGGTTGTTTCCGACTTTTTGCCATCACAAACAATGCTGCTAGTAGTGCATAAGATAGTGTATTAGTTACCTATTTCTGTGAAGCAAATTTCCCCATAACTTAAAGCTTTAAAAAAACCCAGACATTTATTACTTCAAAATAATAAGTGTGACTTAGCTGGGTGCTTTTGGCTCAAGGTTTCTCATGAGGTTGAAGTCAAGCCATCAGCCAGGGCTGTGGTCTCATCTGAAGGCTGAATTTGGAGAATTTCACTCCCAAGCTCACTGACATGGCTGTGGGAGGCCTCAGAAAGTCAGCTTCTAAGCTCACCCATGTGGTTGCTGGTAAACCTCAGTTCCTCACCATGCAGGCCTCTTTGTAGGCTGGCCGATTGTCCTTACAACATGGCACCTGGTAACCAGAGAGAGAGAGAGAGAGAGAGAGAGAGAGAGAGGGAAAGAGAGAAGGAAACTCCTATTATGGAAGACATAGTCTTTTTTTTTTTAATATAAAAAAAAGTCATTTTTTGGTGTTTATTTTATTACTAGGGAGTTTGAGCATCTTTTCATATATTTATTAGCAATTTGTATTTTTCTTCCTTTTTGAATTGCACATTCATATTGTCATTTCTGGTATCAGGTTGTTTAGTATCTTGTACAACACCTCTCCCTTAACACTGGAAAAGTTTCCAGATTAATTTGGTAGGTGTTCCTGACATTTTGGCATTGAGAAACTCTGCTAATCTAATGTCTATTAGCAGGTTAACACTAACATTACAGAAATTCTAAGAATCTCATTTTTATCTGACCTCACCTCAATTTAAAAAATAGGCCAGGGCTTCCCTGGTGGCACAATGGTTAAGAATCCGCCTGCCAGTGCAGGGGACATGGGTTTGAGCCCTGGTCCGGGAAGATCCCACATGCTGTGGAGCAGCTAAGCCCCTGTAACACAGCTACTGAGCCTGCGTTCTAGAGACCATGAGCCACAACCACTGAGCCCACGTGCCACAACTACTGAAGCCCACGTGCCTAGAGCCCGTGCTTCGCAACAAGATAAGCCACCACAATGAGAAGTCCGCGCACCACAACGAAGAGTAGCCCTGGCTCGCCGCAACTAGAGAAAGCCTGTGCGCAGCAATGAAGAACAAAACAAAATAAACAAAAAATAGGCCAGAACTTTTAATGCAATAATAAAAAGATAATAAGTAACCTAACTAAAAAATGGGCAAAGGATTTGAATGGACATTTTTCCAAAGAACGTATGCAAATGGCCAACAAGCACATGAAAAGGATGATCACCACCATTTGTTGTTAGGGAAATGCAAATCAAACAATTTTAAATCTGTGAATTGTGTAGAACGTGAGTTATATCTCAATAAAGGTGTTTTTAAAAAGCGAGCCCAGGGCTTCCCTGGTGGCGCAGTGGTTGAGAGTCCGCCTGACGATGCAGGGTACACGGGTTTGTGCCCCGGTGCGGGAAGATCCCACATGCCGTGGAGCGGCTGGCCCGTGAGCCATGGCCGCTGAGCCAGCGCGTCCGCAGCCTGTGCTCCACAACGGGAGAGGCCACAACAGTGAGAGGCCCGCGTACTGCAAAAAAAAAAAAAAAGGGAGCCCAGGATGAAAGGACATTTGGGATGTCAGGACAACCTTGAAAGAAATAGTTAATAATCTAGGACAAGTGACAAAGGGAAAGAGAATACAGGCAGCAGACTGCTTGTAAACCTCTACCCCTCGACTGCGTCTCCAGCATAGTTCACCCCACTTCTGTTTGAACATCTCCATTTTCTACTATCTCCCTTAGGAGTATGATCCCAGGTCATTTTTGTTAAAAAATGTATTGGGGATGTGAAAGCATAGCATTAAAGATATTTTATTCTAGTGTTTGATTTATTCTGCAGTTTTCACATGTTTTACTTAGAATATATTTTGCTATTCTCTTGGCCTTCAAATGATGTTGTAATTCTTTCTTTTTTTTTGGCTGCAGCCGAGCGGCTTTCAGACTCTTAGTTCCCTGACCAAGGATTGATCCCAGCCCCCATCAGTGAAAGCGCCGGGTCCTAACCACTGGACCGCCAGGGGATTCCTAATGTTGTAATTTTAAGATATACTAAAAATATACCAGCTCATATAGAAGAATGAAGATAGGTCTTTTGGGTAGATTTTTCTAAATCCAGGACAATTAACCTATTTATTTCCAGGTTAAAGATGAGTCCCATTTAATATGATAATTTCTTTCTGTTTGTTCTTCAAATAATGTACTACTGTTCCTTACATTTTATAGAGTGCTTGCTGAGGCAACTGTTCTTTTTACATCGAGTCAAGAGGAAGTTACTCTTGCTGTTACTCCACTGAACGTTTGCATTAAGAGTTCTAATGAGGAATCAATGGGTAAGGATTATATCTGTCACTGTGCTTTGATGGAATATTACTTCCTGGCTTTCCTGATAACTGTACGGTTATACAGTAAATATTAGTGACATAATACTTTTTCTTGTCTAAAAGGCAGTAAAATGTAGAAAGATCATTAAAATTTTTAAGAAACCTGAGAAATTTGTCACAATCAGTAATTAAAATACTTGGCTTTCAAATTCAGATTGTTTTATAATTAGGAGAATGGGACTTCTCTGGTTGCACAGTGGTTAAGAACCACTGGGCCAATGCAGGGGACACAGGTTCGAGCCCTGGTCCGGGAAGATCCCACACGCCACAGAGCAACTAACCCATGAGCCACAACTACTGAGCCCGAGTGCCACAACTACTGAAGCCCGCATGCCTAGAGCCTGTGCTCCGCAACAAAGAGAAGCCACCGCAATGAGAAACCTGTGCACCATGAGGAAGAGTAGCCCCTGCTCTCCGCAACTAGAGAAAGCCTGCACGAAGCAATGAAGACCCAACACAGCCAAAAATAAATAAATAAATAAATGTATTAAAAAAATAAAATTAGAATGGTTACTGAGAAAAATATTTTTTCAGTTAAAATTTTAAGGTCTATTTCTCATCCTTTGTATTTAGCATAAAGAAAAATTAAGAGGCCAGCAATCCAGTTGAGATGATCTTTGACCACATAAAAAGGAAAAGTAACTTTAAGTTAGAAATGTAAGATATTCCAGATGGCAAATATATAGGACAGAAAATATGAATATTTCTTAATGAATGAAATATTATTTTTTATAAATTTATTTTATTTTGGGCGCGGGCTCTAGGTGCGTGGGCTTCAGTAGTTGCGGCACGTGGGCTCAGTAGTTGTGGCTGGCGGGCTCTAGAGCACAGGCTCAGTAGTTGTGGTGCACGGGCTTAGTTGATCCGCAGCATGTGGGACCTTCCTGGACCAGGGCTCAAACCCATGTCCTCTGCATTGGCAGGCAGATTCTTAACCACTGCACCACCAGGGACGCCCCAAAGTGAATATTAAGTCAGCTCTTCTAAGAGTTATACAGAAGGAATGGAGAAACTAAAGCATGATTAAGTCAGGAGTTTTGCTATTAAGGAAATTTACTAGGGTATTATGGACACCACTTGTCTGAGACTCTTTGACCTTGGATTTTTTTTTTTTTTTTTGGTGATAGCAGTAAAGAAAGAATACAAAGGAAGAAACATTATTCTGAAGTGAAAAACCAGTATAACCAGGGCTTAAGTTGGGTCAGACGACTTTGCAGGGTCTAGTTTGTGCCAGGTTCTGTTCTAAATGGTTTACATTTCTGAATCCATTTGATCTTTGTAACAAGTCTGTGATGTAAGTACTATTAGTATACATTTTCTATATGAAGAATATGAAGCACAGAGAAACTAAGTGACTTGCCTGCTGTCACATAGTTAATAAGTGGTGGATTATAATCTGAATATAGACTGTCAGGCTCCAGGGCTTAGTCTCATTACCACTGTGCTCTTATTGCTTCTCTCAAAGTCCCATCTAGCATTCTGTTTTGGCACTCAGGGGTGCATGATCTGGAAAATATATGCTTGGCTAGTGAAAGGGTCTGTTTTATATTCATAATGCCATCTCTGAATAAATGGCCATTTATTCAGACACTGTCCCTTGTAAGAAGCTTTCTAATGAGTAGTTATAGTTATGGTTGACTGGGGACCCAATTGTTTAACTTTATTATTGAACTTACTCTACGCCAGCACACTGGGAGTGACATGAGCCTTCTTTTTTTTAAATTAATTTTTTTAATATTCTGTTTCATATTCTTTTCCATTATGGTTTATTACAGGATACTGAACATTCCCTGTGCTATACAGTAGGACCTTGTTGTTTATCCATTCTCTATATAATAGTTTCCATCTTCTAGTCCCAATCTCCCAATCCAGTGACACCCCCCCACCCCGCCGCCCCCAGCAAACACAAGTCATGACATGAGCCTTCTTGACTGAGATGAAGGTATTTGTAAGGTATTGTTTGGTCCTTTTAAAATATATATACCATTTCTCCTTTGTTCTTACACTTACATAATTCATGTTCATTGAAGAAAATTAAAAACACATAAAAAGCACTAATAAAGTCACCTGAAATCCCACTGTCTAGAGACAAGTACTCAATAGTTTGGTTCATCTCTTTCTATATACCTTAGATCTGACAACAGGAGATTGGTCTAGTGAAATACTATGAAGCTATTAAAAGTAGTCTTGGGAGTTCCCTGGTGGCCTAATGGTTAGGGTCCGGTGCTTTCGCTGCTGTGGCCTGGGTCCAAGCCCTGGTCGGGAAACTGAGATCCTGCAAGCCATGTGGCGTGGCCAAAAAAAAAAAAAGGAAGTCTTGTGTTTGTGTATATATACATTTCTTTCTCTCTGGGTGTGTATGTCAAAAATGTTTATTGAAGTTAGTTTTGTAGTGGAAAACACAAAACACCAACACACATAAATAATTAGGAAAATGTACTTATTGACATGGAAAAATAGTCAGGATACATTATTGAATAGATTATAAAATGGTATGCATAGTATCATCATATTTTCATTTTAAAAAATGCACATAAAAGTTTAATAAAATATTAGAGAACAAAATTCAACACCTCTGGGGGGAAAAAAATTCAACACCTCTGTTATTGTCTGTCTTTTGGACGATAGCCATCCTAGTGGGTGTGAAGTGTTGTCTTATTGTGGTTTTGGTTTTCATTTCTCTAGCAACTAATGATGCTGAGTATCTTTTTTTGTGTTCTTATTGCTTATTTGTATATCTTCTTTGGAGAAATGTCTGTTCACATCCCTTATTTTTCACTTGAGTTATTTGTCTTTTTATTTTTCTCCCCTTTTCATATATATGATTTCAAATATTTTCTCCCATTCTAAGTTGATTTTTACTTTTTTTTTTTGGCTGCCCTGTGTGGCTTGTGGGATTGAAGAAGTGGAGGCTGCCAGTCTCTTAAGGCCTGGGCCCAGACCAGAAACTAGCACCAGGTCACTCCACCATATCCTATTGGTGAGAGCAGACGAAGAGCCCACTCACCCCAGATTCAAGGGGAGGGGACATAGACATAGACCCCACCTCTCAATGAAGGAATGTCAGAGAATTTGTGGCTATTTTTAACTTATCACTTATGCTTTATTTTCTTATCAAAATTTAACAAATACCAATGGAACTAATTTTATTCTTTACTTTCCTATAACATTGAGCAGATTTGACCAATTCTGTATACAGTGAGATGTTTGTTGGGCCAGATGAGTTTGACTTCTATCAAATTGGAGTCAACACTGAAATAACATTTTGCTTCAAAGAACTGAAGGTAAACCAAAATTTGTGTCCAATTAGAATTATCAATGGCAATTTTTAATAAAGATTTCACATTTTCCCCCTTTTTTTTCCTTTCAGGGAATGCTGACATTTTCAGAAGCTACACATGCTCCTATAGCCATTCATTTTGATTTTCCTGGGAAGTAGGTCCTTGGGAAATTTCTGAGTTTGTTTCTTTTTCTTTTGTCATACATTAATAATAAAACCCTTTGGTTCACTTTGAAATTAATTCACACCTCAGGAATTCCTTAACTTTACTAGCAACACTTATCAAACTAAAATTTTGAAAGATGTCATAACCTAGAGTTCTTTTTATTGGTAACTTGATTTAGAAAGATATATTATTCTGAAGAGTAAAAACATTTATAAACTTGACATACTGAATAAATTGCCAAATTAGAAAATTATACATGGCTTAAACAAGTTAAATCTCTATGAAACTACGGTACTTTATATGATATTTCAGAACTAAAATTTCAGAGAGATTGGGCTAGGATGAATGTGTTTTATGAAATTGGATGTGATGATTTCTAAGGACACTTTTAGTTCTTAGGACTGTCTCGATTTGTGAAAAGACAAGACTTTTACTGTTTCTTTTTACTCCAAAATTATCATTTTTAAATGTTTTCCCAATGTCCATCAGAAAATGAGTGTGAGTGTGATGAGTGTGATGTTTGCTCTTACTTTGCCTTTTTTAGACCCATGGCTTTAAGTATTGATGATATGTTATTGGAAGCCAACTTTATTTTGGCTACATTAGCTGATGAGCCAAGTAGAGCATCTTCTCCACAATCACTGTGTCTTTCACAAAAACGAAAAAGGTAAGGCCATGTTTTAATGTCTTTATTGGTTGGGATAAAGCCATTGCAGTCTTATTCTGAAATAATTCAATGGCGTTCATTTAGGAAACAATTGAGGATGAAAACATTAGAAGATCAGAAATTTTAACTGAATCAGGAAAGCTCCAGGAAGACCTAACTGTAACAGAGAAATATCACCCATCTTTCACTAGATATTTGCTTTTTCTCTTATGATCACAATTTAACAGGACTGCCTGGTTTATCTTTGTCGTTACCTAAAACTCATTTCCATTTTCAGTAGTTGTTTTTTAGGAGTGATATAGTGTTAAGGTTCACAGGAAAGTTTGTATTCACTACCCAGAACTCTCTTTCTTAGAGAGAGAAACAGCCATTGCTTTTCTTTCTTTTCTTCCTTTTGTCTCTCTCTCTTTTTTTTTTTTTTTTTAATTTCAGCTGCGCTGCGTGGCTTGAGGGATCTCAGTTCCCCGACCAGGGATTGAACCTGGGCCACGGCAGTGAAAGCACCGGATCCTAACTGCTGGACCACCAGGGAGTTCCCCCTTTTGTCTCTTAATAACTTTTTTTTTGGTGGAAGGTGCTTCATTGTAAAAGTAACATAAACTTACTATGGGAAATTTGGAAAATGCAGGAAAGTACAAAGAATAAATTAAAAAACACCGACAATTTTACCATCTAGTGGTAGCCACTGTTAATATTTGGCACACTGTGTTTTCTTTCAGACTTTTAATTTTGCATACAGTTGCATTTTAAAACAAGATTGGGTCATATAGCATATGTAGTTTTGTATTCTGTTTTTTCCCACAAAATATTATATTGTGAACATTTTCCAGTATTGTTGATAATAACTTGGAAACATGATTTTTAATGACTCTATACAATTTTATCATACAGATATACTGTAATTTATTTGACTTTTTTTCTAACTTCGCCCTATTACCGTGTCACAAGATTGTCTCATATACATTGGGTTGTTTTACTGAAAAATCTGAATCTGTCAAGAGAATTTCTAAATAATCATGTATGTAAATCTTAACTTTCAACAATTAGTTCAATGTTATTTCAGTATATTCCCTAAACCAGTTGTCATCCCACATTGATCCATTAGTTATATAAAAATGTATCTTTCAAAGTAAACAGTTCATTCATTTAATCTCTATTAATACCTCAGGTCAGAGCTGATACATTCAAATTCAGAGGCTGGTAAAAATGTAACCAGCAAGGACGCAGAGTATATCTCAAGAAAAGCAGTACCCAAAAGGCTTTATTCTGAGACTTGCACGAAAGTCTCTTCATTGGAAAACCGTGGCAGCCCATTAACGGAAAGAGCGAACAGAGACATTAGTGAAGTACCAGAAAGCAGTGTCAGTGACACGGAGGAAGTGCCAGGATCTTCACATCTCAGGAAGGTAAAAGAAAAACACTGAGACACAACTGCATCTCAGTCAAGAACTCTCGTCATCCGTCTCCCTTTGCAATCTCCCTGCCTCAGCCCACCCCCAATATCCGGGAAATTAATTTTATTATTTTTTGCTAGGGGAGAGGTGAAACCAGTCTGACATGGAGAAAAGGCTGATTTACAGAATGTCAATACAAAATAGTTAAATTGCTCATTGAGTAATTCTAACAAAGTATATTCAAATAGAAATTTGAGTCACTTGTTTTAAAGAATAAATTATGATTTCTTACAGCATACTTATCTTTGAATACAAATAATATGCTAAAGTCATATACTTTGCTTTCTAAAATACATGTCCTTCTAATTTTATTTTTCAGGTTTGGTTGGGAAATCCTTTATTCATGGTAGTACAAATGTAAACTTCATCACAACAAACATCACAAATTCCTTCATAGTGGTGTCCCAGTTAAGAACATTATTATGTTACCAACATTTTACTAGATGGATGATAAACTTCACAAAATGCTATAGTGTTAAACCTTAAGAAATCCACTGAAGATAAACATAATTTATTAGAAGTATCAAATAATGATAGTCCCTGTTTTACATGTTTATATTGATGTTTTATTCAAGCTTGTTTTGCTGTTGTTATTATTATTGGTTTGGAAATATGAGTTTCTTAGAGTTAGAAATAACTCTAAGGAGAAATAATGTTACTAAAAGTCACTACTTACACTGTATGAAGACTTTTAGGGTAGTAAAATTGGATAGTAAACTCCACTTATTATTCAGTTTGATGCCACAGTGTTTACTGAATACCTGTTATATGCCTGGCACTTACGGCAATTTTCTCTTCTCATGAATTACTAGCTTGGCCATAAAGTGAAAACTGAAATCTGTCTTTTCATTATACAGAAACATTTTCCTCGTCCTGTTTTTTGGTCACACATATTGTGCTTACTTTTTCGCAGGCAGCAACAGGAATACATTTTCCTGCTGCTTCACTTCCCTGAAATCCTCTAAGATTGCCAATTTCCTCACTAGGGAAAGTGACATTTAGAGCTGTAAGCTCCATGAGTACCATTACAGCACTCTTTTCTTCAAATTTCCTATCATGTCACTTAAATTCTAAAAAGAAAGTTCTATTTTTAAAGGGAATTATTTGCCTTAACTCCTGCAAAAATGAAATTACATTATGGGTAAATAATTTAGACCATTATCATCTTCTATATGAACTACGGTGGGCCTTCTGATTGACCTCCATGCCTCCATTCTCCTCCACTCTGGTTTCCTCCACAGTGTACCAGAAGATTCTTTTGAGACCTTATATTTACAATGAGGTATAGGACTCCAGAGCACTGGCTCTAGAGTTTCTGGGTTGGAATCTCTGTCTTGCCACTTATTAGCTGTGTAACTTGGATAAGTTACTTATCTTTGCTTCAGTTTTCTTTCTGTTAGTAAAATGGGAATAATAATAATGCTACCCAATTGAATTGCTGTGAAAATTAATTGGGCTAATACATGGAGCTGGCACATGGTCAGTGCTCATTAAATGTTAGTTATTGTTATACATCACTCTCCTGCTTTTATTGTCTCTTGGATCATTCTGCTTCGCCCATAGGATTTCACCTAAACCCCTTGGAATGGCATTCAGGGACTTTCCCTAGGGTATTTAATAAAATCTTCTCATTTCCTCCCCTGAGGTCCAGTTCCAGCCCTTCAGAGTATGTTTTAATGTCTGGTAGAGTTAGTATCCCTTTGTAGATTTAGTCAGTTTTTCCTGGCTATTCCTGAATGTGTATTTTTTACTTGAACTTTAATATCAACTTACCTAGCTCCAGAAAAAGTCTGTTGGTATTTTTTTAATTGGGATTTCCTTATATTTCTGTTAACTTGGGGATGTTAAGAGACACCTTTATGATGCTGAGTCATTCTATCCAAACACAGGCAATATATTTCCACTTGTTAGGTCTACTTTTGTGTCTCTCAGGAGTGTCTTAAAATGTTTCTCATATACATTTACACATTTAAGTTTATTCCTAAGTAATTTAACCTTTTATATTGCTATTGTAAATAGTTTTCTCTACCATTATGTTTTCTGACTGCCTATTGTTTGCGTATATGAAGGCTACTGTTTTTTTTGTGTTAATTTTATATCCTACTACCCTGATGAATTATTTTATTGTTTCCATTAGTTTTATCATTGATTCTCTCAGGGTTTCCAGACATGCTATACGTCATTTTTATATAGAGATAGTTTCATTTCTTCTTTAATCTCTCCAACTGACTCTTTTGTTCAGTTGTATTAACACATAATCTCTAGTACAACATTAACAGTGGAGAGAGTGGGCATGCTTGCTTAGTTCCTGATCTTAGTGGAAACATTCAGCAAATGCTTTTGTGTCCTACTTTTGTTCATACTATTGCTCCTACAGTCTGGGGTGATAGTATTCCTTTTTTCACCGTTCAAACCCCTACCCACCCTTCAAAGCCCAGCTCAAGTGATATGTCTCTTTTTGAAGTCTTCTCATTCTAATCAAATCATTTTGTTTGCTTTATTCATTTTTAATGTCATGTAATAATTTAATAAATATGCTTGTTACTCCACTAGGTAGATTGTGAGCTCATCAAGGGCAGGCCTGAGTCTTACTCATCTCTGTATTCCTAGTGCATAGCCAGTGGTTGGCAAACCTTCAGCCCCGGTTTGGGATAGCCTAAGAAAGTTTTTAAAATCCCTCAAGTAGTATCACAAAATTCCAAAATGAAATCAATTTTAATTCACCTTATTTAAAAAGATAAATAATATGGTAGTATTCTACTTTGGGAAAGGGGATTTTCAAAATTAAACTGTTGTAGAGGAGTATTACTATATTCTAATATTCAAATAACCAATATATTTTTCCATTGTTGATTTTCAATAAGTTATACACAGCTCTCAGGGGCACCAAAATGGGGGAAATATCTATATTATTATATTTTTAATTGAAGTATTATTGACCTACAACACTATGTTAGTTCTAGGTACAGAACATAATGATTTGATATTTCTATACATTACAAAATGATCACAATAAGTCAACAGCAAATTTAGGGCAGTTTTCAAAGACCAAAGTCACCATACAAAGTTATTATAATATTGTTGACTGTATTCCCCATGCTGTACATTTCATCCCCATCACTCATTTTGTAACTGGAAGCTTGTACCTCTTAATCTCCCTCACCTATTTCACTCATCCCCCCACACCCCTCCCCTCTGGCAACCACCTGTTTGTTTTTTGTATCTATGAGTCTGTTTCTGTTTTGTTACGTTTGTTCATTTGTTTTGCTTTTTAGATTCCATATATAAGTGAAATCACACTGTATTTGTCTTTCTCTGACTTATTTCACTGAACATAATACCTTCTAGGTCCATTGACGTTGTTGCAAATGGCAAGATTTTATTCTTTTTTGTGGCTGAGTGATATTCCACTGTGTACACACACCACATCTTCTTTATCCATTCCTCTATCGGTGGACACTTAGGTTGCTTCTGTATCTTGGCTATTATAAATAAGGCTGCAATGAACATAGGGGTGCAGATATCTTTTTGAATTAGCATTTTTGTTTTTTTTCTGAAAAATAGCCAGGAGAGGAATTGCTGGATTGTATGGTAGTTCTATTTTTAAGAGAATATGAATATTATTTTAAAATTTTTATAATAATTTATCTTCTTACCCAATTCGTATAGGATTTGGACTAATTCCAAGTTGTATGGCCATTCATAAACTTTCTCCATTAGAAGACGGTTATATACCAGGGAAAGGCTTGATCATCCAGCCATGAAAGATTTAAAGGCCAAAGAGTAGGTAGGGAAAAGAGGGGGTAGCAAATGACATTTACCTTAAGTCAGTGGCAAATTCAGGGCAGCTCTCAAAGTCCAAAGTAAACTAGTAGGTTTTTAGTTTAATATAGCACAGTAAGCATTATGAAGAGCTATTTGCACATGATATTATACATTGAAGAGACACAGATGCTATCATTAGGTCAATTCCAGCCTTTGGATCTTGACCTTGGTTAACACTAGACTCTTCAGAAGCAACTGAGACTATGCCTCCAATTAAAATCAAAGCCAGTGTATTAGTTTCCTATTGCTGCTATAAAAAATTACCACAAATTCAGTGGCTTAAGACAACACAAATTATCTTACAGTTCAGAAGTCCAAAATGGGTCTCACTGAGCTAAAATCAAGGTGTTGGCAAGGCTGCGTTCCTTTGCGGAGACTCTAGGGAAGAATCTGCTTTCTTGCCTTTCCTATCTTCTTGAGATCACCTGCATTCTTTGACTGTGGTTTCCTTCCAGCTTTAAAACCAGCAACGGCCAGTCAAGTCCTTTTCACATTGCTTCACTCTGATGCTGACTCTTCTCTGCTTTTCACATTTTTTTTTTTTTCGGTATGTGGGCCTCTCACTGTTGTGGCCTCTCCCATTGCGGAGCACAGGCTCCGGACGCGCAGGCTCAACGGCCATGGCTCACAGGCCCAGCCGCTCTGCGGCATGTGGGTTCTTCCCGGACCGGGGCACGAACCCGTGTCCCCTGTATCGGCAGGCAGACTCTCAACCACTGTGCCAACCAGGGGAGCCCTGCTTTTCACATTTAAGCATCCTTGTGAGTCCACTGGGCCCACCTGGATAGTCCAGGTCACTGATTAGCAACTTTATTTCATTTGCTACCTTAATTCCCTTTTGCCATGTGATATAACATATTCACAGGCTCCTGGGATTAAGACGTGGACATCTTTGGGGGTGCGGGCAGGCCATCATTCTGCCTACCACAGGCTATATCACAGCTAATTTGGGGTGTTTCATCTGGAGCAAGGGTTCAACAGCTGCTGTCAGAACTGCCCCATGCAGAGGGCATCTTCACCTTCTGATGTGTGAGGATGAGCCAAGAACAGGGATCATTCACTTATTCATTCTTGTTACCTACCATGCAACTCCCACAGGTATTTGTTGAAGGCCTTGTGTTGTAGATGTGGGGTATACAATGGTATGCAAAATAAACAAGAAACATTCCTAAACTTGATTATAGACTAGGAGGGAGACAGACATTAAACAAGTAGTCACATGACTAAACATTTGATAATTTTTAAAAACCTGTGGTAAGTTCAATAAAGGAAAAGTTTAAGGTGTTTTGAGAGGATTTAAGGTATGAACTGACCTAATCTAGGAGGTCAGAACGTCTTCTTTGAAATTGGTGTTTGAGCTGAACTGGAAAGGATAAGGTAGTAGGGGGGAGTTAAGTGGATGTGTGGCATGTGCACAAGCCCCTGTGATGGAGGGAGTGTGCTGGTTTTAAGGAACTGGAGGATGACCAGTGTGGTTAGCAGGCAGATAGCCAGGGTGAAACAATGGCACAGGGTGAATGAAACTAGAGTAATTGCTGAGTGCCGATTCATGCCAGATGTAAACAGCCATGTAAACGGCCATATAAAGTACTGTGGCATTTAAAGTATTTGAAGGATTTTAACAGGGAGGGCTGCCAGAGTTGAATTTTGGAAAGATAACTTTAGTTGCAGCTACTATGTGCAGAATGGGATGCAGTGAGGCAAGAATGGAAGTTCAGTTGTGGCATCTGAGAGATGGTGATTCAGTAGCAATGGAGAGAAGTGGCCAAAGTAGACAGCTAATTGAGGAGGTAGAAGCAGCAGGACTCTGTGATGGATTGGTTATGGGGCTTAAGGGAAAAGGAGGTATCAAGGTCTGGAGCAACAGGTTCAATGCTCACTAAGATCATGCATTCTATTTTGGACATGTTAAGTGGCAGAAATCAAATAGGTAGTAGGATATACAAAGTTCAGATTCTGTGAGACTCCCCGGCATATACATATGTAGTAATTTCTGCCAGCAGTGTGAAAGAAAGTTCCTAGGGAGAGGGTGCAGGGGAGAGTACTGCCATCATTTAAAGCAGTGGTTCTTAACCAGGGCCAGGGGACGTTGGGCAATGTCTGGAGACAATTCTGGATGTCACAATTCAGGAAGGAGGGTGCTGTCATCTAGTGGGCAGAGGCAAGGGATGCTGCTCAACACTCTCCCATGAGCAGGACAGCCCTCACAACAAAGAAGCACCAGGCCTCAAATGTCAGTAGTGTTACGGCTGAGAAACCCTGATTCAAAGGCTGGGTAGAAGAGGGCAAGCCAGCTGAAAAGTCTAAGAGCAACCAGGAGAATGCAGCATGAGGAAGGTTTGAGAAGAAAGTGTCAGAGTGACTATCAAGTGGGATGGAGACTGAAAATGGTCATTGGCTTAAGGATCTGGCAATTTTTGGTGACCATCTTGAGAAGTGCTTCTGTGTGAGGGTCAGGAGCTTTTTTTAGATAGGACGGAAGAATAGGAGAATGAGAAAATGGAGAAAGCAAGTGTAGACAACTCTACAGCAGAGGTAAGGATGGAGGGAGGAAGGGAATGAGCCTATTTATATATTTTAATGAGAGACATTTGATTATTTTAAAATGCTGACATTCTTATCCAGTAGAGGAGAGGCATGGGAGGGGCTGGGAGTCAGAGACAGGGAGAGAAGGACTGGCTCTAGTCAGGAGTAGCTGCTTCTGTCGCAGCAGGAGGGAAAGGGGAGAAGATGGATGGAGTCGAGCAGGATGGCCTACAGTGTCTCCCTTTATCTCTGTCTCCCACAGCCTTAGTGTTAGTTCCTTTCTTTCTTTCTTTTTAAAATTAATTAATTAACTAATTTGGCTGTGCCGGGTCTTAGTTGCGGGATGCGAGACCTTTAGTTGCATTTGCTGCATGTGGGACCCAGTTCCCCGACCAGGGATTGAACCTGGGCCTCCTACACTGGGAGCGTGGAGTCCTAGCCACTGGACCACCAGGGAAGTCCCTGGTGTTAGTTTCAATGGCTCGGGCAGGGTAGTCAGAAGCAGACCACTGATTCCACACTGTGTGCATTTGGAGTCCAGGGAAGGGTTTTATTTTAGGATGTTTTGGGCCACTCAAGAAGGTTTTGGGTATTTCATGAACCATCACTATTAAAGTTAGGGAGACCACCTTGGCTGAGCTTCTGAAAAGGGGTATTTGATGAGCGCTAACTTGCTTTGAATAAACAGTACAGTTACTTTTTTCCCCTCCAGTTTTCTCGCATGTTCTTTGGAGCAGTTTCTTCTGACCAACAAGAACACTTCAACCACCCTTTCCACAGTCTGGCAACAGCAAGTGACAGTGAAGAGGACGTGAATAATGGCAGTTTTTCCACATTCTAACAATGATGGCTGAGCTGGCCCCCTACCCATTTACTGGCTCACTTGCACCTCAAACACATTTTCACACTTAAGCCTATGAAGATATTGTCTTGGACTTCCTTGAAATGGATAATGGGCTGCTAGTTTTCTAAACATCTTCTTATACAACAACCATATCTAGAAATAGCTGCTTGTCAAGTAAATGTAATTTGCTTTAAATCCATTATGCTTCTTGGGAGGGAGAAGAGTTTTCTGTGCAGGGAAAAAGCTCATTAGAATTCTTCAATTCAGGGACTTCCCTGGTGGTGCAGTGGTTGAGAGTCCGCCTGTCAATGCAGGGGACATGGGTTCAAGCCCTGGTCTGGGAAGATCCCACATGCTGTGGAGCAACTAAGCCCGTGTGCCGCAACTACTGAGCCTGCACTCTAGAGCCCATGAGTCACAACTACTGAAGCCTGCGTGCCATGCTCCGCAACAAGAGAAGCCACCGCAATGAGAAGCCCGTGCACCACAACCTGCTCACCGCAACTAGAGAAAGCATGCGTGGAGCAATGAAAACCCAACACAGCCAAATAAATAAAATTTAAAAAAATAAAAAAGAATTCTTCAATTCAGCGCACATTCACACTAGAGTTTTTAGCATTTTCTTTACCAGTTTTATAAAGGTATTTAAACTTTCTTTAGCAGCCATTTTGAGTGCATCAATATGGCTTGTAGAGTTCAGGTATCTTCTGTGTTTGATTGCAAACATTTGAGTTTTGGTGCTTTCAGACATAGTAAAAAGTTATGCATGTAATACCATAACATTTTTGGTCTATTGCTTGCTATATTTTGTTAAGATTTTAAGTAAAAATATATGACTTTAAAATTTTGCAGTGTGATGCAGAAAAGAAGTGATGCCAAAAAATTATTTCTGTATTATCTGATATAGAACAGCAGCCTCCACTGCCAAGAAAGCCTGGGTTTGGAGGGGAATGAGATGGAAGATGAATGTCTCTGTTCTTTGCCTCTTTAAGAATTAGCTTCTTACCTGCACAGAATAAAAAATCTGGCACAGAAATATTGTTATATAACATCTTATGATGTGTGCCTCTCCCTCTCCCAAACCTGTTTAGAGTCAATTATAACCTGACAAACTAGACTTTTGTAACACCTTAATTGTTAAGCCTGTGAAACCATCAAATCACAAGGAAATGTTAATTGGCAAGCAATTGTGCTTTAGATTTTGTGAGGAATTAATAAGACAAAGGTGGCTGAGTGGATTAGTAAACTTTAGAACTGTGAACAGAGTTCAAACTAAAACCAGAATGAGTTTGGCTCTTGTAGCTTGGTAATGAGCCATAGCTACCCACAATAACCTAATAAAAACTCAAGTTCATCCCAAAATGTTCCTCAGTGAATGAAACTGGGCTTTCATCAAGCTTTTTTTGGAAACTGGCAATGCCCACATAATTTCACATTGTAGGCTAAAGATTTATGTATCTTTTGCTTACACTGATGACTAACACTGAATTTCACATATTCCTAATAAATGCAGATGACTACACGGAGAACATTTATACCCGAGAGTAACTGTAGGTCTCCTTGCTGAGGATGAAGTTTCTGGTTCGCTCATTGAAATGGGCCAGGGCAGTTTCGGCTGTGAAGGCATCATCATCATCAGTAATCACCTAGATGCAGCACTGGTCTGTAAAAGACAGTTACACTGTCAAATTGTATATAGTTTGGATTTTAGAATTTGGATACAGAATGCTAAATTTAAATGACACCAGATTTTTGTTTGACTTCACATACCATTTAGAAGATGCAAAAGGCTTCTCAGCTGGGAAACCATCTATATGTTACATTCAATTATTAATCCAGTTTGACGAATTTTTGAGGAAGCTAAACTGATGTAGTAAATGAGCTGGTGAAAAAGAGCCTTAGTGAATAAACTAGTAAAAGGCAGAAATGATAGCTACAAAGTATGGAGTCACTGCTAGACTAAGAGGCTTGGAAATGAGGACCTGATAGGGACCAACAAAATCAATGTCAAGGGCCAGTGTCTTATTTTGTTACTACTCAAATTAAAAGGAGTACACAGATTAGTATAAATACTATATTTATTAAATATCTTTACAGTTTATTTAAATGTATTTACAGAACTATTCCTGCATAAGTTATACTTCAGACATCCAATTCAGGTCACTGCCTCTTGGGTAAGACAAATAATGATAGTCTCAACAGAAAAAAGCAGCTCATTAGTATACACAAATTCAGACTTGCTTCATTATTTAGCCATCTTTGCCACAAACTACCTGCTTACAGTTAAAATTTTGACATGGACACTGTCGATTTTTAGTTGAACTTCAATTTTGCAAAGAATTTAATTTTTTTAAACAATAGAATCCAAATGTTTTCTGTTTCACATTTTGTTTTATAAGCAGATTTTGGTTTTTTGATGTTGTAAAATTTGTTAAATGCAAAAATGTGATAGTTTCCAGGAAAATTGGATGCTGTAGCTTCTACCAAAGATAGCTGGTATAAGGTGACAAGGAACCATGAACTTAATCAGAAGTACAAACATTTACAGTTCTAGCCTATCTTGTTTACAATCTCCAAAATGCTCAAAACTGACTCAGTGAATTCCCACAATTACTGCCTTGTTACATGATGTGGTATGTTGGTGGTACTGAAGGCGGTACTGAAGGCTACTATTCTATCCAGAACGAATGCAACCGATGTGATAAGACACTCGCCCATCATGCAAAGCTCGAAATCTAGTTTCTAATCTAGTTACAGCCCAATTCCCAGACATGCACACCTGGAATGGATTCTTTTGTGATTTAGTACCCATCAACCATGTCAAGCCAGTACAGTAATTCAGGACAAGTAACTTGTTTTCCCCACCTCATTTCTTCTTTCAGTTTTTAGGAGCCTATGGACTCTACTGTGTATCCATTCGGTGAATTCTTTTTTGTGCGCAGGCAGCTTAAGTTCACAGGAAGAAATAAGGTTCTGATATGTTTAGAGTGCACACTTTAAAACAGAACAAAATAAAAATTTCAAGCATGTGATAAAAATATTGATTTTTATAATACAGTATTGCTTTATAAATATAGATGGAAAAGCTATAAACTTTACTGGTCTTTGGTGCATCCAGAGAGGGATAAATAATTTGCCATTTGTAAATTAGAAATCCAAATTCTCTTTTGTTATAAAAGTCCACTACGTGAGGCAAATGTATCAATATGTGTGTTTATACTGCTTGATTTAAAATACAATTAACACATCAAGTTCAGAATTAGACCCACCAAGTGGTATATCTCAGGCACACCCCACAAAGACTTGGGTCCTGTGACATGGAAAATTCCAGTATGGGTACTACACAGCCTCTGACCACTGACAGTGGAAGGAAAGTTACTTGTTAAGCAGCACTCCAACAGACCCCCACAGTCATAAAATTAAGTGCATAACACAAAAAGGGCAGGGGAAAAAAAGAGAAAATATTTTGTGTCCCAAATCTACAGGCCAGGTCCAAAGTCAGTTCCCCTGTGAAACTCAATTCTTGTCCCACTATTTTCAACATCCCTGGAACAAACACATTGTCAATTTCTAACGCTCATTTCTCAAAAAAGACTAAGTTGATTAAATGAGTTGTGTAAAACACCACCATCAATCTACCTTTATGAAGACTGTGTTTGATGGGTTTAGATGAGTGCAGAGAAAGCCAGTGACGTGACCAGCACTGCTCTTACCTGGAATTAAATGTATGCATTGGAAAATTAATACAAAATATATCCAGATCATAAGGCTCCATACCTCTGACCAGAAATAATTAAAAACCCAACAAAAGAACTGAAGTTGTCAGCCCAAGTGTAAATGTATTCCTTCCAACAAAACCCTTCTGGATGCAACTTTCTTTACTTTTTAAATACACAGAGACTGCAAATAGTTTGTGCAAAATAAATACCCCGCCACTTGCCACTCACGCTTCTGTGTTTTATCACAGCACGATGGATTCTCATTATTTAAACAGAGTCTCTCTCCACCCCCCACCCCACCCCCCATCTCCTCTACCAAAGAATTCTGTTTTGTCAAGTTAGGGTAGTTAAGGCATTCTGACATGTAATTAAAGGTGATTCAAAATAGATATCTAACATTATGCCAATTTAGGAATAGTAGATAAATTACTGAACGGCTTACAAATGAATAACTCATTCTTATTATAAATGAAATGCCTGTTACAAGCATGATGCATTGAAATATAGTAATGACATGTACATGGTACATGTTAAACATTTTTAAATAAAACAAAAGCTTGACAGTTACTCAAATATACAGTACAAATTCACAAAACAAAATCTTTTAAAACAAGTTGAGGTAACCTCAAACATAAGTTTTAATGCAATAAACCAGGGAGTAAGTATCTCCTTTAGAGAAAGAGACTTTCTATATTCTCAAGTAGATTCTCATTAGGTTTAATTGCATTCTCATCTATACACCAATGTTACCTGACATATATAAAACATGGCTTTAATTTAAGGATTTCTAAGTATATATATTTTTCTACCACGAAGTTAATGAAGGAAAAAAACTGACCCAAAAATATATATCTTTACAGCAGTCGACTTGTACACAAACCTTAAAAATAAGTTTGAATTTGCAGATAATGGAAAAACTGAATGTGGGGTAATTTTATAAGGAAACTATACACTGCAAGATGGCTATTCGGAAACTGTAAACATTAAGCTTGATTCAGAAACCCCTAAATTTCTGTGTAGGGCAAATGCAAATGTCATATCATCACTAGGAGTTTTCCTCGTGGACTCTTGTGTCACTGCCCACAGTGTTCTTTCCACATGGACTCCCTGAATTTGGTACATGCTCTATAGAAAGCAAGGCTACTAACAACAGGTCTGAGAGTGAGAAAAGGGGTATAGCGTGACCATCAAAGGCCAACAAAATTCAAAGTTAGAGCTGTTCCATTCTCAACCCATCAGGCCTATGGGCCTAAAGCTCCCACACAGGGGCATCATATCAGACAGCTGGGAGGAATTTCAGCTGTAACATTAAATTTGTAGGCTTTGAGGAATTTATAACCTTGAATAATATTTCCATTAAAAATTTTTGGTAAGGAGTCTCCCCAAACCCCCCTGCAGATCAGGCCACCAGCCTGTGATATGCAGTAACCAATAAACTGCTGAAACTTTCATCACAGGAGCACAATTAATCATCTTTTAAAAACCATGAAACATTTGCATACATAGAACTAAACTGAATTTTTCTTCCAACTTGTAACCAAAAAAAAGCTCCCCGGATCAAGATTTTGTAATCCAGAACAATGTTTTAGAGCAAGATTATAAGCCCCTGAAAAATAGGAGTTTATAATGAAAACATAAAGCCACACCCAATCATAACACAGACTGTATAGTACACGTGTAACATATCTTTTGATAATATATAACGTATGTTTCTAGTAGATGTACCATAACATACAATTTGTGTTAGACTTTTAAAATCCCTTTAACACATTTTAATTTTGAATTCACTTTACCAATATTACTCATTTTCAATACTTCAACTGTTTTTGAAAAGTAATAGACATTTTGGCTTTGAAAACCTCCATCCCATCATGGAAAGGACAATGTGAAGTGAAGGCCAATCTTCAAATCTTGATTCTCTTCAAATGTTGCTGGCAGATATGAGCTAGTGAATGACAGTAGTGGTTCTCAACAAAGATCTCAATGGGGTCTCAAAAAGACAGGCAAAAGGCTTACATCACTGGCCACTGAGATCAGTAGCAAAGAAACATGGTCCTGCCAGCAGGATCAGCACACACGGTAGGGGAGAATTTGGGATGATGAAAGGAGAGGCAGGAGTTGACACCTAGGTGAGTCAGTCTGTATACTCAGCCACTATTGAGAGAAGGACAGTGATGTCATCTGGCTTTCCACCTAAAATGAAAATGAAAACGTATTTATATATTTTAAAAGGAAAAGTCAATAAAAAATGTAAGCCTAAATAAATAAGTACTAGGAAACAAATACTGGTATTTCAGGCAGGTTTGGTTTGTCAATATACTCTGGCAGAAAAAAGGAAAAAAACCATTTGATAAATAGTTAAAACGCACCAAGAAATTACATGTAATTTAATTGAAGCTTTTAAAAAAAAACCTTCCCTGCTCCTTTACAACAGCTCTGTTAAAATGGCCACCACCACATCCTCTGTTTATAGCAATCATAATAAAGACAAAATGTGGCTAAGATTAATTCTGCCTGACAAGAAAGTTACATGTTATACCCACAATCCTAATTTGAACAAACATATCCAATGTTTTGAAACTAGTAATAGTCTTGTATTCTAATCTGGCAATCAGCTATGGCATGTGCTTTTTTCTATTTGAATATTTCCTGGACAGCTAAGAAATGCTTTACATATCATAAGATTCTACCAGCAAGAAACTGACCAACTCTGCTAGTTCTGATATGCTAGTACCAACATGTCATCTGAGCTCCAAGACTGAGCTACTTGGCCTGCTCCCAAAGTTACATATCGCTCAGTAGATAGGAAGACTCTTTAGGCAAGGACAGTCTAACATTACTTCCATCTTCAAAACCTGCCATGGCAATTTGGCAGGCAAATACTGTCAATGAGTCCCACAAAGCCAGAGGAAGGGAGAAGTGAAATGTCAGACTCATGAAGGCTAGAATGTTTAAACTGTTAGGAATGTCCAGGCAGAGCTCGGAGGCTTTTGGGGCTCAGGTCCAAGCAGTGCAGTGGCAGCAATAAAGGGCTTCAGGTTCCACCTGCCTCTGCAGCCAATTAAATTCAGTTCTGAAGGGCACCTCTGTGGGGAACACATGATGACATGCACTTGCTCTGTCCTTCAGTGTTACAGCCTGCTGACCTTGCTCCCACGGGCTCACAGCTGGGAGAGGGCACCTCAGCAGTCTCACCCCAGTGCTGTAGTTTGCCTCACCCACAGCCCAGAATGCTCCCATCCTCTATGTCCCCAGTTAGTCCCTATGACCTTCCTAAGGAATGCTTACCTCTCACATTCAATCCATTGTCACATGCAAACTGTGCAAAAGGTGACATATAATTTGGGTCATAGGCCAGCTCATGAGCTTGCTCAGCAATGCTTCTTGCCGTCTGTTGTATACTCTCATAATTTGAATTCTAATATGAAAACATGAGGGAGTTATTTTTACCATAATGCCTCACATGATTTCTGCACACAGTAAACATCACTTGCAAGCATCGCTTTTTAAGACAGTAACATTTATCTAATCATAGTTTCCACCACTTAAGTTTTATTCCAGTTAGAGAAGACAATGAAACATTATACCTCAACTAAAATGAATGAGATCACCAGTGCTGCCTGCATAAGATGTCAATTAGAAAGTCCTTTGCATGGACTTGGGTCCTGAAGTTTGAATTTTCTTTCTTTTTTTTTTGGCCGCGCCATGCGGCATGTGGGATCTTGGTTCCCTGACCAGGGATCAAACCCACACCCCGTGCGGTGGAAGCATGGAGTCTTAACCACTGGACCACCAGGGAAGTCCCTTGAATTTTCATATTTGTTTTTTTTTTCCCACTTGAAATTCTTAAGGCATTCTTGCTAAAATGGGATGGGGTTGAAAGGGCAGATTTTGATAGCACTTCGGGATGACCTCAAAAGCTTCCTTGCTTGGGAATGCCCCCCTGGCCAAGCACAGTGTGCTCTCCAAGTAAGGGCTGCCAGTTGCCCTACTGAAAATCCCTCTCTATTCTGTATTCCTTCACCTTGCTTTATTTTTCTTCTTCTTATTTACCACCACCATTATAGCTATTCTTTCTTTCTCTGTATTATCTGTCTTCCTCCACTAGAATGTAAGCTCCATAAGGGCAGGGAATGTGTCATTTCTGCTTGTCATTCTGTTACCACACAGAGCACAGTGCCAGCACGTGTAAGCGCCTGACCTTTACTAGGCCCCACAGACAAGGCGTAGTGCTAAGGGTTTCTAATGCATGGTCTTGGTTTATCCTTACCAAAACCCAACAAAACAGGCCTTTTGTACCACTCCACCATTTTACAGGTGAGGAAAATACTGCTTAAAAAGTTTAGAAACTTACTCAAAGTCATACTGGTTAGTGGTAAAAACATAAGAAAAGACTAATTTTCCCCAGAGTCAGTACTTTACAAAGCCAGGAGAATATGCAGACTGGTTTTCACTTCCTTCCACTCTCTGTATGGGCCAAATCTGAACAGTTTCTTTACTGATGACAGCTCAGATCACATCAAGGCCCCTAGCTGCCTGCTGCCCTTGGCTGCTGCCTTGGCTGGCTCTGGTATGATGATTTCCTATCTTTCCCAGCCTGAACACCTGCTGAGTTTGCTAGGACAATAAAAAGTGAAAAAGACAACCAGCAACTAACACCATTAAATACCATTAAAATACCATTAAAAACACAAACAAGAACTCGCCCATCTGGACTTTTCCTACCTTTACCACCCTACTAAATAAAGGCTTGGATGAGAAGCCTCTTTTCCCTTCAAGTTCTCCAACTGTGAATATTTCTATCTACAACTGTTTCAAAGATTAGAACCATTTTTATTTTCCTAAATTCACAAAATAGTCCTTTCCAAAACTACAAAAAGAGATAATGCAATTGAATTAATAAAAATCAGCCGCCCAGA
The DNA here is from genome assembly GCF_003676395.1 of Aethalodelphis obliquidens. Classification (NCBI taxonomy): domain Eukaryota; kingdom Metazoa; phylum Chordata; class Mammalia; order Artiodactyla; family Delphinidae; genus Aethalodelphis; species Aethalodelphis obliquidens. The sequence continues at coordinate 15,799,258 of NW_020837972.1, read as the reverse complement.
GAGGGTCACTGTTTCCAAAGGCCAACCTTTGAATTAATTACCTTTAACTTTTTTAGCTCCTGAAGGATCATATAATCAGGCATGTTGTCAAAGAGTCCATCTGTCGCTGTCAGGATAATGTCTCCTAACTGGACATCAAAAGATGTGCTATCAGCGGCATCCGGGCTGTGACAAGGACAGTGTAGGGACAAAGTTAACAGAGCCTTTTAGAGATAACTGTTAAAAGTTTGCAATGGGAATGATGCTACAATGTAATGAGGCTTTAAGGAAAACTAATATATAGTAGCAGTCAATAATAAAAACCACCATTCTGAAATTTCTAACCTTGAAAAAAATTAACTGAAAACTCTGATACAAATATTTCAAAAGCTTAACTAAAACTATCAAGTAAAACTGAGTTTGATGATTAGTCTCATGTGGTTTAAAAGGCGGAAGGGTTCTTTTCTGAGTCAGACACTAAAATGCCTCTAAAATCCTGGTGGAAATGAGTCTTTGTTTCCTAATTCTTTAGAGCCAAATTCCATCCTCTCTTATTCACTTTCCACTCATCAGTTTCCCTGCAGGCTTGAATTTGGCTCTCAGGAGGCTGTGTTATAGTGGAATAACTGAGCACTATGGAGGAGAGCATGCAAATCCTATAAGAATTAATTCATATGAAATACCTGCAATGGTATTTCTTACTATAATACTAGTAATTACTAGTATATTACTAGTAATACCAAATTAGTATTACTAAGTCATACTTACTCTGGTAGAGTAAGGACTGTGTGTCTCCCAGGGTTTACAAAGTGCTCATCATGTATAGGTTACTTATTTATTAGTGTGCCTGGCACACAGTAGGTCTTCAAGTAATATCTAATGAGTGGAAGAAACAAAGTAACTGACCCTCCAAACTGGGGAAAAACTCATTACTATATTGTTAATGAAGAGAAGAAGGTACTTTGTGTGTGTGTGTGTGTGTGTGTGTGTGTGTGTGTGTGTGTGTGTGTGTGTGTGTGTGTGTGTGTGTGTGTGTGTGTGTGTGTGTGTGCGTGTGTGTGTGTGTGTGTGTGTGTGTGTGTGTGTGTGTGTGTGTGAGAGAGAGAGAGAGAGAGGGAGGGAGGGAGGGAGAGAGAGAGAGGGAGAGGGAGAGAGAGAGAGAGAGAGAGTGGGAGGGAGGGAAGGGGAGAGAGAGAGAGAGAGAGAGAGAGAGAGAGAGAGAGAGAGAGAGAGGGAGAGAGGCGCTTCTATATGCAGAGAATAAATCTGGCAGTGGCTGCCTCTGAGGACAGAATGTGTGGATGGGGTAGGGACAGAAGCTTGATTTTTCACTACATGTTTTTGTGTAAAACTTTTAAAAAGATATAAGAAAACAGATATAAGAATGGGGGGTGGGGGGAACCACAGGTGGGAAGAAGAGAAAATATATTCAAAGAGTTAATGGTCCCCTCAGAGGCTGGTTCTCAGCCATTTCCAAAGGCCAGCTCCACTGCTTCCAAGCCTCCAAGGTGAGGAAAAGGTGAGATATCTGATAATCTACCTTCACTTGTAATTAGGGAACAAGAGCCAGGAAAAAATTCATACACTGACCCAGAATATGGAGACAGAACCAAAGCACCCTAAGCTTGATTAAAAACAAAAAAAAAAACAAAGAAAAAACTTGTGTAAGTGACATGTTATAAAATTTGCAAAAAGAAAACATAAAAACAAACAGCCCACCCATGCCTGCTGGGGATTTACGCAAAGCGCATTGAGGAAATTTCTAGTTTGTCTTCTCTTGACTGAGGAAAGCAGCAGCACATCTAGAAGTTCTGTGACGGGCTTTTGGCAAGGAACAAATTAGCTTTCGCTTACACAGTTATACAGTAAACATTTTGTAAGAACAGCTACTAAAGGAAATCTGTAAGTTAAGCTTAAAACAATATTTTATAGATAAGAGGGACTAATAACTAAGGAGATAACATGCAGCTGGGAAACAAAAAAGACCAAAAAATAAGAAAATTTTAAAAAGACTGTAAAACTGGTAGAAACCAGGTCGATTTCTTCCGTGGAATAAAGAGAAACAATATAAGACATTTCACATTTGCTCAGTCTTTGGAAACTAATCAGATTTTAGAAGTTTAGATTAATGACCAGGTTGGCACGGAAGTTCTATTTTATGCTGAGGTTTTTCTTTCCCCAGGAGTGTCCTTTGCTATTCTGTCTGTGAGAGACTCGCTGCCATTGGACAGATCGTCCTCTTCTCCCAACACTCCCACCCATGAGCTTGGTGTTCCGCCAGCTGCAGTTTTGCCCATTTTGATTGAACATACTGTGCTGCTGGAAACTTTTGACTGCACTGAAACACGAGCTGAAATCACATGCTAGCATGCTGCCTCTGGGCTCCAGGGGAAGCAACCTCCACTTCACTGGCAGGCCAGGCCAAGTGCTGTCCTGACCAGACTGTCCCAAAGATAGCGTGTGAGGTACAGCAGGGCCGCTCTAGCACTCAGAAGCCAAAACAACAAGGATCAAGTAAAGGAAAATCAAAGCACTGTTCTCCAAAAACTGTTAGCTGAACTTGACATCTACGAACGCCTTGGGGTTCTGAGTTCTCCCTACTCCAACAGGGCTAATATTGATGTGCATTATAGCCAACTGAAGAAGGGCCTATAATCAAATTGTCTTCCAATTATGGTAATCTGCCTTAATCTGAAAGTAAAAAACTGCTTCCCTCTCTCTAGGAGTCAGCAATAGACTTCAGATGGGTAATACTGTACTTAATTATACAGTATGCTCATTCCAGTTTAAAAGATGGCAGTAATCATCATTTTATCTTAGTTTGGACTTAAGATTTGGCCCAATAAGAACTATTAAGTAGAGACAATAGGCACTTGCTAGAATGCTTCTACTTTTACAAAAGGTTCATTACCCATTTAACCACATTTATGAATTGCCAACAATGTTTGTGTCAAGCCCTGTAAGGCTGTTAAAGGCAGTGAAATCTGAGACTGTTTTAGTGTTACTCTGTACTCTGATCTTAGAAAAGATAAACTGTAAAAGTTGATTCAAAAAAGTCCTGATTTTCCTGGAAAGTTCTTGACAATTTAAAAATGAACTGAGAGAAGGTATCAGAAGAAAAAAAGAACAGAACACATCAAAAGCCCATCAGACCACCTCTGAGTCCATTTCCTGAAAGTTAACTTTGCCTGACAAGTTTTGCAGGGACTGCAAGTTCTATTTGATGCATATTATAGGAGGCCCTGAGAATCAGGAAGTTATTCTGATAAATAAAGCAGATGTCTGTTTGCATTTTTCCCCAATAACGTATGCAAAATCTTGTATAGGCAATGGCACAGACAAACAATGACTCATTTCTCCAGCACAATTTAACAAATACAACTGTATGTACCATGTGGTCTTGGTATGAAAAACTGATATTCTGTAAGCCTGAAATAGTATTTTCATAGTCTTGTCAAATTATCAGGTGTTTATCAGAATTCAACTTGGCTGAAATATCAAGTTCAAGCACAGTATCTTTCGATGTCAGACTAAAAGGTCCTCAGTGTGCCTTCTTTTCTCACATGAGAATGGAAAATGCCTATCTCCAACACTGTAGTTAAGGGGAATGGGAAGGAACCTGTTGGTGAGAATGGGGAGATTACCTGTCACTCAAGACGACTCCCTCGGCTTCAGGGGGTGCGATTGAGAGCTGGAACGGAGTGTTGAAGTAATGCTGCTGTTCATCTGATCGGTGCACAACTTCACCACCTCTGACAACCAGAAAGCCTGAGTCGCCCAGGTTTGCTGTGTGCAAGCGGTGGCTAGTTCTGTCCAGCACCACGATGCAGGCAGTACTGCTACCTAGAAACAAAAATGATCTCCATTTATTTTCTCTTTCTAGGCTGTCTCTGCATACACATTTTTATCATATCGCCCCAAAGAGCAACATGCCATAATTTGAATCTCCTTTGCCTAAACAGGACCTTTCTTAGTTATGGCTCCATATCAATGTCCGTAGTAACCTGATGAGGATCAACATGACGGGGAAAGAAAACGGGATTTATACTATGCATAGTTAAGTGGGCCAGTGATGACTTGGATTCTTCCACTTGCAGAGATAGGAAACAATAAAAACGGCTGGTATTTAACCACATTATTTCAATAGTGCTATAATCTATCTCAAATGCTCAAAAGGATGTTGTTGAGATATTAAGTTTTAATACTTAAAATGCCAGAAGGAGCATGTTACGTTTCCATGACATTTCTCATTAGTCATAGGCAGAAAGCCTTCTCTGTGAAATTCACTAACATTTAAGACAAGGCACATAACTACAATTTTAAACAGAATTTCCATCTGCTGAGGTCATGAAGAACTTTTACTGAAGACTGACTCACTATGAAGTAACAAGGCCAATTTTCCCAGGTAGCTTGTGGAATCAACCTGTTCACTTTACAGAGACTACCTGTTCAGAGAGAAGAGACCACATTCCAAGCAGAAGCTTCTGTGTACCTTTGCAGCACACAGCTCACATGACCTTCCCCACACTGAGGCTGATAGTACAATTAGTGAAAGTGCTTTCAAGTGCTAAAATTTCAACCTATGCCCTGAAATATGTGCATATCCTTTGATCTAGCAATTCCACTGTGAGGATTTATCATAAGAAAATAATGTGTTAGCTATTTGATAGCCACTAAAATTGTGTGAGAGAAATATATCTGAAAATGAAAGATAATTTAAGTGAAACAAGTGACTATTTTGCCAGAAAAATGGCAAAATAGAAAAATGAGCAGTTTACCAAGAAATAAATGTAAATGGTCTGTAAATATATTTCTGAAAAATGATCACTGCACTAGTGTAGGAACCATGGTCACTCTCATTTCACAGTGGTAAGAGAGTAGAACTAAATAACCTTTCTAAAGGACAATATTGCCCTGAAATATGTGCATATCCTTTGATCTAGCAATTCTACTGTGAGGATTTATCATAAGAAAATAATTAGAGATGCAAACAAGACTTAAGTACAAAAACACTGCATAAGATCACAAAGAACTGGTAACAACCTCAACATCTAAAATTAAGGGACTGGGGACCTCCCTCGTGGCACGGTGGTTAAGAATCTGCCTGCCAATGCAGGGGACACGGGTTAAAGCCCTGGTCCGGGAAGATCCCACATGCCGCGGAGTAACTAAGCCCGTGCACCACAACTACTGAGCCTGCGCTCTACAGCCTGTGAGCCACAATTACTGAGCCTGCCTGCCACAACTACTGAAACCCGCGTGCCTAGAGCCCATGCTCCACAACAAGAGAAGCCCGCACACCACAACGAAGAGTAGCCCCCGCTCGCCGCAACTAGAGAAAGCCCGTGTGCAGCAACGAAGACCCGATGCAGCCAAAAATAAATAAATTAAATAAATAAATTTAAAATAATAAAATTGGGCTTCCCTGGTGGCGCAGTGGTTGAGAGTCCACCTGCCGATGCAGGGGACACGGATTCGTGCCCCGGTCCGGGAAGATTCCCACATGCCATGGGAATCTCAGCTCAGCGGCCATGGGCCCATGAGCCATGGCCGCTGAGCCTGCACATCCGGAGCCTGTGCTCCGCAACGGGAGAGGCCACAACAGTGAGAGGCCCGTGTACCGCATAAAAAAAAAAAAAAAAAAAAAGGCAAAAAGAAACAAAATAAACAGGTTGTGGAATCAGCTGTGTTAAATCCCAGTGCTCTATGATTTTCTAGCCACATGACATGACCGTGGGCAAACCACTTATTCTCTCTAGGCCTCAGTTTCTTCCTAACAAAATGAGGAACAAAAATGCCTACAAATCTACCTCACTGAAGCTATTGTGAGCACACAGTAGATTCAATTCCTGTTGTTATTATTCTATGGGCAAAGAAAAAAAGTCAGGGAGTATAATCACTAAAAAATTAACAGTTTTCTTAGTGGATTATAGGTAACTTAATTTTTGTTATTAATTTTTCCTTAGTGAAAATGTGTAACTTAATTTAAAAACACTTAAATATAATCATTTGTGTCACTGTAATGTTCAGAAATTCTGTTTCCTTGTTATCTACAGTATATGCATGTGTATAAACTTGACACTTTAATGCTATCTAGTACCTACCCATTAATTGTCAAAGAAAAGAAAAACATGGGTATTGTAACTAACTGGCCATGCTGTCAGAGAACCTACTCCATAGCTTATATTAGAGCTAAAATCACCAATTACCCTTCCTTCCTAACTCAATGCACAGAAACTCCAATCATTTACATCATTAATAGAATCACCACACAAAAGATCTTCTGAAAGCTGATGGAATTAATTTAACTGAGAACAAAAAAATGACAGATGAGTAGCACAGCCTTGAAAACTGTGCTGCAGGAAGGACTCACATTGACTCATTATTACTCACTGACAAATTCAGGCTATCATTTTGCTACCCTTGTGGCAGTAACCCACTGCGTTAGAATCAAAATGGTCCTCGTGAGTGACAGACAGAGCTTTAATATGCAAAGCAGCACCAACGAAGGGAAGCTCAGCCTTACAGAATCATCTGGGCTCATAGTGTGTAAACTCCTCTGCCTCTTCAAATTACTGATGCGTACAGCGGCTCAGGCCCTGGTAGCCTAATACTGGGAGAAGAGCTCACCATTCTTACGTGTTTGGAGAGGAACAAACTGGCAAAGAAGAAAAGAGTGCTAAGAACAACAGTGTTGAATGTTCTGACAACTGAGCAATCCAGACAGGTCCCTGAGCAAATCCCTCACGCTAACATGGAAGTATTTTTATCACCTGGCCCTTATTCTGTAAACTACCACTAAGCCTTTTGTGCAGCAAAGAAAGAAAGGGATAGCCTTACTGGGATTAACCCCTCAAATTCTTAAGATATGTTGGCTTCATAAGACCTAAATCCACTTAAGGGTTTCTGAGGAAATAATATGTCAACAATTAGCCTGTGATGCCAACCCAGATCTAAAAGCAGCTAGAAATTCTCAAGAAATAAGTGGTTACAGCTATCAGCTTGCCCTTTATATTGGAATTATGTTATAGGCTTTTTAGCAATGGCAGAATTTTTAAAAAAAGGATCACCTAATCTTATAAAATTATTACTTGCAATTATAGCTGAGGTTCAGTAAAACTCAGCAGCCTGTCTTTGCCAAAACATGCTTGAGTTTTAGTTACAAATAGCTTAGAGATGTGTAGATAAGGTAAGAGAGAAGTGTATATGTGTCAAACATGGTAACGAAGGATTATTTCAACGTGTTTTTTAGGAGAAAGAGGTAGTCATAATATTCAGTGCAAGAAAAACTCTTATATGTCCTTAAATTTATTTTATTAAGCTCTCCCAGTTACATGAAGGTGAATAGGGGAAAAAGTAGGAACAAGGAAGAAATACAGCAAAAAACAAAGCTTTCAAAGTACAAAATCAGGATAGGTGTTACAGGTTTTAACAGGTTATTCCAAGTCACAGTAATTTAGTAAATGCACTGTGGGGTGCAGGGTGGGGTGGTGTTGGCAGAAGACTCAGGCCCCTGGTATCCCTGTCTACAGGTTCTTTTGTTAGATGGCACCCTGCAATGTTCTCTTTTCCCTCAACATGTTTCTGAGTATTGCAAGAAGCTTTAAGTCATTGCTTTTCATAAAAAAGATTTATCCAGTTAACATATGAAATAAGGGGTCAGAGGTTAAGTGGTTTGCCCAAAGTCATACGGCAAGTTTACAGAGATGAAATAGAATCTAGGATGTTTCACGGTATCAGGCAAGCTCAAGATTGCATGCCCAAAACAGCAAATTAAGACAAACCAGTATATTGAAACTTCTAGACAAGCTTTCTCTTCAGTTAGAAGGAGAACAAGCTAGTTAATCACAGCACAGAGAAGACAGAAGATGGTAGCATGATGAAAAGTACCCCTTCTTGCAAAGGTTTTAAATTGAAGGCAAAATTCTACAACATGGCGATCTCTGTTAACATTGAACATTGAGGGCTGATTTTAAATGTGCATGGTGATTGGGAGGGAGGCCTTCTAGTAACCAGAAAGATGCTGGCAGTTAGCAGAAACTTAATAACACCCTTTCTGAGAGCCTGCTTAGAAGGCTTGGGTAAGTTCCCAAGAAACCACTTAACAAACAAATGTAGAAGCTTAGCCAAAGGATGCTCCATTAGCATACCAGAAAACAAACACTGGGTATTTGTAAATTTTCTAATACAAGATTAACAGGGATCTACACAGACTAAATGTTAACTGCTAGTAGCTGGGGAGCCAATTTGCAACCTGAACTCCTCACAGGTAATCAACTGAGTTTTACATGCTGGACCTATCCCCTCTTTTCCTCCCTGGGAGAGAATCACTATCCCAATTATACAACCACTTGCTTTTCTTTCTTCTTTTATCATATTTTAGAATCCCTAAACAATACAGTTTTACTTGTTTATGTTTCTGAATTTGAAATATATGGAATCAGACTGTTAGGTGATATTCTGCAATGTCCTCTTTTCCCTCAACAACATGTTCCTGAGTACTGCATGCAACCTTAACTCGTTCCTTTTCAAAATGCGTTTTTCTACTATAAATGGGCTTTTAGGTTGTTCCCAGTTTTCTGCTATTATAAATAATGTTACTATGAACATTCTTGTACCTATGTTTTGATACACAGATGTGCAAGAGTTTCTCTAGTCTAGGGTAAAGACCCAGAAGTGGAACTTTATTCTGTAATTCTAAATTGTTTTCCAAAGTGGTTGTATCTATTTCAAGCAGTATTATGTATTCTGGTGTTGCCCACAGCTTCTCCATCAAATTGCTTAATAGGAAGAGCCTCAGAAAAAGAGCTGGGCTGGTAAGTGATTTTCTTGGTTTTTTTGTTAACCATCTCCTGGGCTTCTTTAGAGAGGAAAACGCATAGGATATCTACTTACCAAGCAAAGGTACTTTATTTTGCAGCAACTCACAGTAGCTTGTGGTGAGGATTCCAATGGGATTACTTGGGACGAACCGTCCTTCTTTTACTAACCGTTCACATGTCCGCATTAAAGTCCCTGAGAACTGAGACGGATCAACTCCATAGTCTCTCCATCCTCCTACACCATCTGCGACCCCTAAAAAAAGAAATTTACATTCAAAGGATATTCTTACCAACGTCTCAGGAACTCTTACCCCCGTTTTCCTAATACTAATTTTACTACATACTAGTACATCTATTTACCCTGAAATTCAGATTAAAAAGTGCTCAGGTTTAATGTATTAAACACTAATACTCCTAAGCCACATTCTCTACTTAGAATCTGATCTTTCATATACTGATGAATAAACACGTGAGCTACCACAGGGTGGCATTGCCTCCCAGCCAAGAGTTCGATTTCAGCAGGATTTTCATCTTTGTACAGAAGTATTTGTGTTATTAATCTCTGTTGTATTTTATAGGAATGAAAATGGATTTTTTTAAAAAAGTGCTGATGCTAGTGAGAATACAACTGAGCCAGAGCTGTCCATCATTAAGAATACCAAAAGCAGCAAACTTTTAACTTCAAATATTGGTCAATAACTGTGAAAGAGAGAACAAGATTAAGAATACATCCCACCCCCTTTCCTCCTCCCTCTGAGACAACCTCTATCCTGTACAGGGCCGCACTGCCCAGTATAACAGCCACTACCACACGTGGCTAGTAGGCACTAGAAATGGGGCTGATGCAAACTGAGAAGTGCTCTAAGTATAAAACACACACTGGATTTTTGAAAACTTGTTAGCATGAAAAAAAGGGTAAAATAGCTCATTAATTTTTATACTAATTACATGTTGAACTAATATTTTGGATATAATGTGCTAAAGAGAATACATTATTAAAATTAATGTGACCTGTTTCTTTTTATTTTTAATTAATGTGAATATTAGGAAATTTAAAATGACATGTGTGGCTCACATTATATTTCTATTAAACAGCACTGGTATAGAGATTTTTCATGGGTCCATAGAGCTGCTGATGAGTTCACAGTCTGCCTAAGACTCCTTTATCGAGAGGAAACCAGTGCTCAAGAAAAATTAGACATCAAAGTCAACACCATACCATCTCCTATTCAATCCCTTGCAACACCAAGCTAGTTGTTCAACATTAAAATCAATTTCTAAATTCAACAGTCTACTAAATTCAAAAACTGTGAGGTTGTTTATTTGAAATTCAAACTAAAATGTCAGATATATACATTATTAAAATTTTAAGTGACCACAAATGAAGCTTTCTGGAATGACAACTATAGTTGTTTTCAAAATAAAAGATCCGTGAACAAATGGGAGAGTTAAGCTTTTTACTTCATACTGTTCTGTATTATTAAAATTTTATTTTTATAATGAGCATGTATTGATTTTATGATAAAAATATTAATTAGGGAATTTATAATTTTTAAGGCTATCTGAGCATGAAACATCCTCCCCACATACACATTTACATTTTTTCTTCCAGTTTTATTAAGATATAATTGACCTACAGCACTGTAAAAGTTTAAGGTGTACAGCATAATGATTTGACTTACGTACATCATGAAGTGATACCACAGTAAGTTTAGTGAACATCTATCATCTCATGTAGACACAAAATTAAATAGAAAAATATTTTTTTCCTTGTGATGAGAACTCTTAGGATTTGCTCTCAACAACTTTCATATATAACACACAGCAGTGTTAATTACATTTATCATGTTGTACATTACATTCCTAGTACTTATTTATCTTATAACTGGAAGTTTGTTTCTTTTGACTGCCTTCATCCAATTCCCTTCCTGTATTCCTGCCTCTGGTAACCACAAACCTGATTTCTTTTTCTATGAGTTTGTTTTTAAGTATAATTGACCTATATTTACATTTTTTGTACATTCAACTTTCACACACACTTCAAAGAGCATATTTGGTGCAAAAGTAGGAAAGTGCTTATATGTATCCCTGAAAAACTGGCTTAACATGAAATTAACACATTAAACTATTTTTCTGGTGATGGCACTTATCAAGCAGAAATGGAAAACATCCTGAAAAAATAATAAGAAACAGAATTGGAAGACAGTAAAGAGGTTGACAAATAACTTACCACTACTGGAGAAGCAACTTTCCTCACCTTTTGTGACCAACCAATGGGCAAAATTTCCCTTTTTTTTTGGCCATGCTGCGCGCATGCGGCATGTGGGATCTTAGTTCCCAGACCAGGGACTGAACCCATGCCCCCTGCAGTGGATGCTCAGTCTTAACCACTGGACCGCCAGGGAAGTCCCAAGGCAAAATTTCACTTTAGGGCAATTCCAAATTAGTTGGTTAGATGATATGATGTCTGCGATTTGTTTCAAAATATTGGGGGGGGGGGTGACAAAAGAGTAGATGAAACAAGACTGGCCATGAATGGATAACTGAAGTTGAATAGTGAGAGGTACATTCATCCCTCTACCTTGATGTATATTTGAAATTTTCCATTATATAAAATTTAAATAGTAATAATGATAAGAAGAAAGATCCTTCTGCCTGCTGTGTGGAGAGCAAAAGCAGAAAAGGGAATAAATCAGGAGACTGTCTCAGTAGCCCAGTTGTGAAATGGCGGCAGTGCAGTTAGAGTGCAGGGATTTGGGATCCAGTGAAACAAAAAGACTCACAGGTACACTGAATGGGGTACAGTGAGGGTGGGGGAAAGAGAAGCATCAGGGATGACTGAGGTCTACCCTCCCAGGAAGAGTATCATTTTTTGGTGCTTTTCAAGCAGCTGTAAGGATATCTAGAAATTCTTACAAAAATTTAAGGTAGTTCAATAGGAACTTCTTTTGAGGAATTCTTACGTCACCAGGGATAAGATTTTACCATGATTTAAATGCAACAATTTGTGTTAAAAACACAGAATGCAATTATAGTCCTTGCAACTCCATCTGATGAATCATTCATTCTTCTCAAACTACTGTTTGCTTGAGGGAAGAATTTCTTAACCAGTTTCTGCTCTAAGAGCCACAATTAACTTTAAATACAAACTGGTTTCATCTACAAATGCCCTTCATAAGAAAACCATTAAAACCTGAGATAATGTTGAGAGTTGATCCCGGCACTCACTAAATAATCTGTCAGCAGGTTATAGAGTCTGACCTGGCACAGCCCTTCAACATTAATCAGATTTCTCCCAGAATAGAGGTAACCTTTCAGGCACCTGTTTGCTCTTATATGGGAAAAAGAACACAGGCAAAACTCCATTGGCCAAGACTCTTTAGGGGGAAAAAGAGATTCAAAAAGCATATAAACTTTTCAATAAAGCTGTGTGAAAAAAGTCTTAGTATACATACATAATTTACTTACAAAGAACAAGTTATATAACAGGAAGTTATATTTGGGATTAGAACCAGGCTAAAACCAGAATAACCTACATTTGAAACCTAGTTTAATTCATATTAGGCAGTTATTTCTATAAGAAAATGAATATTTCCTCTCTTGCATAAGCAAAAGCTTCAATCCACAGTGGAACCGTGGAACTGATCCAGATATAAAGGGAAATTTCATTCAGAGGTAAAGAAAACAACTGTTAAAGGAGAGATTGCTTCAGATCTTGAAGATATCAAACAACAATGGATAAGAATATCCCTAAGAACAAATGGAGGCTACAGTGAATACTAGGAAACAGAAGCTGAGGGAGACATATCCTGCCTCCGGGAAGCTCACCTTCTAGTGGGCAGCTAGACTACTCACTCATGGGATCTAGACAAACGGCTCTCACAAATGCTGCTACAGAAGAGTCAAGAGCAAGTGGTTAATGCTTATGGGGCACTGCGAGAATGGAGCAAGCTTTCACTAGGAAGTGGCATTCAGATCTGGCCCTGGAAGGTAAGTCAGATTTCCTCAGGCAGGGAAGAGTAATTAAAGGAAAAGAATGGCAAATTAGGTGTGGGTGGGGCTTGGGTGAGTGGGGAGAAGTTGAAATACGCAGGGCAGGGGCTGAAGCTGTGGGGTGCCCAAAATTGCAGTCCAAAAACTTTAAGCTTTATGCTATAGACCTGTGTTGTCCAATACAGCAGCCACTACCCACATGTGGCTATTCAGTTTGAAATGTGGCTAGCATGGATTGAGATGTGCTGTTAAATGTAAAATACACTCTGGATTCCAAAAACGTAGTACCCCCGAGATTGTAAAATGTCTTAGTTTCATGTTGAACATACATTTTAGATATACTGGGTTAAATAAATATGTTAATTGAAATTAACACCATCTGTTTCATTTTACTTTTTTAAATGTGGCTACTAGAAAATTTAAGATTACATATATAGTTTACAGTATATTTCTACTGAAGAGCACTGCTCTAGACAATAAAAAGTCACAAGGTTTCTGGGTACAAGTGATATAATCCAATCTATATTTTAGAAAAAATCCTGACAGCAGTGGACAGAACGGGTTCAGAGAGGTAAGAGGTCAGGCATCAGCTGCAAGATTTTAGGTTAGAGGTAATGAGAAAAGTAGAATAGACAACCACTGGAAATACAAAGGACATAAAGACAAGACAGCTCTCCATCAATACATTTTATATCAATAGGTTTCTGGATTTCAGGAATGAATATTGATTAGATGATTCCCCAGTTAGGAGGGGGTGAAAATGCCTTTAGAAGATACTGACTTCTGTCTCAGGTATGCTGAGTTTCAGGCACCGGTAGGGCATTTTTGTGGAAATGTTCTGTATGAAGTCAGGAACTAAGAGTCTGCACTGGGGAAGGCAATCAGGGCCAGTTCTTTGACAAAGGTCCAGTACTGACACCACAGAATGGACTGAATGCTCAGGGAGTATAGAGTAAAAAGTTTAAGGACTTAAGGGGGATCTTATCTTAGGAACGAGAATTCCTGGCCAAACAGCTCACTTGCGATTTGCATCTTACTTCAGGCATCAAATTACAAACACAGATATAACTGATTAAGTTTAGGTAACAGCCAAGTAATCCAATTTGTCAGAATGATATAATTTTTTTAGCGGTAAAGAGAGGTGAAGTTGAAAAGGTGGACTGAACTGGAAAGGCTTTGAATGCCAAGATAAAGAGTTTGCACCAATATAGAAGCTATTTCATTTAACTCACTGTAATCACCTTATGTCTCCATTAATAACATTCTGTCAGCGCACGTCTAGCTTAAGTGTTTCCTTTGACCTAAAATCCAATTAAAACCATTATTAGATTAAGATAATGGTTACATATCTGAAATAGCTGAGCAAAAAGCTGAGAAGAGACTATAGGGCACAGAAAATTCCTTTAGTTGTACCATTTACAACTGAAAATGTCAAGTTTTATGAAGTGGGAAATAGCCAACTAGAAAATATTTATATTTATGATTTTTATAAAATATTTTGCTAAGTTTTCTGTAGATTGCTTTTCTAAAGTAAAGAGAGAAGGAGAAAGAGTAATTCTGGTGTTATCTCCCATCATTTAAATATATTTTTTTATAGGAAGAAAATTCTTAAAGTAACAATTTTCATTTTTCTGATTAATACTTTTTTGTCTTTGCCTTAGTTATAATCATATAAAAACAAAACTTTGATGTACTTGAAAAAAAATCACTTAGCTTGTTATTAATGCAGAATTTTACTTAACAGCTTTATTCTAACCAGAAAATTCAAGGAAAAAAGATTTGGTAAGTAAGCTGAAATTGTGGAAGCTTAAAAATCCTCCTTCCAACTGCATTTGGCCACCTAACTGTGTAGCTGGCAAAAGGCTCACCTTGAAAAACATTTTGAACTAAGCGATCATCAGCCTGAGTCTCTCCATCATTATCCATTATCAGCATTCAGCATGAGGCTGCCGTTCTTCTTAAACTCTTCTTACTACACTCATCTTCAGATTGACATGCAATTAGTTACAAGACATTTTCCAGAAGAAAGTGATACCCAAAAAATAAATACTAAATTTCAATTTTAATATAAGCATCAGTGAAGAAAAACAGGTAATTTGATTTTATCCAATAGCTCTGGCAGAATTTCAAATACTAAGTAGTACCCAAAGGTAATATAGAGCTTTATTCCTTGCATCTTTGATGATCTCGAGGCATTTTACATTGAGCCTCATACTCTCCCTAATGAAGTAAGATGGTTCTACAGGGATTGTTTTTCCATCAGTGAAACACATCTCCTATCTACTAGGATGGGTACCTGATAGTGAACTGAAACTCCAGAGAAGAAATTGAGTAAGAATCTGGCTGGATCACAAGAGTTGAATAATAAAAGCAGCAGGAGACCCTCTGTACTCAAGGGATAAGGATATCTGGTTTTACACTTTCTGCAGCGAGCACTCATCTGACAGGGAACTGGTTAGGCAGTATCTATTGCAGTGCTACAGCCGGATTCTTTTCAGATGCCAAGGCTCTTCTTCAAATACTATAGTCTAGTGGTCTCAAAGCCAACCTTATTTGTCTAGGGGCATCACAACATGAAGCATTATAACTAAAGAAAAATGAGATCAGAGTATAAACTCAATTTCTATCAAATGGAACAGATCATACTTGTATCAACAATTCTGAAGCCTCAACTATTTGGGCATTAAAAACACTCCCCTGTGATTCAGGACTGTGAAATCCTTCTGCAAACAATTATCCCAAAGGGAACAAAAAGAAGGATTACTGGAAAAATGTATTCAAAAGTTGATTTATTCAGAAAAGTACAATTTGCTTTGATTAACACTCCTTTCAGTTCTCTAGAGGTGAAATTATATAGATTATCATGTTCCTCCTGCTTTAACAAGTGATATATTCCCTTTGCAAGAAGTTTCCCCAAAATAACCACTACGCATTAGTCCCAATGAAACCTGCATCTTCTAATTCTCCAGATACCAAGTCTACGTCAAGAACTCAAGATCTTGGGCTTCCCTGGTGGTGCAGTGGTTCGGAATCCGCCTGCCGATGCGGGGGACATGGGTTCGAGCCCTGGTCCGGGAAGATCCCACATGCCACAGAGCAACAAAGCCCATGCGCCACAACTGCTGAGCCTGCGCTCTAGAGCCTGTGAGCCACAACTACTGAAGCCTGCGTGCCTAGAGCCCGTGCTCTGCAACAAGAGAAGCCACCGCAATGAGAAGCCCACCCACCGCAATGAAGAGTAGTCCCCACTCACCGCAACTAGGGAAAGCCCGTGCACAGCAACAAAGACACAATGCAGCCAAAAATAAATAAATAAAATAAACATTAAAAAAAGAACTCAAGATCTCTAAGCAGAACAGCTAACTCAAAGCTGAGGCAATAAAGCTGAAAGGATGGAAGGAAGAAAGGTTCAACCCTATGACAAAATGTATAAAAAGGGACACTTATAAGCAAAACTCAAATCCTGCTCAAGAAATAGTACTGTCCAGGGCTTCCCTGGTGGTACAGTGGTTAAGAATCCGCCTGCCAATACAGGGGACACGGGTTCAAGCCCTGGCCCGGGAAGATCCCACATGCCGCAGAGCAACTAAGCCCGTGAGCCACAACTACTGAGCCTGCGCTCTAGAGCCCACACGCCACAACTACTGAGCCCACGTGCTGCAACTACCAAAGCCCATGCGCCTAGAGCCCGTGCTCCGCAACAAGAGAAGCCACTGCAATGAGAAGCCCATGAGCCAAAACAAAGAGCAGCCCCCGCTCACCGCAACTACAGAAAGCCGGCGTGCAGCAACGAAGACTCAACGCATCCAAAAATAAATAAATAAAAGAAATAGTACTGTCCAGGACAGTTAATAAAACTCAAATACGGACTCAAAGCAGGAATAAATGTTCTATTTTATGTTTTAGAATTCTAAACAAAATAACTATTCCTTTCTAGCTTAGTAAACCTGAAACTACTTAATAATTAATCAAATTAAAATGCACACACATACATATACACATTTAAACCCATTGTCCAGAATATTTCATTAATTAGAGACGGTAATCTACAGACTACTCTGGGTGGTAGAAGACGATTAGGAAATGATAGTGTGAAGGCAAAGAAACTCAAAGTCAACCTTTTTAAAAGAAAAATGGTCTTCCTCTAGCTCTTCTGTTTAAATACCAAATATTTAATGTGGAATGATATGTTTTGACTTAACTGTGGCTGAGGACCTTGGGTATCTTATAAAGTTGAAGGTTAAGTCACAGATAAAGGTCACTTCACTCCTTTCTGAGCTGCAACAGTATCTTCCTCAAATGCTAAATGCTGTCAGCAATGCTTTCTAGACAGGAGGAAGCAACAGACAAATCATCTGGGGGGCTCACACTTATTTTAAGATATGAACAGTAGAGACAGGGACCTTAGTGTGTTACAGAATTAAGGCCTTCTATTAAAGCTGAGGCTTCTGTTAGTTTTTAGATATTAGAAAATGTTACACAATGCCTAATAATTTAACGTTTAAATAAGAAAGTAACAGCAATTAAAGTCCAGCTATCTGATGTGTGTCTACTTGTACTGGCCCTGTAGGCTAAGAGAAAATTTTTCCTTCTATTTATAAGATTAGATCTAGAATTTCGGTCTTAAAGGTTAACCTAATATTTACAACAATTAAGCCATATACCCTGACCTAACCCTAAAGAGGATACTATTTTACCCCCTGCTTTCTCCACCCCTCTATAAAAATAAGAGCTGCTTTTTACTAAAACACCACCCTCTGGGAGAGGTCGAGTCACATGCAACCCTGGCACAAACGCTTTTTTAAAAAAAGTGAGAACATAATTCTTTTCAATAAGCCTGCCAAGTTAAGGTCTTCCCTGGTGGCACAGTGGTTGAGAATCCGCCTGCCAATGCAGGGGACATGGGTTCGATCCCTGGTCCGGGAAAATCCCACATGCCACGGAGCAACTAAGCCCGTGCGCCACAACTACTGATCCTGTGCTCTAGAGCCTGTGAGCCACACTACTGAGCCCGCGCGCCTAGAGCCTGTGCTCCGCAACGAGAAGCCACCGCAATGAGAAGCCCGCGCGCCGCAACGAAGAGTAGCCCCCACTCACTGCAATTAGAGAAAGCCCGCGTGCAGCAATGAAGACCCAACACAGCCAAAAATAAATAAATTTTAAAAATAAAAAAGCTTGCCAAGAACTGACCCTTAATTTCTGAAAATTAATTATATTTCCCCTATATATTGTTCAACTAAGTAATGACCTTTGAGGGGGTAGAACAAGTAATCTTTTTTTTTTTTTAAGATTTATTTATTTATTTGGCTGAGTTGGGTCTTTGTTGCTGTGTGCCGGCTTTCTCTAGATGCGGCAATGGGGGCTACTCTTCGTTGTGGTGCGTGGGCTTCTCATTGCGGTGGCTTCTCTTGTTGCGGAGCACGGGTTCTAGGCACGCCGGCTTCAGCAGTTGTGGCATGCAGGCTCAGTAGTTGTGGCTTGCGGGCCCTAGAGCACAGGCTCAGTAGTTGTGGCCCACAGGCTTAGTTTCTTCGCGGCATGTGGGATCTTCCCGGACCAGGTCTCAAACCCGGGTCCCCTGCGTTGGCAGGCGTATTCTTAACCACTGCGCCACCAGGGAAGTCCTTTTCTTCTTTTTATTTTCCATACTTCCCCATTTTTCCAGTAATGAGTACATGTTGCCTTTATGGGAGAGATGATAAACTATATGAATTCAGTTAAGAATTGCATTTTACACTTACATTCAATATTAAAGTTAGTCAACACATTTTATTGAACATCTCCTATATGCAAGACATGTGGTGAAAGGGAGCCAAAGGGATTTACATACAATAAAAGATTTCCCGCCCAGAGGAACTTAAAATCAAGTGGTAGTGCAGGGAATTGGAGCAGCTTAAGATAAATGGCTATAATAAAACAAAATAAACATGTACCACTAAAGCCAAAAGCAGGGAAGATCAGATTACATCTAGCTAAAGGAATTAGAAAAGCATTCATGGAGAAGTGTCTGATTTGAGCCTGGAAGGATGAAAATACCGAGTTGTGGGGGAGGAGGAGGCTGAGGAGAGAGGCATTTTGGGCAGTTCCCTGCAATTTCGACTAATATGGATAAAGTACAAGTAATAAAGGCGGAGGTTACAGCTCTAAGAGCAGAGAAACCTCACCTCTAGGTAAATGCCTATCACACCCCTGCCACAAACCTCTCACCAGCAATTAGCCAAAACAATGCACTGCAGGAGTTAAGGTATTTAGGAGGTCCCCCAGAAGCAAAGGGCTGGCCTGAGGCCACCAAAGTTCCTGTGGCCTACTGACTAGTTCAACAGGCTCGCTAAGGCCTTTATCTGCTTTAATTAAGGGGCTTTGCTCAATTATTAGCCTAGGAATAGTTATAACTAAATAGTACTCAGACCCAGCAAAGACCCAGTAAAACGAAGTTTTAAATGATCATTTCTGACTTAAAAGGCAGTGTACACACACTGCGCAAGGCTTTGGAGTCAGATCTGGGTTCAAATTCCAGCTCCAGGATTAGGATGAGGTGTACTAAAGGTGTCTTGGGTAGCTCTCTGAGCCTCATTATGTTCACCTGTAAATGGGAATAAAATCATGAACATCACAGTGCTGGTGTGAGGAACACGGATAATGGTGTTAAAGAGTGCCTCGTCACAGTGCTCAGCTCACGGCCAACATGCAATAAATGAGAGTTATGTCTCTCTTAAGGCCAGGGCTTCCCTGGTGGCACAGTGGTTAAGAATCTACCTGCCAATGCAAGGGACACTGGTTCGAGCCCTGGTCTGGGAAGATCCCACATGCCATGGAGCAACTAAGCTTGTGTGCCACAACTACTGAGCCCACGTGCCACAATTACTGAAGCCTGTGTGCCTAGAGCCCATGCTCTGCAACGAGAGAAGCCACCACAATAAGCCCCTGCACTGCAATGAAGAGTAGACCCCGCCTGCCGCAACTAGAGAAAGCCTGCACGCAGCAACGAAGACCCAATGCAGCCAAAGATAAATTAAAAAAAAAAAAAGGCCAAATAACAGTATATAGACCGGTCTGCCCTGTAGCAATCAGAAAAAAAGTCTTTGATCAGTGTTGGCTGCAAGCTCTACAAACACTGGTCTATGGTCACAATCAAAAGACAATTCCCATTCATATATAGTGTTTAAAAGATGAGGGCTTCCCTGGTGGCGCAGTGGTTGAGAGTCTGCCTGCCAATACAGGGGACACGGGTTCGTGCCCCGGTCCGGGAAGATCCCACATGCCGCGGAGCGGCTGGGCACGTGAGCCATGGCCGCTGAGCCTGCGCGTCCAGAGTCTGCGCTCCGCAACGGGAGAGGCCGCAACAGTGAGAGGCCCGCGTACCGCAAAAAAAAAAAAAGATGAGTGGTCCACTCAGCTTTTCTGGTCACACATCCACCACCATTCAATATTCCATTAAACATTTAAACAGCAACATTTTCAAGCACTAAGGGACAAATCTATATTTGTCTCCAAAAAAATAAATGAAGAAAAAAAGATTCATCTACACCTTGAAAAAATAAATTATTTTCCAGAACTGACTGAAGTAACCTTATTTAACAAATACCTCTTAAGTGCCTGCTGCCTACTGTGTGCCAGGGTTCAGACTTAGAAATTTCTCATTTTAAATGGGAAATCTTATAATGACAACCAACACAGAAATGCTAGTGGGCCTAACCCTCTCCCTAGGTCACTACAATAACAGCAGCGCCTGTATCATGACTTTCCTGTCTCCTTTCTCCCACTCCGTAATGTGATCCCCTTCAGGGCTGAGTCTTTTTCATACTGGTAACGTCTTTCATTCTGGAGTGTTAGTCTGGTTCCTGGCACAACAGTTCTCAATTCTTGCTGCACATTGAGATTACCTGTGGAACCCAAGCCCTACCTCCTGAGCCAGTGTGCCCAGGGTAGGCCTGGGCCTTGTAACAAAGCATACAAATCCAAACTATACAGGTGATTCTAATGAGACTCACTGTCAGAGCACTCACTCAAAAGTCAGAGACTCAATAAAGACCAGCTGGATCCAAGCATGCCACGAACCAGATAATTCTACCTCTGAAATGTCTCTGCTACCCTGTTTTCAATTCCCAAACTTTTGATTCTTCTCTTGCATTTCCTAACCTGATTAATGGCAGCCCAAACCACCCCACACTTCCAGGCTAGAAACCTTAAAGAAGCTTCCAGAAGCAAAACCTCAAAATCAACTCCAATTTCTCTTTCTCCTTCACCCTCTTCGTCCAGTTATCACTAAGTCCTGTTGATTCTTTGTCTGCAATGTGCCTTAAGCCCAATTACTTTCCAGTACCCTAAGTTAAAGCCCATTCTAGCTCAGACTATTTCAGTAGCTTCCTAATTGATCTTTTGCCTCCTGTTCTCCCATTACACCCTCTTTATCTTTTTTTTAAACAAGATTGCTATGTCCATATTACACTTCTAGTCAAATACCTTCCATGTATATACACTTATTTACTTGTATTTCTAAGAACATTCTCTAGAAGAATATACAAGAAACTGGTAACACTGGTTTCTTTTGGGAGAGGAACTTTTGCAGCTAGGAGACATGGGTGAGAGGGAGACTTTATGCACCCTTTTGAATTTTGAATACCTTTTCAATTTTGTACCATCTAAATGTGCTGCTTCTTCACAAAAAAACAAACTAAACCCAAAACAACAAAAGCAAAAACACCTCCTATAGCTTCTACCAAAACCAAAAAACGGAACAACACCCAATATGGCAACTGTGACCTTTGACAATCTGGTCATAACCTGTTTTCTAACATCAATTCTCAACCATCCTCCCAATGCCACCCCGCCAGCCCAAACTACGCTCTAGCTACAAAACAGCTGTAGTTTGGGAAGTCTTCTACTGTGCATTTGCTCTCCTCAATCTGGAGAGCCTTGCCAATCTTCTCCTCACTTGCCTCAGTTTATTGAAAAACCCATCTCTCGGGGCCTGACTCCATGCTTCCACAATATCTAACGTTTCTGTTCCTGTGCATATGTGTACCTTCTCCCCCAGACCGTGAAACTGCAAGGCTAAAGTCTATTTTGTTCGTGGTCTTTTCCCCAGCACCTGTCAAGGACTAACAGGAAACAACCAGTAAACAATGAATTCAGTTGACTGTACTGATAAGTTAGAATACCAACATTCTGATAAAGCAACTTTCATCTGAGAACTACAAAAAGAGAATGAACCCACTGGGGATAAGGGTGGGGGGGGCAGGGATAAACTGGGAGATTGGGATTGACATATATACATTACTATATATAAAACAGATTAACTATTAAGAACCTACTGCGTAGCACAGGGAACTCTACTCAACACTCTGTAATGGCCTATACAGGAAAGGAATCTAAACAAAGAGTGGATACATGTATAACATTCACTTTGCTGTATACCTGAAACTAATATAACATTGTAAATCAACTATACCCCAATAAAAATTAAAAAAAAAAAAAAAGAGAGAGAGAGAGAGAGAATGAACCATTATCTCATCCTAGAGTTGCACAAGGTGTTGTGCCCTCTTCTCACAGACTGTTAAAATAAGGCTGGATGGAAAGAGCCTTGAAAAGGAGTCTTGGAGATGACACAGCTCCCAGCTTTCTTTGCCACTAACTGGCTGTAGGACACTGGCCAAATAACTTCTCTAAACTTTAGTTTTCTCATCTGTGAAAGAAAGGGCAGGAGGACAAATTCTCTCGAGAGTTCCTTTTTCTAAGATATAAGATTCTGGGATTCTAAGTCACATTGCAAGAAAAGGGAGCCTGTTTTAGAAACTCTTTATAAAATAAAAGCTAACAGATACAGCTATATTTTACTTTTCATATACAATAGTGCATTTACTGCATGAACTAGTTTTGAAACAAAGGCTCCATTTCAGGCTTCTCAATTTATCCTTTCCCCTTAGTACACCACCTTATGTATGTTTTCAGAGAAGTTTTGATAATGATCCAGAGGGTAAAAACACTGCCCCATGCCCTTTTACTTCAGTTTTAACCACCAGACTAGAATGTTGGAAAAGTTTTTTTCTCCTTCAGGCCACTGACAAAAAGGCAGGCCAACCATTTCTCAATTTGAAATTCTGATGAAAGAATAAAAGATAGTTATAGATTAATTGGCTTCACTGAATTCAGACGATCTGTAAATTATTTAATATGTATGTATAGAATGTATTCACAAAACACACCAAAGACCATTGATTGTTCAGTGAATTCAGGGTACATGAACAAGAAAATAAGATCAGCGTTGCAGCTCAAGAACCAAGAGAAGTGAATTTTTAAAAACAATACATGCATAAATGACACCTCTGTTTAGACTTTCTCATTTCATAGAAACACTGATGACCATATTACCAATTAGTATTCAAACTAGAGGCCAGGAACAGTTTTCCAGCTCTAATGTAAATAGCTCAAATCTATTTTCTTATTCAAAACTGCTATCCAAACATTGATGTGAAAACAGAAGCATTTTTTGTTGGCTTCATTCAGCACAGCTAACCTTTTGCATCTACCTCAAATGACAGCACAGACAAATTTTGATAAGTCAAAAAACCTACTGGAGATGGCATCCTTGAAAGATCGAAATGTACAGTCACAGTAGTACAAAAAGAAAGAAGTTTCCTCTTCATGAGGAAATGAGTAAAAGAAAAATCAGTGCAAAAATGTGTTGGAACTGGCTTGAGTCAAAATAGTACTCGGTCCCTCAACAGAAAGCACTCTTTGTAGTAAGTCACTTCTGCAGTCTCTGGCAAAGTTTTTGCAGTCATTTTGTAACCCTTGGGATTCATACCAACAATTCAATCCGTCCTAGAACTATTCACCAGCTACAAACTTACTCACCGCAAAAACAACTGTTTAAGAACCTAGTAAACTTATAAATTGTTAAATGTGACAGACTCAAAATCAACAATAAGCTTACTGATGAGAGTAATTTCATAGCAAATGAAAACGTATAAATTAGTATAACCTTTCTGGAGGGAGCTACACTAATATTTAAATCAGAAACCTTTCAAAAGTTCACAGCCTTTGACTCAGGATCTCCTCTTCAAGGAATTTATCCTAAGGAAATACTTACATGTAGAGGTATTCACTCTAGTGTTACTTGTAACAGAAAATTGGAAATAATCTAAATAAATAAAAATAGAGGGCTTCATGTACTATATACACAGTAAAATATGATAGCTATGCTTATTACGGAAGTATGCTCAAGCTACATTACATAACAATAACATTACAGAGCAGAATACACACTAACCCAATCTTATTTACTAATATGTATACATACAATTGTATATACACAAAGGCTAGAAGAAACCATACTGACTATAATTGAGTTATGAGTTACAGGTATTTTACACTGTGCTTTTGTGAACATGTATTACTTTTTTTTTATTATTATTTATTTTTGGCTCCGTTGGGGCTTCGTTGCTGCGCGTGGGCTTTCTCTAGTTGTGTTGAGCAGGGGTTGCTCTTTGTTCTGGTGCGTGGGCTTCTCATTGCAGTGGCTTCTCTTGTTGCAGAGCACGGGCTCTAGGCGCGCAGGCTTCAGTAGTTGCGGCACACGGGCTCAGTAGTTGTGGCTCGTGGGCTCTAGAGCACAGGCTCATTAGTAGTGGCGCACGGGCTTAGTTGCTCCGTGGCATGTGGGATCTACCCGGACCAGGGCTCGAACCCGTGTCCCCTGCATTGGCAGGCGGATTCTTAACCACTGCGCCACCAGGGAAGCCCCATGTATTACTTTTATAAGCGCAAAACAAAACCATTTATTTAAAAGCACTAGATGCGCAAGAGAAAACTTAGGTTCAAGTTCCAGCTTTGATACTAACCTTACTGATGAGTCAGCCTCATAGATGAGGAAATAGATGCAGATTAAGCAGAAATAAGAGCAACTATTTCATAGTTAAAAGATTAAATAAGGTAAAATATAAAAATACACTGTAAAATCTAGGGACTTCCCTGGTGGTGCAGTGGTTAAGAATCCACCTGCCAACGCAGGGGACACAGGTTCGAGCCCTGATCCCGGAAGATTCCACATGCCACGGAGCAACTAAGCCCAAGAGCCACAACTACTAAAGCCCGCAAGCCTAGAGCCCATGCTCCGCAACAAGAGAAGCCACCGCAATGAGAAGCCCGCCCACAGCAACGAAGAGTAGCCCCCGCTGTCTGCAACTAGAGAAAAGCCCTCGCGCAGCAACGAAGACCCAACGCAGCCAAAAAAAATAAGTAAAATCTAAAGCACTGTATATGTATAAAACACTGGTAAGTTGAACCATTTTTGTGTCAGATATTGAATAAATGTTTAGGAGAAAACCGAGTGAAGTATTTCCCACTCTTTAAAGAAAAGGTTCTGCTCCCTCATCCCCACCCCATCCACCGAAATCCTGTTTGGGATCCCATTCAAAAGTATTTAGCATCTTTTCTTCTTTAAAATTTTAAACTGAAAGATCCGTGCCACTTGTCAACTTAAGTTTAAATGAGTAAGTGTGTTATCAGCCCAATGCCTCCTGCAGTTGGTCAGCTTTTGCAAAAAAGTTTTGATTTATGATGCAATTCTGTAAACTGTGAATTGTTTAATAACAGGAAACAAATGATTTTAGACCTCAGAGAGATAGAAAACTATCAGATTTTTAAAATATTTGACAACTCTCAAACAAGATAGATCACTGAATTTTATTACTAATGATAAAAATTAGGATCTAGGTAACCAGTTCTTAAAATGAGACCAAAAGTTATCACTAATTTTGAAAGGCAAACCCACAAGGCACACCATTTTTCAACTGACTAGAAAAGTAAAATTTCTTTAGAAAGAAACTGTCAACTTACCTTTCCAAAGCATTTCCCTAAAAATTCTGAACCTAAAGCCCCAGGTAAGGCCTCTCTAAAAGGCACGGGGACCTATATAAAATGAATTTGCCATTTAGTTTGAAGTTGACATAAACGTTTATTCAAACCTGACATAGGCATTTATTCAAAGGACATGGTTGTAGGTCAAATACTCTGACCTGGTGTAGTACTTCTTGAGTCACACACAAGTACAAACTCCATTTGGATACTGTTGCAACCATTCAGGTTATGTATTGCCCAGTTCCAGAAAGCACTGCTAAAGTTCAGGAACAGCCTCCTCCAATCCAGGTTCCCCCAACTCCCTCAACACCCTGCCCCCCCCCAAAAAACCCCACAGCACAACCAGTTAACATCTACATCTTATCTTCTGCTACAATTTAAAATCTTTTAACAAAAGTATATTTTCTAAAAAAGTATAAACAGTCATGCTTTTAAAATGCAATTACTTGCTCTATAAAAAAAGATTTATCCAGATTCCTTTAGGAGATTATTAACAAATTGAGAGAGAAGCTGGAAGTTAGGAAAATTTAAAACTAAGCTCAAGAATTTCTAGATTAAAGACTGAACAAAGGAAAAGTAGTTCTGACAGTATAATAAATGAGGAAATGACTTTAAAAATAATGTGCCTTATAAGAACCTTAGGAAAAGTACAATATATAGCAAAATGAGAAAAATATTGGGGAGCAGGAGTTTAAGAAACAAACAGCAAAATTCCTCTATCCATCAACCCTATAATCTATTTATTACAGAATGACAGAATACTCAGAAGAGTCAGAGGACTAGTCAGTGGCTATTTTTTTGTCAGTAGCTTCTTAAACCCTGATGTTTCTGAGTCCTAGAAGGCTCTTCTACTGAACCCACAACTCTCACACTTCCTTAACACTCCACCATTTTCTCTTGAAAGCACACAATTATGAAATCCAGCATATTTAAAGTACTGATTGATCTCAGAACTTACATATCTGATTGCTGACATTTAAAAAAGATTTCCCCCTCTATTAATTATATTAATGATATATAAACATTATATATTAATGATATAAAATATATAAAAAACAACTATATTGCTCATAAAGTTGCAAAGTTACAATATGATCCAATGATTCCATTTCTAGGTATATACCCAAGAGAATACATATGTTCACAAAAAAGCCTACACATAAATGTGTCACAGCAGCACTATTCACAACAGCCAAAAAAGTGGAAACAACCCAATGTCCATTAATAGATCAATTTTTTTTTAACGTGGTATACCCATACAATGGAATATTATTCAGCCATAAAAAGGAATGAAGTACTGATACATGCTACAATGTGGGTAAATCTTGAAAATCTTATGCTAAGTGAAAAAAGCCAGACACAAAAGACAGCATATTATATGATTCCATTTATATGAAATGTCCAGAATAGGCAATCTGTAGAGTCAGAATCTACATTCTGTTGCCAGGGATTGAGGGAGGGGAGTTGGGAAGTGACTGCTAACAGGTAGGAGTTTTCTTTTGGGGTGATGAATACGTTCTGGAACTAGTTAGTGGTGGTGGCTGCACAACCTTGTGAATGTTGTGCTACTGAATTTTTCACTTTAAAAGGTAAATGTTATGGCAGGTGAAAAAAATTCAGTCAGGGTTATGTCTGCTGTCAACAGGTGGATCAGACTGAATTTTGACCTTCAGAAAATTATGACTATATAATGAGACTAGTTTCCTGACACAGCTTGAAATCTAGATGAGGAAAATTCGAAAGAGGGCTTCTTGAAAGGTTGAAATTAGCACGCACACACACTCTCCCAAGGTGACTAGTACTTTGTTAAAAGGACAACTCACTTTCAGATATAGAGGTTCTACCAAATACATTAAAATTACCATGACTGTTGGAAAACATCAAATTCTGCCTAATCAATTCACTTCCTAAATAAAATTTTTAACTTTATATTGTTTGTGTAATCCTCATACCTTAAGACAACTACTTTTTTCTTTTCTTTTGGCCATGCCTCGTGGCTTGCAGGATCTTAGTTCCCTGACCAGGGATTGAACCTGTACCCCTAGCAGTGGAAGCACGGAGTCTTAAACACTAGACCGCCAGGGAATTCCCAAGACAACTACTTTTAAGACTGTATTACTCACAAATACACTTCAAATTCCTGGCCACAATCAAAATTATATCTAAAGGCTAGAATTTTTCATTTCTTTTTCAGGTTTCAATTTAATCAAGCTTAAATAAACACTGTGCAGTTTTAAAAGAATTACTTTACAAGTCAGTATTCAGAAGTCAGAACTTACATGGCATACACCATGCTGTCTTTTTTCCAATAAACTGTTGTTTAGTATGCAGAGGAGTTTTTTTGCACTGTAGTGAGTCATAGAGTGAATAAAGAAGTTGTGCACACACACACATCCCCATACCCTTGAGCAAGAAAAGCATTACCAGAACGCTTTAACAGTACCAGAAGACAGATGGGTTTTGAATTCACCTATCTTGTCAAGAAAACGTAACCGGTGGTGTAACGGAAAGAGGACTGGAATGGGGAATCTTGGTGCTAGTCCTAATTCTGCCCTTAACTAGTGGAGTAACCTTAGCAGAGTGATTTGACCCTCTGTTGTGTCTTCAGTAAAATGAAAGAATTGGATTGCAAGGTTCCTAAGTCTTACAACTCTCAACAGTCTTTGATTCTATTGTTAATTGGCGTAGGGCTGTGGGAGGCCCAGCAGTTACACGCTAGGCAGTTCTCATATTTTTACGTACTTAGGCAACCATGCCATATAGAGTAATAAGAGAACTGAGTATTAGTCACAGGGAAGAAGGAAAAAGTGTGCATAGCTCCTGCTGGTACTGGTTTACTCCTGTTGGACCTAATAAAGAGAAAGCACCTTTGCCAATTTTCCAGGGGATAGGAGTAGTTCTTATGTCTCACCACACCCACCATAGTTGGTTTTTCCTAAAAGAAATCCAGTGGGACTCTACAAAAATGTTGTCAAGCACCAAGTACTTTTAGTCACTGCATGACTAATACAACAGACCAATTCTAAATTAAAGAAATAAATCAGCTTTCTCTTTCTAATACAAAAGAAATAAACAGCTTTCATTCCAAACAAAGAGTCCTAGATGACCACAGTGAGTTGCACAGATAACTTAGCAATAAACACAGTGTCAACCCAAAGAAAATGAATTATCTACAGAACTAGAAGGTTCAAAGCACTGAGGTTCAACATAACATTATTATTCGACATAGCCTTTTTTTTTTTTTGGCTCCTCCGCACAGCTTGTGTGATCGCAGTTCCCCGACCAGTGATGGAACACAGGTCACGGCAATGACAGCACCAAATCCTAACCACTAGGCCACCAGGGAACTCCCTCCACATAGCCCTTTAATGAAATTCAGTTTACCACTCCAACTTCCAGAGTAAAAAGCAGTATTAAAAACTCACTGAGGGCTTCCCTGGTGGCACAGTGGTTGAGAGTCCGCCTGCCGATGCAGGGGACACGGGTTCGTGTCCCGGTCCGGGAAGATCCCACATGCCGCGGAGCGGCTGGACCCGTGAGCCATGGCCGCTGAGCCTGCGCATCCAGAGCCTGTGCTCCGCAACGGGAGAGGCCACAACAGTGAGAGGCCCTCATACCGCAAAAAAAAAAAAAAAAAAAGAAAACTCACTGAGACTCATCACCTCTTTCACGGCAAGAGATAATCAGACCTGCCTGGGATGGGATGGTGTCAATAAAACAGAAGTCACCATCATACGGACTGGATTGTGGAAACCAAAGATCAAATGAGGCCAACTCAGAAGTTGTATCAGGTGGCTCCCAAGAAGGCTTTCTGGAATAACTCCTCCAAAACAGTCCTAGCTAGAGAACCTGTGTTCCCTGATTTGCATGCAACTCTCTCTCTTAAAACGGCTCTTTGTCAAATATGGCCACAGACCACATAAGCAATCATCTGTCTGGTTATGCCTAGCAACATTCCTTTCAAGAGGGGTACAGAGCTGTAGTTCTTAATCTAGTACCCCTTCATGGACCTCTAGGTGGCACATGGATGGACTTCATGGGGTCAGTGAAGTCCCCAAGGACCTATGCAAACTTTTGTCTCTCTGCACATTTTGGGGGCAAAAGAGCCCTTGGGCAGTAAACCAAGAGGCTGTGAACCAAGGAAAGTTAAGAACTACTGGTGGTTTAGAGACAGATGTAAAACAGAACAAATCTCCTGACGGTGCCCATGTAAATAAGACAGGAAGTAATGCCCATTATTTGAGATGCAAAATAACAAAGGGTGCTGTCTTTTCAAAACAAAAAGAAAATATGATATGATGGTCGGAAGTTCTTGAGGGTCAGGTATTCCACTCCCTTCATCCTCTAGTCTAGATGAGGAAAATGAGCTGAGAGGCTCTTATCCAAAACCACAGATCACAGAGTGGCAAAGCTGAGCACCAAACCAGGCCAGGTTTCTGCCAGGATGGTATGTTTATACTTTTTTCAGAATGGTTTTGACCAAAATTTTCCTTATGAATACCCCACTCCATTAAGAAGGTAGCCTTCAAAAAATTTTAAATCAAGCTTCAGCCTAGAAATTTGACACATTAAAATATCCAAATCATAAATCAAATCACAAATCTTTCAAATAAGCCAGCACATAACAGATTTATAAGGCAGAACCTTAGTGGCTCAATATCCCCTATCCTGCTGCACTATAAGTGCGACTTGAAAAAGCAGCACAGGTCACAAGCTTCTAATTGTGAAGTGCCTCAACTGTAATGAAAAGCGACAGCCACTGACAGACCTTTAAAAAAGATACCGAGTCAGGGTCAAGCTGACTTTAGAGTGGATTTGTAGGACTTCAGTTTGCAAGTTCCCACAGGGAACTTTACTCAATACTCTGTAATGACCTATATGGGAAAAGAATCTAAAAAAGAATGGGTATATGTATAACTGATTCACTTTGCTGTAGAGCAGACACTAACGCAACACTGTCAATCAACTATACTCCAATAAAAATTTAAAAAAAAATTTGCAAGTTCCCTTCTGAGGAGTCTTAAGTGTTGCCTAAATACCAACTGATTTTTTTCAACCCAGGTAATGGAGACTTTCATGAATTAAACTGATAACCACTTTTCTAGTTCTATGTTCACAAAGAGTACATGAGTAAAAGCAAAGATAATAAGCAGTTATTCTAAGACCAAATTAAAAAATAATTATGGTCATAAAGTTACAGGTCCGTTTGTTCCAATGCCTAACTTTGCCTCAGAATATGAAATTTAAAGTAATCAAAATAATCTCACCTGAGAAGTGAAACCAAAGCGACATTTGAACCTAAGTTCAATGACAACATGTCCTTCAATTACAAAGGAAGTGCTTTATTTATTAAAAGAGACTTAACGGCGTAGGATTCTATGGCATACGCACTGCCTCCAAAGACATACAATATGGTAAAGTTTCTGATCGCTTGTGAATTATATTTAGCCATTTCTGCAAGCTCTAACTCTAGACTCCCAAACCCTAAGGTGTAACTGGAATGGGCCATTGGAAGCACCTGTGGCCTTTAAAGGCTTTAACCAATTCTCAAGGCTTTCTTGGCCGCAGTCTAGAAGAGGGTTTGACCATTCTATTTTGGGTCAAGGAGACTCTCTTACACCCCAAGTGACCTCAAGTGGGCAAGATCAGTTTGGAAGAATGCACTGCGAGTGATTTTTCACCAGGCCAGCGGCCTCCGCTGCGAGACTTCCAAAAGGATGTAGATCTGGTCTCGATCGAGACGACGAAAGAATGCGGCTGGGCTGTGTGGGGCTCACGACAGCCAGTCGGCTCGGGATCCCGCTGCCCGCGGCCGGACTGTGGCGTCAGGAGCGTGAAGAAGCAGGGATCCCCGGGGCACGCAGAGGGAGGAGAGAGGAGAGAGGGCGGGAGCCAGAGCGAGGTTCGGAGACTGCAGGTGTCGCCGGGGGAGGGGACGAGATCGTCCGGGGCTGGCACTACCAAGTGACTAACAGTGCGGTTCCGGACTCGGGCAAACTGGTCACATTCTCAGGCTGTGTGACCTTGAGCGTGTGGCTCGCCCGCTTTGCGCCTCAATTTCCTCATCTCTAAAATGGGGGTTGTTCAAGCGGAAAACGCACCTTGGATCGCTTGGCAAGGCGCCTGGCACATAGTAAGCGCTCCGTACAAATGAGCTACTATTGGCTCTCGGGCTCCTCTTACCGCCCGGAGGAGCGAGGAAAGCCCCGAGCAGGGGAGTCCCCAGGAGGCGGATCCCGGGCTGGGAAGGGGGGACCTGGCCGGGCACTCACCGAGCACGTCTGCCGAGCGGTGCCGGGCTACGAAGCACGCATCGTCTCCGTAGCACGCGCCCTTCTTAAGGAGGCCCTTACGGAAGTCCTTGCCGAAGCCGCAGCCGGCCGTCACGAGCCCGTAGTCGCCGCCGCCGCTGCCGCCGGCCCTGGGGTCGGTCTGCGAGAGGCCGCCGAGCACAGCGCGGGCCACCAGTCGCCCGTACGAGAGGACCGAGAACATCGCCGCCGCCGCCCCCCCGAGGAGGCGGGGGGCCCGGGGAGCAGAAGGACGCGGAGGCCCGGAGCCGGCTCTCTCCTCAGCCGCAGCCGCGCCGCCGCCGGGACGCTCCTCAAGGCGGCGCGCAGTCGCCGCCGCCCCTTCCCGACGCGCGGGGCCTCGCACACGCTCCGCCGCGCGCACTGGAGCCAGAGCGAGGTCAGAACCGGCGGCTCCTCCGCCTCAGCCCGACTGGGGTCCCGGCTGCAGCCACCGCTGCCGCCGCCATCTTCCACTCCGCTAGCGTGTTCCGGGCCTCGCCGGCAGCACCGCCCCCTTTGTGGCCACGCCTCTAGCCCCGCCCACGGCCGCTGCTTAGGCCCAAGCCCCGCCTCCTCGGCTCGGTGCCCTACGCAGCCACAGAGGTCGAGCGTGCGCAGAGGATGTGGACACAATGTCTCTTGGGAGTTGTAGTCCAAGAGTTGTAGTCGCTTTTTTACTTCACTGCCTAGCTTCAAGGACCTAGGAGGATTCCCCAGACGCGGGACCTAAGTTAAAATACCGAGAATTACAGGTGGGCTGTTTTCTCCCCTGCTTTAACCATATCTTTTAAAAGCTACTGTTTTAAATAACGCCACTATTCCTTTAAAGAAAAACCTGGAAGAAAGTATCGGGTCACATATCATTATTCTGTAGGAAGTACACTAATCTAGTGACACCTCCAGAACTTATATATTGGAAGGGTTTAGGGGAGGCAATCTGTTTGGAAAGAAGAGCCGTTTTGCATAATGTTTAGGAAAATTCGAGAAAATACTATATGTTCCTATTAGACGGTTGGGTGAGGATGGAGGGTTAGTGATGGAGATTCAGGCACGGCCACTGCAGCCATGTCATACAGAAGTGTTTCAGACTTTCAGACGGTTCTGCCAAGTGGGGAATAAAAAATTCTAGGCCCCAAATTTCTTTGTCTCAAATCTTAATTTTCTTGCAGGTCCACCTAGCTAAACAGGTCTTCTTCCCACCTCTGACTTGGGTGCTCAGAGAGGTCATGCAGTGCCAAAGACTTGTAAAGATGAGGGCCCTGCCTCTCTACTCCCACAGCTGCCACCTCTTCTCATCAGAAGGACAACTCTTAGCAAGAAAGGCAAAAAAAAAAAAAAAAAAAGAAAGGCAGCTCCCCTACTTTTTTTTTTAAGCTCTTAGCCCACCCTTAACAAAGACATCACAGTAGCCTTCTCCAGATTTTGACTAAGCAACCTTCTTCTGAAAATATTTAGGTTGAAAAATAACTAAATTTAATGGGGAGTTTGTAATGTAATGTGAAGATTAGCTCACCAAATGTGTGTAATATGTTTGTATGTGTGTATGAATGTACATTCAAATTACATACCATGCTGGTGGGACTGTACATAATCTAGCCCCTGCATACCTCTCCACCGCATTTGGTCCTGTGCCCCCTTCACTAACTGGGCTCTAGTCATGCTCACAGCTGCCTCAGGGCCTTTGCTTTTGCTCTTCCTTCCACCCACTAGAATGTAATTCCATCACATGAGGGTCCTATCCTCTTTCTTACTGTATCCCCAGAACATATGGGCACACAGTAAATACTTTAGTAAATAAATGAAAGAATGGGGCTTCCCTGGTGGTGCAGTGGTTGAGAGTCCGCCTGCCGATGCAGGGGACGCGGGTTCGTGCCCCGGTCCGGGAAGATCCCACATGCCGCGGAGCGGCTGGGCCCGTGAGCCATGGCCGCTGAGCCTGCGCGTCCGGAGCCTGTGCTCCGCAACGGGAGAGGCCGCAACAGTGAGAGGCCCGCGTACCGCAAAAATAAATAAATAAATAAATAAATGAAAGAATGAATGAATATTTCACTATATCCTAAGCACCCCAAAGGCAAGGATCATTTGCCATTGTATTATTACAACTAACGGGCAATGTGTAAATGTTGAATAAAAGAAGGGATAATTGAATAGGAAGCATAAATAATATAAAAATAGTATTTGTTGAATAAAGGAATGACTCAATGAATGGATTCAGGAATAAAAGAAAACTGAGATTTGAGGCAAGTGATCTAATTTGGAATACTTTTTGGTTTTATTGAAACATAAATGTATATCACTGAGAAGCACTGGTCCTTTTCTAGTTCACTTTTGATAGAACTGTAGTTCCTCTGGGGATTCCCATCTCATTCTATAAATGAATCTCTTTTATACCTTTTTAAATTCATCTAAAGACCTGTAAACCATCCACTCAAAGCACATTCCGTTATCCCAATTACTGTCATCATTAAACACTTTTGTGATTCACAGTGTGCTAAGTACTCTATATGTTTCTGTCCTTAAGGGTTTTCATCAAAATTGGACTGAACAAACCACTTCACATAATGAGTGGCATTTTGTCAAAGGTGTAGACAAAAAAAAGTTCATTTACTGGTTAAAAGATATAGCGATCCTAGGAATGCAGTTACACCTTGCTATTTTTTATGGCCCACAAGAATTGGAGAGCGCCCAGAATGAGGGTGTGGAGCTTTGTGGATCCTCTGCTTGGCATTTATGTCTGTGCCAGCTGTGCTAAAGGTTGTTCTTTTAAGCACACACCACTACCAAATCCCAGCCAGGATGTCAGGTAATTCTACCCCAAGGACAAACTTTTTAAAATAGCACGTCAACCCCTGTTCCTTGCCTCAATTAGACTGCTCCTACCTTTCATTTTCAGGGCATATATTACCTGATTTCCATGTCACTCACAAGAACCGGTTGGATGAGATGAGCAGCAACATAAGATGTGACTCTGACGCTGGTAACCTCTGCTCTGTTGGGGTGACTGTTTTCACAGTTAAATGATACGAGTGCCTTGAGTTTCCTGCAAATGAGTTTTCTGCAAATGAGTTGCTCTTCAGAGCACAATGTGAACAGAATCCTTTCTCAAAGATCCTTTGCACCTTTTCGGAAAGGAGAGGAGACAGGGCCTCATGTTCCCTTGAATCATTTATTCCAGAGCCAGTTCTAAAAAGTTTCACTATGTGGGGAAGCCAGGAGAGGGTACTTTGAAAAGAAAAAGAAAACCATCTTCCCCTGCCCTCCCCCAGGAGCACAATTCACTTGTGACATTTTGCTAGACTTAAAAAGCCCTAAGAGTTTTCTTCCTTAACAGAGTTACATTCCTAGCACTTCAAGGATTCCTGGGAGGTCACTTGTCACTCTCAGAAGCGAGCAAGTGGTGAAAATACTATCTGTGTTCCCAGAGTACCTCTATGGCATTAGGAAAGAGCTTTGCACTGGACTCACCCCCAGCACCTAAAAAAAGAAAAAAAAAAAGGCATGAATTCCCTAATGAGATTTTCTGCCACACTGGTACACAGATCTTGTCTGATTTCTTTCTGCTAACCTATTCAAAATGAGAATTAATTAGTTTCTCATCCTTGGTACTATTGACATTTGGGGCCAGATAATTCTTTATTGTAGGGGGCTGTCCTACACATTGAAGGGGGTTTGGCAGCATCCCTGACTTGTACCTACTAGATGCCAATAGAACACCTCACCCCCTAGTTGGGACAACCAAAAATGTTTCCAGAGTCTCCAGATATTGCCAAATGCCCCTGGGGGTGGGGGGCAGGCAAAATCACCCCCAATTTAGAACCACTGGATTATACTGATGCCTTGCAAGTGAACAAATATTTGGGGAGCACTTGTTAAGTCTGAGGCTCTGGGCTAAGGATAAAAAACGTTGGTGCCTTCATGGCAGTCACAGTATTGACACAGAGGGTTAAAATTAAGTAAATTTAGAGAGAAAATAAACACCACTGGTTGAAATAAAGGAGTGTGAGGAGGAGAAAGAGGACCCATTGGGGTGGGAGAACACTCAGGGCACCTCACAGAGGGTGACATTTGTGAGAGGCCTACATGGACAGAGGTCTGAGGAGGGGGTATAACCAATCCAAGTGAAAGAAATGGAAACTCAGCGAATGCAGAATGATTGGAGAACAACAAGTAGTCTAGTGCAGCTCAACCTTAGGGTTTGAATGAGGAATAATGAGAAATGGAGCTAGGAAAATAGTTTAGGAACTATTTAGCCATAAAAAGGAATGAAGTGCTGATACATGCCTCAACATAGAGGAACCTTGAAAACATTATACTTTTTTATTTTTAGTATTTATTTACTTATTTATTTGGCTGCGTCGGGTCTTAGTTGTGGCACACAGGATCTTTTAGTTGCAGCATGTGAACTCTTAGTTGTGGCATGCAGGATCTAGACCACACATTGTATGATGCTATTTATATGAAATGTCCAGAATAGGCAAACCCATAGAGACAGAAAGCAGATTAATAATTGCCAGAGGCTGGGAGGAGGGAGAATGGGAAATGATTGCTAATGGGTTTGGGGTTCCTCTTTGGGGTAATGAAAATGTTCTGGAATTAGTAGTAACGGTTGCATAATCTTATATATATACTAAAAAACAATGAACTGTACACTTTAAAAGAGTGAATGTTATGATATGTGAATACCTCAATTAAAAAAAATAGGACCTACTGCAGAGGGCCTTATACGTTAAGCTGAAGGTACTTAATGCTGGAGACACCAAGGAGTCACCAAATGCTTTTAATATGCTAGTAATAATAATAAAATAATAAATAATATTACAATAAAATAATAAAACAAGAATAGTAATGAAAGTGAGAGCAATAGATACCATGGATTGAGCAATTCCTATGTGCCTTACCTGCATGGTCTGCACTGACCACCTATTTACACATGAAAACACCCAACAGTCCCGTCTGCATTTCACACAGGACTTATTTTGTTTATTGTTTGTTTCCTTCCTGACTAAAATGTACGTTCCATAGGAGCAGGGGATTTTGTGTATTTTATTCACTACTTTATCTCAAGGGTCCAGAACACTGACTAGCATACAATAGGTACTGAATAAATACGTAAGAAGTGAATGTTGTTGATTAAGAGAACCTTAGAGGTCACGTAGAACAAGCAACTTGTTTTACAGCTGAGGAAAGGGGGGCAAATAACATGTTCCTCCCATAGGAATTTAATGGGTGGAGCTGGGCCAACTGGAGAGGTATCCAGGAGACTCTTGGTGCCTGCCCTGCAAAGCCCCTTTGAAGGCACTAGCCACAAGCTGTTCTCTCCATTGAACTTACCTTTCTTTGCATTGTGTGTGATGGTCATGTTTCTCCCACCTAATATCCATTCCCCCCATTCTCTGAAAATAGTATTTTGATTCCTTGGAGGAATAATCCATGTTGGTTCATGTGGTTTGTGTGGAAATAGATGGCAGAGAGACACATGACCCAGGTCTGACCAATCAGTGCACTGCATTCTCTTGGTCATGATTGGTCCAGTAGGAGGGCACATGACTCAAGCTAGGTAAGTGAAACTCCATTATGGGATTTTGCTGAAAGCATTAAGGAGAAATTCTCACAGGGTTTCTAAGCTGGTAGAGTGAAAGCTTGGAGCTGCTGATGGCCATTTTTGCCACTGCTTGGGAAGAGCTAGCCTGAGAATGAAGGGAATTCAGAGAGAAGCAGAGTCTAGAGATGGTAGGAAACAGGCTTCGTGATAACGATTAAACCCCTGAATCCAGCTTTGCCTGAAGAAAGATCAATCCTTCTACTCATATTAATTCCCTGATTTGCTTAAGCCACTTTGAGTTTGGCTTGCAAGGAAGTGAATCCTGACAAACACATCATATGATCCTCATAGCATGACTATAATTACTGAATCAAGAATAAGTCACCAGGGGCTTCCCTGGTGGCACAGTGGTTAAGAACCTGCCTGCCAGTGCAGGGGACACGGGTTCGAGCCCTGGTCCAGGAAGATCCCAGGTACCGTGGAGCAACTAAGCCTGTGTGCCACAACTACTGAGCCTGCACTCTAGAGCCCATGAGCCACAGCTACTGAGCCCACGTGCTACAACTACTGAAGTCCACATACCTAGAGCCCGTGCTCTGCAACAAGAGAAGCCACCACAATGAGAAGACTGTGCACCACAACGAAGAGCAGCCCCCGCTTGCCGCAACTAGAGAAAGCTCATGCACAGCAACAAAGACCCAATGCAACCAAAAATAAGTAACAAATAAATTAATTAAAAAAAAAAAGAATAAGTCACCAAACCAAAGGCAGCTTTTAGAAGGAAACTTATCCTCCGCCAGTTTACATAGAGGAGAGGGAACTGCCACTTCTCAGTAGAAAAACTGCTGAAGCAAAACTTCTGCTCTCTTTCTTTACTACCTCCATGAGATGAGGATAGGGTCTGATTGGTGGATTCAGAAAAAGATGCTGACGTTACTGAACTGAACTCAGGTCCACTTGCCTGATGCTCAGCAAAGCCAATCTACTGAAGCCAGGTTGTGGTAAAGAAAAGTACAGCATTTATTTGCAGGGCACCAAGCAAGGAGAACAGGCAGCTAGTGCTCAAAAGACCAAAACTCCCCAATGGCTTTCAGGCAAGGATTTTCTGTTTTTTGTTTTTTCTCTCTATTTGTGGCTTATTTTTTTCACCTCTTAACATTGTGTCCTTTGATGAACCAAAGAATTTTTTTTTTTTTTGGCTGCGTCAGGTCTTTGTTGCTGCATGCAGGCTTTCTCTATTTGTGGCGAGCGGGGGCTACTTTTTTTTTTTTTTTTAAATTTATTTATTTTTTGAACTTATTTATTTTATGTATTTATTTTTTTGGCTGCACTGGGTCTTCATTGCTGTGCACAGGCTTTCTCTAGTTGCAGCTAGCGGGGGCTACTCTTGGTTGCGGTGTGCGGGCTTCTCATTGTGGTGGCTTCTCTTGTTGCAGAGCATGGGCTTTAGGTGCGTGGGCTTCAGTAGTTGTGGCTCACGGGCTCTAGAATGCAGGCTCAGTAGTTGTAGCACATGGGCTTAGTTGCTCCATGGCATGTGGGATCTTCCCAGACCAGGGCTCGAACCCGTGTCCCCTGCATTGGCAGGCAGATTCTTAACCACTGCGCCACCAGGGAAGCCCCGGGGGCTACTCTTTATTGCGGTGCACAGGATTCTCATTGTAGTGGCTTCTCTTGTTGAGGAGCATGGGCTGTAGGCACACGGGCTTAAGTAATAGCACGCAGGCTCAGTAGTTGTGGCTTGCAGGCTCTAGAGTGCAGGCTCAGTAGTTGTGGCGCACAGGCTTAGTTGCTCTGCAGCATGTGGGATCTTCCTGGACCAGGGCTGGAACCCATGTCCCCTGCATTGGCAGGTGGATTCTTAACCACTGCACCACCAGGGAAGCCCCCAGGCAAGGGTTTTTAAAGGCAACATTGGGAGTGAGGGTTGCAGGGTGCATGATCAGCTCGTGAACATTTTTCTGATTGGTTGGTTGTGCGGTAACAGGGTGATGTTTCGGGAATCTTCATCAGCCTTCTGGTTCCAACCAGTCTGGGGTCTTCGTGTTTGTGGTCAGCATGTTGTCACCATCCTCCACCTTGGGGGGAGGGTCTTAATTTCTGC
Organism: Aethalodelphis obliquidens; assembly: GCF_003676395.1. NCBI lineage: Eukaryota > Metazoa > Chordata > Mammalia > Artiodactyla > Delphinidae > Aethalodelphis > Aethalodelphis obliquidens. Next base: position 15,759,664 of record NW_020837972.1, on the reverse strand, counting down.
AGAACAGTTCAAAGATATGTGTCAGATTGTTGTCTATATCCCTTTGGGAGGAACTAGGAATCCTGTGACTCTGCTATTCTAGTCATTAACTGCTTTAGTCTGCTTTTTGAAACTTGGGGAAGGCCAAATAGGAAGTGGGGTACACGGAGGGGCTTGTACCTGGGAAGGCCCTGCAGGGTCCTGCTCAGTTTCAGTCCCACCTTTTCTTTGATACTGCTCAATCCTGAGCGGAACAGGGGTGGGAGAAGAAAGGGTATAAAGTGTAGGATAGAGAGGTTAATCATAAAGGTGGCAGGGGAACTCAGTTTTAGGGGGACTGGGTTTCAATGAGCATGTTGTCCAGTCCTTTCTCTTTATTCTTTCTTGCTGTGGTCTGTCCTTTGGATACTTGTTTCCTCCTCTGCCATGGGGAGCCTGTCCCTCTGGAGGAGGCCTGCAGTCTGTGACCAGGTAACTCAGTGTAATCCAGATGTAGATTGTGTGCACAACAAAGCCATATTCTCCAATCAGGCTCATCAATAAAGCTGATACTTGGAGCCCCAGCTGCCTGATTTATGCATCTACATCTCAGTGGGTTTAGAATCTGGAAGGGTCAAGAAGGGGTAATTAATTATCACTCCATGAACCTCAAACATGTTAATTTTCTCTTCAGAAAACCTCAGAGATGGGCACGAAGGCTGACATTTGGGGGCTAAAATAACACATGGGATCAGGTTTCTGGTGTAGTCAGGGCTCTAGGCTGAAAGGTAATTGTGGGTTAAGTGGATTCTTGACCTGAGCAGTTTGTGACAGCTACAGTTGTTCGGTAAGATTTTAACTGGCAAGGGCCTGAGTACGAGGGCCTCTGGGGCAGGCCTTGACCTAACCCATGAGAGTACAGCTTTGACCTCAGCAGGCAGCTGGGACAGGGATTACGTTATTGGGAAAAAAGCCTTTCTGTCCCAGGGAAGGCTTACCTTAAAGAGGGCAAAGCTTTAGCTTACAAACATTTAGGCTCTGATGGGTAGAAGATTTTTGCTTCTTGTATTAGGTATTTCAGCAAAGCTTCAGGATGGATTTTAAACAGCAAAGACAACTAAATTCTGGAGTCAACAGAGATCTTGTCTGTGAGATTGTAGCCTTTTTACAACATGAACACAGGGAATAGTAGGTGGATGCTGCAAATCTGTCCTTCTGTAGGTTGTTCTGAGCTTCATTCAGGGTCATGAGCAGAACCTGTGAAGGGGCTGATCTCTTGATTCCATTTGGCTTGTCACCTGCTGGTAAGGTTCACCCCACTACTGGGATCGAGGTTTGCTCTGATTTGTTAATTGCATAAGCCTTGATCATGACTTTGGATCTGGGGAGCCAAGACCCTGAGTTTACCTGCAGAATGGGGGCATATTTTGTTAGTGAAAACAAATGAATAGAACAGGACCCTTATATAGGAGATATGCTTCTTCTGGGGTTGAGGTAGAGAAAGCTAATGAAAATCCAAAAGCTAAGAAGGCAGTTAATGAAGCTTATGCCTAAAAGACTTTGTCTCTGGGAAACAGGTTTGTTCAGGCAATCAAGGAAGAACTAGGTTGTTTTAAAAAATATGATTCTGGGGCTTCCCTGGTGGCTCAGTGGTTGAGAGTCTGCCTGTCGATGCAGGGTACGCGGGTTCGTGCCCCGGTCCGGGAAGATCCCACATGCCACGGAGCGGCTGGGCCCGTGAGCCATGGCCGCTGAGCCTGCGCGTCCGGAGCCTGTGCTCCACAACGGAAGAGGCCACAACAGTGAGAAGCCCGTGTACCACCAAAAAAAAAAAAAAAAAAGATTCTGTCATGCATATTTGAAAGTTGCTGAGAGTGGATCTAAAAAGTCTTCATCACAAGAAAAAACATTTTTTTTGTAACCATGTATGGTGATGGATGTTAACTAGAATTACTGTAGTGATCATTTTGCAATATATACAAATATCAAATTATTTTTAAACTAGTATAATGTTATATGTCAAATATACCTCAAATATAACAGTTTTTAAAAACAGCTTCTGTCATGCTACCAGAACAGAACCAGTGGAAGAGTGAAAGGCAAATAAAAGAAGAATGACTGACTAAACTGGAGGAAGGCAGGGATTTTTTTTTTAAATTTACAATATTTTTAATCATGCTAAAGAGAAACAGACACATAAATCTGGAAGTGAGACTGGCAGAGGTAACAGCAGATTTCTGTCTTCTCCCATCTGTTGCCCCCTGTGGGGCATGAATCCTTGGTTCCGGGAGGAGAATGGGGGGATGTTTGCACTCCTTAAACTGCTCTTTTCTGCTTGGAATTTTCTTTCAATGCGGGTATAATTGACTTCACCCAGGTTTTCTGTGCCCTGTGGGATGCTTTTCCTCTGTGGTCTCAAAAGTCTTTGCTTCCAGCTTGCTCCCATCTTCACAATGATTACTCTCCTCAGCAGGGCAGAGATTTTTTAAAGCTAAAACTGTGATCTTAGTAGACAGACCAGACAGATATGAAAGGGAAATGAGTTTGGTTTTTTTAAATTATACTTAAAAAAATTTTTTTTCTTTCCCTTTGGCCACGCCCCGAGGCTTGCAGGATCTTAGTTCCCCGACCAGGTATCGAACCCGGCCCCATAATGGAAGCGTGGAGTCCTAACCGCTGGACTGCCAGGGAATTCCCGGGAAATGAGTTTTTGAAGGCTCAGCTAGGTAGATATTAAGAGGGTGAATAGACTCATACCTATGTGGAAACGAGAGGAAATAGGGGTAAAATTACAGATTTGTGGGAAGATATTATTTTAAAAGTGGTGGGAGGACATTGGTAATCCCTCTGGGGGAAAAAGAAATTAAATTGGATCCCTAACTCACAACGTATACAAGAGTAAATTCCAGAGGTCAAAAGCAAAAGCAGGGGCTTCCCTGGTGGCGCAGTGGTTAAGAACCTGCCTGCCAATGCAGGGGACATGGTTTCAAGCCCTGGTCTGGGAAGATCCCACATGCCGCGGGGCAACTAAACCTGTGTGCCAAAACTACTGAACCTGCGCTCCAGAGCCCGTGAGCCACAACTACTGAAGCCCGCGTGCCTAGAGCCCGTGCTCCGCAACAAGAGAATCCACCGCAATGAGAGGCCCGCGCACCACCACAACGAAGAGTAGCCAGCGCTCGCTGCAAGTAGAGAAAGCCCGCATGCAGCAACGAAGACCCAACACAGCCAAAAAAAAAGAGAAAGGACTTGAATAGACATTTCTCTAAAGAAGGTAAACAAATGGCCAATAAGCATAGGAAAAGATGCTGAACATCACTAATTGCCAGGGAAATGCAAATCAAAATCACAAAGAGATACCCCCTCACACATATTAAGATGGTTACTATTTAAAAAACACAAAACCCAGATGATAAAGAAATGTTATCAAGGCTGTAGGAAAAATGGAGCTCTTGTGCACTGTTGGTGGAGCTCTTGTGTGTAAAATGGTGCAGACTCTGTTCCTCAAAAATGAAACAGAATTACCATATGATAGAGCAATTCCACTTTTGGGTATATACCTGAAAGAACTGAAAGCTGGGACTCAAGCAGATTTTTTTTTTTTTTTTTTTTTTTTGGCTGCATTGGGTCTTCATTGCTGCACCCTGGCTTTCTCTAGTTGCGGTGAGCGGGGGCTACTCTTCGTTGCGGTGGGCGGGCTTCTCATTGCGGTGGCTTCTCTTGTTGCAGAGCACAGGCTCTAGGTGCGTGGGCTTCAATAGTTGTGGCTCGTGGGCTCTAGAGTGCAGGCTCAGTAGTTGTGGCGCACAGGTTTAGCTGCTCCGCAGCATATGGGATTTTCCTGGGCCAGGGCTTGAACCTGTGTCCCCTGTGTTGGCAGGCAGATTCTTTTTTGTTTTTTGGCAGGCAGATTCTTAACCACTGCACCACCAGGGAAGTCCCTCAAAAAGATATTTGTATACCCATGTTCCTAACAGCATAATTCACAATAGTCAAAAGGTGGAAGCAACCCAAGTGTCCATTGATGGGTGACCTGATAAATAAAATGTGATATATACATATGATGGAATATTATTCTTTCTTAAGAAGGAAGGAAATCCTGATACATGTTACAACATGGATGAATTTTGAGGGCATTATGGTAAGTGAAATAAGCCAGACACAAAAAAGACAAACACTATATGTTTCTGCTTTTATGAGGTAGCTAGAGGAATCAAATTCATAGAGACAGAAAGTAGAATGGTGATTGCCAGGAGCTGGAGGGCAGAGAGAACAGGGAGTTATTGTTTAATGTGTACAGAGTTTCAGTTTTGCAAGATGAAAACAGTTCTGGAGATGGATGGTTGTGATGATTGCAGAACAATGTGAATGTACTTAATGCCACTGAACCATACATTTTAAAATGCTGTCTTATTTCTCCAAAGAAGATATACAGATTGCCAACAAACACATGAAAGAATGCTCAACATCACTAATTATTAGAGAAATGCAAATCAAAACTACAATGAGGTATCACCTCACACCAGTCAGAATGGCCATCATCAAAAAATCTACAAACAATAAATGCTGGAGAGGGTGTGGAGAAAAGGGAACCCTCTTGCACTGTTGGTGGGAATGTAAATTGATACAGCCACTGTGGAGAACAGTATGGAAGTTCCTTAAAAAACTAAAAATAGAACCACCATGTGACCCAGCAATCCCACTACTGGGCATATACCCTGAGAAAACCATAATTCAAAAAGAGTCATGTACCCCAATGTTCATTGCAGCTCTATTTACAATAGCCAGGACATGGAAGCAACCTAAGTGTCCATTGACAGATGAATGGATAAAGAAGATGTGGCACATATATATAATGGAATATTACTCAGCCATAAAAAGAAACGAAATTGAGTTATTTGTGGTGAGGTGGATGGACCTAGAGTCTGTCATACAGAGTGAAGTAAGTCAGAAAGAGAAAAACAAATACCGTATGCTAACACATAATATGGAAAAAAAAAAAAAAAAAAAAAGGTTTTGAAGAACCTAGGGGCTGGACAGGAATAAAGATACAGACGTAGAGAATGGACTTGAGGACATGGGGAGTGGGGGAAGGGTAAGCTGGGACAAAGTGAGAGAATGGCATGGACATATATACACTACCAAATGTAAAATAGATAGCTAGTGGGAAGCAGCCTCATAGCACAGGGAGATCAGCTCAGCGTTGCTTTGTGACCACCTAGAGGGGAGGGATAGGGAGGGTGGGATAAGGAGGGTGGGAGGGAGCCGCAAGAGGGAGGAGATATGGGGATGTATGTATATGTATAGCTGATTCACTTTGTTATAAAGCAGAAATTAACACACCATTATAAAGCAATTATACTCCAATAAAGATGTTAAGAAAGAAATGCTGTCTTAAATTTCATGTCATGCATGTTTTACCATAGTTAACATTTTTTAAAAGGTTAGAGCTTCTGCATAACAAAAGTCACCATTAAAAAAATACTTAAAGAAAAACGATAAGCCACAGCCTGAGAGAAAGTATTTGTGATGCATAAAACCAAAAAAGGATTAGTATCCAGAGTACATCAAGAACTCCTTCATATTAGTAAAGAAATAGAAATAACTCAATAGAAAAGTAGAAAAATATAAAAAATGCCCAACAGTATGTTAAATTAATTAAACAAGGAGGCCATTAGATTGAGGTGGTTCTAAGGCCTTAGCAGCCTGCATAAGCCAGCCGAAAAGTAAATGCCTCAAGGTTAAGAAATCGAAACCTAAAGACAACCAATCACAAACAGCCAAATAGTCTTTCCCAAATAAGGCAACGGCTTAAGTACAGCCAATCAAATAATTTCCTTGCTTTGCTTCTGCATCTTCTCAACAAAAGTCTTGCCCCTAGCTCCTGTCAGTGAAGCACACCCAACCACTTCTGGTTTGGCATTGCCCTATTCAAATTGATTTTTGCTCAAGTAAACTCTTAAATTTTTTTTCTTTTTAAAAATTGAAGTATAGTTAATTTACAATATTGTGTTAGTTTTATTAAAATTTTTGATTTGCCTCAGTTTATCTTTTAACAAGAGGCATTTCAGAAGAGAAAACCCAATAGACATATGAAGAGAGACCGAATTTCATTAGTAATCAGGGAGATGACTGGAATGGGGAGGCTAAATTACAGTGGGCAGAGAAAGCCTCTCTGAATAGGTGTCATTTGAACTGAGATCTAAGTGAAAATTTGAGCAAAACAGCCATCCGTACAGAGTTCTGGAGGGGGACTTCCCTGGCTGTCCAGCGGTGAAGACTCTGAACTCACAATGCAGGGGGCCCGGGTTTGATCCCTGGTTGGGGAACTAGATCCCACATGCCACAACTAAGAGCCTGCATGCCGCAACTAAAGAATCCCACATGCTGCAAGGAAGATCCTGCACATGGCAACAAAGATGCCGTGTGCCGCAACTAAGACCTGGTGCAGCCAAATAAATAAATAAATAAATAAATAAAGTTCTGTAGGAAGGGCATTCCAGGCAGAGGGAAGAGCAAATGCAAATGTCCTGGGCTGGAATAAGTTTGGCGATGTCTCACTCAGCCCAGGTTGCCATAACAAAATACCACAGACTTGATGGCTTAAAGAACAGAAATTATTTTCTCACAGTTCTGGAAGCTGGAAGTCTGAGAACAGGGTGCCAGCATACTTGGGTTCTGATGAGAGTTCTCTTCCTGGCTTGCAGATGGCCACCTTCTCATAGTGCCTTCACGTGGCTTCCTCTTCTTATAAGGCCACAGTCCTATTGGATTAGAGCCCCACCCTTATGACTTTAATTTCAGTTACTTCCCCAAAGCCTTATCACTAATTTCAGTCCCACTGGGGGTTAAGGCTTCAACATATGAATTTTGAGGGACACAGCATTCAGTCCATAATACCTCAGTGTGGGGCTTGCTTTAAAAAGTCAATTTGAGGGAATTCCCTGGTGGTCCAGTGGTTAGGACTGTGTGCTTCCATTGCAGCGGGCACAGGTTTGATCCCTGGTTGGGGAACTAAGATCCCACAAGCCTCATGGCTAAGAAAAAAAAAAAATGTCAATTTGAGGAGGCCAGGACTTCAGTACTGAATGTGGAAGTGAAAACCTACAGATCAACTGTAAGATAGAATGACTCCTCCCACAGTCCATTTTTGGAAGTATAAAGAAGTAAAGCTTATACAGGCTGAGGGGAGGGGAATTTGGGGGCAAGTTATATTGGCTTTTAATTCCTTGCCAAAGGCACAAAAACTCTGTTCCCCTTCACAGGGGGTTTCCCTCCTCTGTCCTCTGAGTTTGACAACAGAATGAGATGCAGTTCCTAAGTTCCTTCTTTCTTTGCTACCCTCCATGGTAACACAGGGCTCTTAGTTAATAGGTTTTACTGCTAATTACCAGGGAACAACAGAAGTATAACAAACAACAATGTCTAAACATGACTCATTCAAATAGAGAATAATCACATGTCAAAAATTTCTTCACCTTGTTAAAGAGGAAACAGTAAGATGGTGAAGCTGGTTCAGAGAGCATTTTGAGGAAGTAGATATTTGAGGAGGGGGTCTTAGATAATAAACTGGTTAATCTCTGCAGGGTAATAAAAAATGATAAGCTTTGGGATTCTTTTTTATACTGGAAAGGAATACTTTGGAACTCAAAACAGACAAAAATCTGAGCCTTTAATAAATAGTAAATAGCTAAGCAAACAAAAATACGTTCCTTGGCCTACATATATGGCCAGTGGGCCAAATCTGGCTCTGCTGCTTGCATTTATAATAAGGTTTTATTGGACCACAGACACATCCATTTGTTTACATATTGTGTAAGGCTGCTTTTGCTCTAAACAACAGAGTATTATGATGACAGAGTTGAGTAGTTGACAGAGAGCAGATAGCCCAAAAGTGTAAAATATATACTATCTTGGACCTTTACAGAAAAAGTTTGCCAACCCCTGCTAGAGAATTAATCCTTGGGTGGGCTTGTTAATCAACGTCCTAGATGGCATGGCACTGCCCTCTCTTGGTCTTATTTGCAAAATTTGGCTAATTTTTCTTAAACAGGAGACGTTTGGCTTAAAAGTTGAGGGACATTTGAAGAGTTGTCATCTCTGGCCTATAATTCATAAATCCTCCTGTCCACCCACTTCAACACCCCAGCACCCGCTTTGTGCATTGGTGACTGTCTCAATGCACCTCCTTTTAAGGGCAAGGAGACCTGAAAAATAATTGGTGTTAAGTAATGTCCTTTACAACGTCATTTTGCTCAACAGGGCATTCTGTCTTGGAATTAGGACTCCAGTTAGGGCTTGTGCCTCATAGTAATAGTACATTCACATGGAAGGGTTTCTTGGGATGTTCTCTGAGCTTCTTTGAATTAAGTTCTACAGCTGTTGCAAACTGCAAGTTTTGAGAAGGCAGCAATAGTGTGTGCTTGACCACTGCTGCTTCCCTGGTTCCTGGCACATAGTAGGTGCTCAGTAAAATATTTGTTGATTGAATGATAGAGCCAATGAAAGACTAAAGACAGAGGGTTTGTTTTCTCCTCACGGTCAGCCCCGTGTGAGGAACAAAGTTTTGGTGACAAAGGCTGCCACCTGCAGGAAGAAAGGTGAAACTGCAAGATTCAGAACTGCTAGGCCCCGAGGAAAATACAGTCAACTGCAAGGCAAGATTACCAGAGAATCAGTTTTTTCTCCTTTAGCTTAAGACAGAATTAATCAACATCATTTTGTCCTTTACAATTAAGGAAACCTGCACCCTTTCTTTAATAACATTTAAAGCCTTTGGAGTGCTTAATAAGTGCCCAGCACCATCCCACGCACACACAATTTTGCGGTAAGTACCACTAGTCATCTCCATTTTGTAAATGAGGAATCTGAGCAGAGAAAGCATGACCAAGTTACACAGCTAGAAGGTGGCAAAACTAGGAGTTTGAACCCAAACATCGTGGCTTCAGAATGCGTGCGTTTAATCATTTCACTATACTACCTCACTATGCCTGATATGGAAAATGTCTATAGGAAACATAGAAACATGGCAAATGGAACCCATGCAGATATCTCTGCTCTCTCCTGAACACTATTAAAATGATAGAAAAGGGATCCAAAAGGTCTAAACTCACAGAGAACAGGAGAGAAGATGACTGCTCATGAGAGATGTCAAATCCTTTTCAGAAGGTAGGAAGTAGATGGATGATTTAACTGAGTGGAGAAACCCTAGGAAGGGGAGGCCAGTGAGGAGTAAGCCTGAGCCCTTGGCAGTGAAAGTGCAGTGTTCTAACCACTGGACAGCCAGGGAATTCTCCTGAAAACAGATCATTAACTGTACATCTATACTAGGAGCTGTTAACCCCAGATTCCCTCCTGTGACTCCTTACCCCAATCCCTGCAAAGATTATTCTTTGGAGAACTTGAAACGTGACAGCTCTAGGTTCAGAGATCACAGTCAGGGAAAAGGATGGAGCTGAGGCAACATGCTAAAAACAGAGGGGTTAAATGAAAGTGTGCAGCTAAAAAAAAATCGGAACTTTTTTTTAATAATCATGTGTTTGGTGGTAGTATTGGTATTGCTATTCTGAGACTTAGCACTATGCTAAGTGTATTTTGGGACAAATAATAAATTATGTTGGAGTTTTTGAGAACCAAGCTTTATGGTGTGGAAGAAAGGAAATATGTATGGTCAACATGGTTAAGTAAAACCCCTCTAGTCTTAATTTTAATTGGAAACATCAGTATGATGGACTTTGTCAGAGAGGTTAAATAACTTGCTCAAGGTCACCCATCTGATAAGGGATGGAACAAGAGTAACAGCCTGGTCTTGCTCCAAAATTTGTGAGGGCCTCCTGGAGGAGGTGAAATTTGAAGGATAAGTAGGATCAATAATAGACTTCTCTCGATCTATGGAAGATGTGTTTACCATGACCCAGGAATCCTGGGTTGACCTGGAAAGAGTTTGTTTCTGAAATGTCAAAACCCAAGGCCAGCCTCCAAGTCATAGTGACCAGATGACCAACAGAAGTTACCTGAGTCTCCCCCTGTGCCATCTCTTTAAAAAATTTCAAGAACAGTGAGATGTATTTTCACTAAGTCCTCAAAGTAAACACTTCTTACAGTACAGCCATAGAAGACTACACAATTTGTTTGAGTCTAATTTTTTTTAGACTTGAAAAATGTTCACAAGATTTAAAATTTGCTTTCATGTCTAGTTTGAGCAGTAGATGTTGGGCAAGGCTGGCAGGAGGAAAGGATTTGTGCCCTAGTTTCCAAATGCTTCCCCTAATGGAACATAAGGATGATGTGATTATGAGAGGGAACATATGTTTTTTCATTTGTTTTACTGTTGTGGTTATTTAATTTAAAAATTAGTTATTGGGAGTTCCCTGGTGGTCCCGTGGTTAGGACTCGACGCTTTCACTGCTGTGGCCTTGGGTTCAATCCCTTGTCGGGGACCTAAGATCCTGCAAGCGAGGAGGCATGGCCAAAACAAAAAATTAGTTATTAAGTGAAAAGTAACATGTGCAAAATAGATTGAAGATCGATTCTCCTTCCTTCCTCCTCCCCAGAAACTGTTACAACTACCAGCTTCTTATGTCTTGCAGAGAACATTTTAAGAGGAAACTTTTAGGCTGATTCATCTCAGAAGGTGACAGAAGTTAAAATATGACTGATCTTTTATTATCCCACTATAGTAAGCAGTTGCCCTCTGAGGGAGAAACTACAGCTAGATTTAGATTGGACGGACTTTCATTATTCGTCTTAAGGAATACACAAATGATCCCTATCAAAAAGAGGTACCAATTTAAGTCTTTGTCCAAACAGACCTAGTTAAACTTCATCTTTTCTTATCAGGCCATCTTTTTTTTCCCCCCCTAATAAGTGGACAATAATGTAGAGGTGGGGATTCTGGGGTTTGGATTTAGGGTTAATTCCATCCAGATTTTTCATAACTATGACTATAATAATTCTGATGTTTCCAGGACATTCTAATTTTTAAATTGTCTTCTTAACTACCTGCATGCTTGTCAGACCATGGATTCTGATTTGGGGCATGGAGAACATGCTTTAACAGTGTGAGGTTGGTGCTTTTGACATAGGCTTATGCAGTCTTGTATTTGCTTTTCTTCGGTCTCCACATTCTTTCCAACAAATTTGGGTTAACAAAAGGTAAAGGCTTTAAAAAAGCTGTAGCAGAAATGCCTGACCCCATGACCAGGTAAAATGAAGCAGGTTCAGGCCTCAAGAAGAACTCACTCACAGGCTGCCAGTAAGGGGTGGATGAAAATGGGGCTACCTGCAGATCCTGAGAACAAAACGATGAAAACATGTTTACAACATGGAAACAGAAATTGAAGTGGGGGAGGAGTGAGTAGTGCCCTTCAGTGGTACCAAGAGGTCAGCTCACTTCCATTTTTTTTTTTTTTTTTTGCGGTACGCGGGCCTCTCACTGTTGTGGCCTCTCCCGTTGAGGAGCACAGGCTCCGGATGCGCAGGCTCAGTGGCCATGGCTCACGGGCCCAGCCGCTCCGCGGCATGTGGGATCCTCCCGGACCGGGGCACGAACCCGTGTCCCCTGCATTGGCAGGCGGACTCTGAACCACTGCGCCACCAGGGAAGCCCACTTTCATTTTTTGAGGCTCTTTGTTTACAGAAAAATGAAGAGTTAAGTTCTTCATTTAATATTTAACAAATTCATTTTAACCCCAAGGTTAAAATGCCATGTAAATGTGCCATTACAAGATGATTGGATTTATTAAAAGCCAACTAATAAAACTGCAGTGAGATACCACCACACAATTATTAGAATAGCTAAAAATGAAATTGCAAACAAAACTGACCATACCAAGTTTTCACGAGCACGAGAAGCAACTGGAGTCTCATACACTGTTGGTGGGCATGCAGAAGGTACGTCGCTTTGGGAAAAGGTTGGGAATTTTCTTATAAAATTAAACAGCCACTCACTATACAACCCAGAAATCTCATTCCTAGGTATGCACCCAAGAGAAATGAAAATCACACAAAATCTGTATGTGAATGTTTATAGTGGCTTTATTTGTAATTGCCAAAAACTGGAAAAACTTAAATTCCTTCAACTTGTGAATGAATGAAGAAATGGTGGTATATCCATTATGGAATACTTGTCAGCAATAGAAAGGAGTGGATTGAAAGAAACTCTTGCATATATGGCCAAATTATTTTTTAACAGTGGTGCTAGGACTATATAAGGGGGAAAGGACCGTCTCTTCAACAAATGGTGTTGGGAAAACTGGATATCCACATGCAAAATAATGAAATTAGACCCTTACCTTATGCCAAATATAAATATTAACTCAAAATAGATTGAAACTATTAAATTCCTAGCAGAAAACATAGGAGAAAAGTTTCAGGACATTGGATTTGGCAATGATTTCTTGGATATAACACCAAAAGCACAGGCAACAGTGGGACTACATCAAACTTAAAAACTTCTGTGTGTCAAAAGAAACAATCACCAGAGTGAAAAGGCAACTTATGGAATGGGAGAAAAATAATTGCAAATCACATATTTGATGAGGGGTTAATATCTAGAATATATAAGGAACTTCTACATCTCAAAAACAGTAACAAAAACCCAATTAAAAATTGGGCAAAAAACCTGACTAGACATTTCTCCAATGAAGATATACAAATCGCCAATAGGCACAGGAAAAGATACTTGATATCACTAATTATTAGAGAAATGCAAATCAAAACCACAATGAAACATCACCCCACACTCCTCTGGATGTATGTTCTAGAGATCTGTTGCACAACAATGTGAAAACACTTAACACTGCTGACCTGTATACTTAAAAATGATTACGATGGTGTTTAATGGTATGTGGGTTTTTTTACAATAATAAAAGTAATAAAAGAAACACCCATTTCCTCAGCTGCCGCTAAGGTGCTCGGTCCTTCCAAGGAAGCTAAGGCTGCCTTGGGGTGAGGCCCTCACTTCATCTGGTGACGAGCCCCCGCCTAGCACTGGCCCGTACCATGGCCTCCGTCTCAGGGCTCACCTGCGTCTACTCGGCCTCATCCTGCACAACAATAAGGTGATGGTCACCCAGGATAAGATCAATGCCCTCATTAAAGCACTGGTGTAAATGTTGAACCTTTCTGGCCAGGCTTGTTTGCAAAGGCTTTGGCCAATGTCAACATTGGGAGCCTCATCTGCAGCGTGGGGGCTGGTGGACCTGCCCCAGCAGCTGGTGCTGCCCCAGCATGAGATCCTGCCCCCTCCACCACTGCTGCCGCAGCTGAGAAGAAAGTAGAAGCAAAGAAAGAAGAATCTGAAGAGTCCAATGATGACGTGGGCTTTGGTCTTTTTGACTAAACATCTTTAGTAACACGGTCAATAAAAAGCTGAGCTCTTAAAAATAAATAATAATAATAAAAGAAACAGACTGTTGATACATGCAATGTGGATAAATCTCAAAGGCATTAGGTTAAGTGAAAGAAGCCAGGCTCAAAAGGCTACATACTGTATGATTCCATCCATGTGACATTCTGGAAAAGGGAAAATCACAGGGACAGAAAATAAGCAGGTCAATGTCTTACAGGGCAGGGACAGTAGGAGGGGCTGACTATAAAGGAGCATGAGGGGAATTTTCTGCGTGGTAAAATTGTTCTGTATCTTGATTATGGCTGTGGTTATATGACTGTATGTGTTAGTTAAAATCATAAAACTGTATACCAAAAAAACTGTACATTGGTGCATGAGAAAACCTGTATATAAAAAACTGCATGCAAAAATTTATACTGTATATAAATTATCCCTCAATAAAACCGACTAAAAAGAAATGTGGAGTAAATGTGGAAAAATGTGAAATCTGAATGATCTCGGTGCAGTGTACAGTGGTCTTTTTTGTACCTTTTATTGTGATTGAAATGTTTCAATCTGAAAAAATTTTTTTTTTTTGCGGTACGCGGGCCTCTCACCTCTGTGGCCTTTCCCGTTGCGGAGCACAGACTCCGGACACGCAGGCTCAGCGGCCATAGCTCGCGGGCCCAGCTGCTCCGCGGCATGTGGGATCCTCCTGCACCGGGGCACGAACCCGTGTACCCTGATCGGCATGCGGACTCTCAACCACTGTGCCACCAGGGAAGCCCTTTAAAGTTGTTCTTAAGAAGCCAATTACTTGGGACTTCCCTGGTGGCACAGTGGTTAAGAATCCCCCTGCCGATGCAGGGGACATGGGTTTGAGCCCTGGTCCGGGAGGATCCCAGATGCCGCGGAGCAACCAAGCCCGTGCGCCACAACTACTGAGCCTGTGCTCTAGAGCCTGCGAGCCACAACTACAGAGCCTGCGTGCCACAACTACTGAAGCCCGCGTGCTTAGAGCCAGTGCTCCGCAACAAGGGAAGCCACCGCAACGAGAAGCCGGCGCACCACCGCAATGAAGAGTAGCCCCCGCTCACCACAACTAGAGAAAGCCCGCATGCAGCAACGAAGACCCTAACGCAGCCAAAAATAAAAGTAAATAAATACATTAATTAATTAATTTTTAAAAAGCTGATTAGTTTATTCAAACTTCAGTATGGTCCAATAATAGGATGCAAGTTTAAAGTTGTCTGGTAAACAAAGAATTGTTTCATTCTTGTCAATGCATGGCTGTGACTGTATTTATTACTTCACTTTCAGAAAAGGTCAAACTTGTAAATTTGAGACCTTTCAAGAATGTGAAGTCTGCTCAAATAGCCCTTCTGCCCCCATAATGTTTCAGAAAACATTTGAAGAACAAGAATAGTATCTGGTGGTTGACTAGGCATGTGGGAAATGCAAGGAGGAGAGAAGCTGGGGATTATTTTCTTCTGGGTGTTGATTTAGAGATGAATTACTTGACAGTTCACTTCAGTCAAAACAATAGAGTCAGTCCTTTCTCCTCACACAGGCTTCATCTCCTGTCGTTCTAAGAAATCCCTTTATAAAGCCTAATGATTCTGCCTCCCTATTTGTAAAATATTTGGCTCGGATGTATAAAGATGGGTGTATATACTTAATCATAGGCAAAACTGCATACTTAGTTTTAGACAGATTAGAAGCCACGACTTTAGCAATAATAATAACAACAATAATAGTCAACTCACCCCAAACCACACCAAAGACCAAGACAGAGGGGTATCACTGCTATATGAAGTCAGACTCAGCTATTTTTCCACCCAGCTACTCCTGTCTTTGGTTTTTCAGGCTCCTCACGTGCGGCAGCTTCCAAGTGCAGAATTCCAAAAAGCTGAAATTGTCTTGATTCCTCCCAACGTTGGCACAGGCTATAAGGAATTGAGAATGCCAATAATCCTAGAGAAACAGATGGACATTTTAGATCACAAACATTTACGCACAACGCAAATGCTGCAGTTTTGGACAAAATATGGAAATAGATCTTGGCCATTCTTTGTGTCCTTCCATCTTAATGAGGGAATCTGCCAAGGCCGGGGGACAAGGAAGAGAGAAAGGATCCTTTGGGTTGAAAGATGAAAAAAAAACCTGGCAGAAAGGAGTCGGCTGTGAAATGAAAAGTTTCAATGTTCCCAAGGTTTGCAAAATGGATCTGAGCTGATGCAGCCCTCATCTTGACTGTATAAAATGTCATAAAATTACTTTTGGGCCACCTACGGAGTGTTTGAGATTGAACCAAAAGGGGTGGTGAGATTATTTCCCAAACCATAAACTCGAAAATGTTAGAAGTGACGGTCACTTTATCAAAATTTAATCCAACAGCCTAAAATTTCAAAACAGAAAATAGGACAACATGATTGACAGATACTAAGGTATAGAAAAGAAAGTAGAGGCCTGGAAGTAAAGAGAAGATTGAAAAACAAGTCATCCTGGATTTAGAAGTTGTGAGATGAAGGTTTGGAAAATAATAGTTTTTTTTTTTAAAGGAAAGCGTTACATACAAGCGTTATTAAAAGTGGTCCAGAATTTCAGGTGGATGTTAAAACAATCCTCTGTAGAAAAGAATTGGAAATATCTGTATTATACATTTGATCCAATTATATTTTATACACTTTCTCTGGAATGCCATAGGAAGGTGCTAAAGATGTCATTTTGATGATTTAGCTTTGCTGTATAAATTTAATAAACTAGGTATATATACTGTTTTGGCATTCTTCTTTTTTTAAATTTTAATTAATTTATTTATTTAGTTTTGGCTGCGCCGTGGCTTGTGGGATCTTAGCTCCCCAGGGATGGAACCCAGGCCCCCAGCAGTGAAAGCGCCAAGTCCTAACCACTGGATCAACAGGGAATTCCCTTGGCATTCTTCCAAATTGGAAAAATGTGTTTCCTGAATAATTACCATGATACGTTTAAGTATTTTCACATTCACTTCTGAATTGTAAGGAGATAAAGTATCAAAGATATAGCCAACATACCTGGGCTGGAATACTTCTATAAATATGGCAGCTTAGAACTGAGGGGCTTCCCTGAGTCTTGTGGTCTTCAATTCATTTTGTAGAGTTACAGTAGATTTGCTTTGTTTTTTCCTTTTAACACCTATAAATCATTCTATTTAATTTTTGTCAATTTTTTTTGTCTGTAGAAAAAGTTATTAAGTTTTCATCTGTCCCCCTTATCACAACACAGTGAACAGAAGTTATCTGGCAACTTCCTGGGATACAGGCCCTAGAGGTAGTTACTATCCCTGTCATACAGATGAGAAACCGAGGCTCAGAGAGCCTAAGTGGGCTAAAACAAAAACGGCAAAGAAAGTGTCGACAGGTGTGAGACAGAGAAAATTCAAGGATAGTGATGTGATCTCTGCTCCTTCAAAAAGCCCTATTTAGTAGCTTTAGGAGAGTGGGTCCCAAAATTTCTGTCCCCCCCACTGGTTGCATTAGGACATTTGTTAAAAATATTGATCCCTGGACCCTGCCCTAGGCTTATTGATTCAGAATCCCCTGAGGCGGAACCTGGAAATCCGCATTTTTTAAACAAGTACCGCAGTCCGCTTGGAAACCACATGCGGGATTCACAAGCCCCAGGTGTCCACTGGCTTCACACTGCCCCAGGCCCGCGTTCCACAGTCCCGCCCCTCTCCCCCGCCCCCATCCCCGCCTCTTGTGGCCGGCCCCGCCCAGGCCCCGCCCCCGCCCTCCGCCATCCGCCCGCCTCGCCCAGGCCCCGCCCTCCGCCCCCAGCCTCTCGCGTCCTCTCGCGACCCTTCCCGTGATGCCCCGCACCCAGCCGCCGCGGTTGCCAGGTAGCGCGCGGTCCTTGGCTGCTAGCTGCGCGGGTTTCCGCTTGGTGATGGGGCTGCGGGATCTCCCGCCGCTCCTGCTCTTGCTCGTGGACTGCTGGGCCTCCGTGAGCGCCCAGGCCGGGGACACCCCGGTGGTGACGACGGAGGCCCTGAACTCCACGAAGCCAGCCCCGACGACTTTCCGACCTGCTGTATCTCCTAGGCCCCATGAAACCCCCAGAGCTCCCAGGCCCTCCTCCGACCCCAGGCCCACCCCGGTCACGGACGGTGGGTACCAAGTGCCAATTCCTGGGGATCTACAGTGATCCAGACTGCGGGGGGTGGTAGCCCGGGTGAGGATGTAATAATAATGATAGTTAACGTTTATTGACCACTTGTTGTGTGCAGGCATTGCTAAGTGTTTCATAGGCATTAATTCTCTCAACAACCGTTAGAGGTAGATGTTATTGTTCACTGTCAGAGAGATGAGAAAACCGAGGCTCAGAGAGCCCAAGTGGGACAATATAAAAAGCTTTGAAAGTACTTGCAGTGGTCTTGGACAACATTAACGCTAAAGGTGATAATGAATGAATACTTGCTTGCAGCTTTGCAGCTGAACACGAAATTAAATCGAAAGTTTGTAGACAGTTGTGGGAATTAAGTGCATAGGATACACTGAACTTTTCACTTATCAAAAAGAGACGCAAAAAGTCTAGTTTACTGAAAGTGACTAGGTCAAGGCCCCTGTCTGTTGACTTGAATTAAAGAACCCAGGATTCCTCCTGTGTTGAGTTGGAGGTGGGAAGTTATGGGGTGAGGGGTTATATCCACTTCTCAAGATTCATCTTTAGGGATAATTGACATATTTCTCAGAAAGTGATGTAATCCTTGAGTCACACATTTGGTGACTATTTAGTAATCTGATTCGACATGGATGACTTCAGGGGATAGCTGTGACTCCAAGATAGAGTGCAAACTTTTGTGAATATGCATTTTTCTGGGGTGAGAGTTCATAGCAGTGAGTAGTTTGTCAAAGGGGTTTGTGATCTCAAAAAAATCCCTTTTAAGCCCTCTGACTGTAACTCCAATAGGTATGCAGTATTTTTTATCCCTTCTTAAGAGAAAAAGATCTTTTCTTAAATTGAGTAAGGTTCAGTATTAGTAGATAGAAAAGTCATCATTGGCTGACATTCTGAACTCTAGGACTTCAGTTACTGAACCATTATTTCTCCTTTATAAATTATGAGTAGTCCTGAGAAAAAGTACAGAGAAATATATTTGCTATTTCAATATAAAAAAAGCTTTGTTTTATATCAAAACTATTTGATGAATTAGTAGGGAAGTTAAGTGATAAATTGGGACAGAATACAGCAGAGTATTCAATATCTGAAATTCTCTAAGATTTTTTGGACTGAGTTGTCTTTTATCCATGTAAATATTTCATCTGTTAATGCACTTTCTCCCCAAAATGAAGCTGTTCATGAACCATCATTAATAGGTGTTCAGGGCTGTTTTTCCAAAATGGGAGGATGAATTTACACTTTCCTTCATCTTTTTAAAGGGCCTCTGTTTAGACCTGTGCAAGTAATGATAATAAATGACAACTGGCATTTATTAACTGCTTACTGTGTAGCAGCCCCTGTGCTAAGCATTTCATCTGTGATGTATCTCATTTAATCCTTATAACAACCTTAGGATGTTGGGTTATTCCCATTTTTCATGTTAGTGAATTACTTGCCTGATTTTAGGTCACACCCTGGGTACGTGTTGTAGCAGGAGACTGACTGGGAGTGGAGAACTGGGCAGCCGTTTGCAGAATGGGTTACAGGTGGAAGAGAAGGATGATAACTTTCATCTTGAATGTGAGCTCTGTTCATTAGTACCCTGTAGACGTGAAGAGGCTTGGAAGAGCAGCTGCGTGCTACTTAGACCCTGGGAGTGCTCAACAGATACTTGTTGGCTGATTAAGTATACTCACATGGATAGAGACCTTTTTTTTTCCTAAGTTATTAAACACTATTGCTTTGTCCCTAGTAGTCTTATAGCTACCTACTTACAAAGGCATTAAGTTTTGTAAAACAAATCAACATTAATTTTGAACACATAAGGCAGGGTGCCTCAACACTTCTAAGCACACAGAGGAGTCCTTGGCTAGAGGGAAACATTGTAAAATAATTCATAAATGCAAATAAGAATGTTGTATGTATTATCTACCAACATTTGCTTGAGATCCCTTTTTTAAATTTGTTTGTGCATGAAATCCTTTTTCAAAAAAAGAAAAAACATTACAGGTAAGATTGAAGCACTGATCTTATTCCCTCCCTTCCAGCAGTAATTAAACTACCATGAGTTCAGTATTTATCATTCTCATGCTCTGCTATCTCTTTAAAAGTTTTTTGCCCCCCTGTTTGACAGACTAAAATAGGGAATTAAAAATCCAGGTGGTCATCATTAGTAAAAATTAAAATTTGCTAAGTGGGGCTTCCTACCTCTTCCCATGCTTTTATTGTCTGAATTATGAAAGATATTTCTAGGATCCCAAGTACAAAGAACTTGAGCCAGTTTGATTCTTGGCCAATAGCCTGTGAATGTGGGCTCAGCTTCAAAGCTGCAGTTGACGTCTGAGGAGAGGAACAAGATAGAGAACCCTGATTCTTGGCAGCCTTAAGTGGGCCCTTCCTCTGAATTGGAATCTCTGGAGGAGGGGCTCAGGAGTCTGCAGTGTTAAACTGGTGGTTCTTTTGGTCAGGCAATCGATTTACTGTGGTGGTTCTTAAACCTGTTTTAATTATCAGCATCACCTGGAAAGTTTTTGAAAAACAGGTGTCTGGTTTCATAGTTAGCTTACCAAATCAGAGTCTTTCTAGGTAGAATACAAACAGAACTTTCCAGGTGAGTCAGATGATTATCCACTTTGGGGAAACCTTGGATGGAGGAGTGCTCAAACTGACTTATTTTCACTTCACAAATTTCCCCCAAAGTGCAATAGGAAAAGTAAAATGGACCTTCTGTATGAGATGGATTTTTGGTACCTTGCAGTGGCAGGGGGGCAGTCACTACCTGCTGATTGTGACGCCCTGCACCCCACCTCTCTTGTTTCTGTAGTTGCTGCTCTGTGTGTCTGTGACTTGTCGCCAGCACTGTGTGATGTCAACTGCTGTTGTGATCCTGATTGCAGCTCCGTGGATTTCAGTGTCTTTTCTGCCTGCTCAATCCCAGTTGTCATGTAAGTTTGTGACACATGCAGCTTTGATAAAATTGGACCAAGATTATAAAATTTTGGGACAGAAAGTGAAAAATCCCCCAGGCTGAAAAACGCAAACCTGATTTTCTGAATTTTGCATCATTCAGAAGTCATGCTGTCCAAACCAATATGTACAAGAGTGTCTATCCCTTATTTGCATCCAGCCAGATGATAGCTCAGGCAAAAGAGAAGAGAGAGTGTACTTTTTACAAAGGGTATAATGAAATCT
Source organism: Aethalodelphis obliquidens (assembly GCF_003676395.1). Classification (NCBI taxonomy): domain Eukaryota; kingdom Metazoa; phylum Chordata; class Mammalia; order Artiodactyla; family Delphinidae; genus Aethalodelphis; species Aethalodelphis obliquidens. The sequence continues at coordinate 15,739,044 of NW_020837972.1, read as the reverse complement.
CTGTGTTCAGATACTGAATTACGTTTCACTGTGATTTGTAAACAGATGAGGTGTCACATTTTTGTATCTGTGAATTAGTCTCATGTATAGCCTAGGGTGAAAAGTACAGTTTAATTTTACAGCTTTTGTTGTAGACATAATACTTGTAACAAAAAATTAAATAGATAGGAAAGCTTTGTTTATACTTTTCTGATGGACGAATCTACCAGGAATTCTCACAGTTCACATTGTCTAGGAGAATAATGGAAAATGACATTCCCAGTTGATTGTAAGGTAAAGAAATAATCTCTTCTGATTTATCTGCTTCTCATAATTCAGATAAAATAGCAGCACTTAGGAGAGGTTAATTTATTCAGGATGGGACCAGTTTATTATTCAGAGATAGCTAATTTACATTTAGTCTTGTATCAAGTTTTAGCGATTGAAACTTGATAGGTTGAATGCTTTTTGGAAGTGTGATGTGTTTTTCCCATGGGAAATTTTATTGCCCAATGGGAAATTGAATCTACTTTTTTTAAAAAAAATTAATTTATTTTTGGCCATGTTGGGTCTTTGTTGCTGCAGTGCGGGCTTTCTCTAGTTGCGGTGAGCGGGGGCCACCCCTCGCTGCAGTGCACGGGCCTCTCATTGTCGTGGCTTCTCTTGTTGCGGAGCACAGGCTCCAGGCGCGCGGGCCTCAGCAGCTGTGGCATGTGGACTCAGTAGTTGTGGCTTGCGGGCTCTAGAACTCAGGCTCAGTAGTTGTGAAGCACAAGCTTAGTTGCTCCGCGGCATGTAGGATCCCCCCTGGCCAGGGCTCAAACCCGTGTCCCCTGCATTGGCAGGCAGACTCTCAACCACTGAGCCACCAGGGAAGCCCTGAATCTACTTCTGATATTGTAAAAATGCTTGGAGCATGGGGTGTTGTAGTCAGATTATTTATTTTTATTTTTATTTTTTTTTTGGTACGTGGACCTCTCACTGTTGTGGCCTCTCCCGTTGCGGAGCACAAGCTCTGGACGCGCAGGCTCAGTGGCCATGGCGCACAGGCCTAGCCGCTCCGCGGCATGTGGGATCTTCCCGGACCGGGGCATGAACCCGTGTCCCCTGCATCGGCAGGCGGACTCTCAACCACTGCGCCACCAGGGAAACCCTAGTCAGATTATCTTTCTGTCTAGCTGGACTATATTGTGGTTCAGTCTTTGTTGAAAATCATTCTGTTTTCCTGTCTTAGTAAGTACCAGGAGCCTGAGAGTGAGGTATCTGCTCCAATTTGAGATCATTATTTAGAATGTAATTGTTTAAAAAAAATTAGCCAGTATTGTAATTTTAGATATAGACTATTTAGAATGGAGGTCAGCCAGCTTTTTTCTGTAAAAGGCCACATAATAAATACTTTAAGCTTTGCAGGCCATAATGGTCTCTGCTGCAACTTCTCAACTCTGCCATTGTTGAGCAAAAGCAGCATCGGCAATACATAAATGAATGGGCATGACTATGTTTCAGTAAAACTTACTTACAAAATTAGGTGTGGTTTGTGGACCTCATGGTTTAGAAGTTAGAGCTGAATTCGTAGTGCCCTCAGGAGAGGACCTCAGAATTTTTTGAGTTAGTTTTGCTTGTGACTTTCTCCTGAATATGGAGTGTAGAAATACTGAAATCAAAACTAATAGTTCTAATTAGTTGTGTGTTCTTGTTATGTAGATTCCAACTCATAAAAAGTTTATTTACATTTGCTGAACTGTCATCAGCTAGTCCTATTGTCCAATAACTTGTAAATTTATTGTTAAGATTATTGGATTAATGTCTGTTTTCCTCATTAGATGTAAGCTTCTTGAGAGTAAGAATTATCTTTTATATACCATTTACCAGTAGTACCTAGCACAGCTCCTGCCACATAGTTGGCCCTCATTAAAAATGAGTTAAGGGCTTCCCTGGTGGCGCAGTGGTTGAGAGTCTGCCTGCCGATGCAGGGGACACGGGTTCGTGCCCCGGTCCAGGAAGATCCCACATGCCGCAGAGCGGCTGGGCCCATGAGCCATGGCCGCTGAGCCTGTGCATCTGGAGCCTGTGCTCCGCAACGGGAGAGGCCACAACAGTGAGAGGCCCGCATACCGCAAAAAAAAAAAAAAAAAAAAAAAAAAAAATGAGTTAAATGGATGAATGAATTTCTCCCCTCCACCCGTAACTGACCCTCAAGTATCCCCTTTTGACTTTCTCTACCCAGGCAGAAATCCAGGCCAGAAACCTGGAGGCTACCCTGACTCCTGTCTCTTCCTTGCCTTCTCACATCTAAAGCCGTCTTTCACATCTCACCATGCCTTTCCTGAGCCCTCCTGTGTGCCAGTACCAGGGATTTAAAGATGAGTTAGACATGGTCTTGCCTTCAAAGAGCTCATGAATAAGGGAGACAGATGAGTGGATGGCAGTTTCTGCCCCAGACACTAGGAGAACTCAGAGGAGTGGCATCTAACCCAGAGACTGGGAGTAGGGAGGTCTTTCTAGAAAATAACTGAGCTGAGTTCTGAAGAACAAGTAGAAGTTGGCCAGCGCGGAATCAGGAAGGGCATTCCAGGCCGAGGGAGCTGCATAGGGGTGAAGGAATACAGCCTGTTGCCTTAACTGCAGGTAACTCAGCATGGCTAGGGAAGGGTGGAGCCAGAGGAGTGTGGGGAATGGCAGGGGTCAAATTCTGAGGGGCTTTGTGTGTATGCTGAGGGGTTTGGATTTTTCCTGAATTCTTCAGGGGGCCGGGAAGTGAGGTGATTAGATTCCCAACTTAATAAATTTAGCAGCAGCATGGACAGTAGATCACAGGGCCCAGGCCTGGTAACAGGGAACCAAGTAGGAAGCTATTGCAGATGAGGATTAATAGGTGCCCTCTCTTTTACCCCTGAAGGTTGGAATAGTGGGACTAAACAGAAATGTACGGATGTGATACTGATTCACTGCACAGGATTGGAGAGCTGCCTGACTCGAAGGGGAGGGGTGAAGAGTCCCATTCTGCTGAGTTGTCTTTTACGATTGCCCTCATATTTATCCATTCCTACTTTCTTCCTCTTCATAAGCTCACGCCTCAACTTATCACTCACTTGCTAAAGAACCTTCAAAAACTCTCATTACCTACAGAATCCATAACCTGGATTCATATCCATCCCAGCCTCTTTCAGATCTTATTTCCTACTAACCCCATTTGGTATCCACCATCCAGCCCACCTTTGGTACTCTGTTTTCCAAATACCATCAGTACATTACCCATCCTTGGCCAATGTCATTCTTGTACTTGGATTAGTGTCCCATTCCCTTTCTGTCTGATTCCTACTCATCCTTTAAGGCCCAGTAGGACTCGTAGATTTTTCAGTGCTGGATCTTTTCTTATTAATACTACTCACGGTTTTTCAAAAATATTCTTTATGCCTACAATAACAACTGATATACCATTAGAACTATACAGAGCATTTGGAAAAGAGGCCAGTTACAAAATAAATCAATACCCCATCAATAAACATTCAAAAAATATAATGGAAATGGATTCTATTCATAACACCAATAGAAATTTAACATAGTTAGAATTAAACTTAACTATTCAGAATTTTTGTGAAGAAAAACTTCAAAATATAGTGAGACATAAAACATTTGAATAACTGGAGAGATACGGTCTGTGTAGTGGGATGGGAAGAATCATTACTTATACATTTCAATTTATTATAATGTAATTCTAGTCAGATGGGAGAGGGATAATGTGTCAAAATGATTCTAAAATTCATCTGGAAGAATAAACAGAACAGCCAAGACGTTATTGAATAAGAAGAGCAAACTTCTAGGTTTAAAACAGTTGTAACACTATAATAATGAAAATAATGTGTATTAATTCAAGACAGATTAGTAGGTCATTGGAAGAGAATAGAAAGGCCAAAAATCAGTTGTGTGTACTGATTTTACACCAGCTCACTTTTTAAAAAAGTATTATGTTTTTTTCTACTTATGTATTTAATATAAATATGGTATTTCATCTCTGTGGAGTAAAGGTTGGATCATTCAGTAAATGATGTAGGATGATTATTTAAAAACAAAAAACATTAGGTTCCTGCTTCATAGCATTACATCGAAGTAAATTACCAAGAGATAGAAACGTTAAAAAAAATTAATGAGCAAATGAAAAATATAGGTGAACATTTATTAATCTTGGGTTAGGGAATGTCTTTTAAGCATAAACCCAAAGGCAAACTATAAAAGAAAAGATTGACAACTTCATTATTTTTAAAAAAATCAGGTACTTCCCTGGTGGCACAGTGGATAAGAATCCGCCTGCCAATGCAGGGGACACAGGTTCAAGCCCTGGTCCAGGAAGATCCCACATGCCACGGAACAGCTAAGCCCTTGTGCCACAACTACTGAGCCTGCACTCTAGAGCCTGCGAGCCACAACTACTGAGCCCGCGTGCTGCAACTACTGAAGCCCACACACCTAGAGCCCATGCTCGGCAACAAGAGAAGCCACTGCAATGAGAAGCCCGTGCACCGCAACGAAGGGTAGCCCCTGCTCGCCACAAGTAGAGAAAGCCCACATGCAGCAACGAAGACCCAACGCAGCCAAAAAAAAAAAAAAAAATATATATATATATATATATATATATATATATATATGGGTTATTATAAGTCAATGAGAAGACAAACGTTCTAATAAAAAATGGTCAACTTACTGAAGAATAAATACCAGTAAGCAGAAACTATATGGAAAAATATTTAACCTCACTAGTAAAAGAGAAAATTCAAATTTAAACAATGAGATAACAGGCTTTTGCCCATGAAATTGGCAAAGGGTAAAAACTGAATGATAATATCCAATCTTGGCAAGAGTACAGGAAATACGCGCTCTTATTATTACAGTGTTGGTAAGGATGCATCTTGCCTTTCTGGAAGGCGATTTGGCAGTATGTCCCAGAAGCCTTAAATTACGCGTACCTACCTTTTGACCCAGCAATTCCACTTCAGGAGATATGGCCTAAGGAAATAAATGGCGATATTAATAAAAATTTATGTACAAGGATGTCATTATAGCATTATATATAATCGGGGAAAATTAGAAACAGCCTAGATCAACAGTAGAGGATTGGTTAAAAAAATTGGGAGTATCTTAATAAATTGGTATAAATGAAGCTATTTAGTATAATAATACAAAAACATATTTGATATGGGAAATATTGGGCACTATATATTAAGTGGAAAAAAGCCTTAAAGCAGTATGTAATATCTCATTTTTGTTATATCTCTATGCCATATCTGTATCAGTATCAAATAGATTAGGGTTTGTTAAGTCTGGGATTGGTTGAAGACTTATCTATACTGTAACTTCTAAGCCCCGAAACTTCCAGATGACGTTACATTTTCTCATTCTCACAATCCTTTGTGAAGACAGCTTTATTCTAAAGATTAGGAATTTTGGATCCATTCTGAGTACTTATAAACAATCTGAAGTTCTGCAAAATTTTATGTAATTGATTCTGTCAGAGTTTGCAAGGTTCATTTACATCAAAATTATACTCTGATATGTATTCCATACTTGACAAGATTTTCTTAAAGGTGATTCTAGTTGTCTTCATATTTTCACGGTTAGAGGAAGAAGTTTAAAATGCCAAACAATTTAACACTGAATAAACTAAATAAAAGTGGATTCAATTCTAACATCGCACTTTCATAAATATCCTCCGTGTAGTTGTTAACATAGTATAGTGCAAGCATCTGACAGTTTTAAAATAATCTTGCTAAGATTGTGTGCATTTGCCTTAAAACTTTGTCTTATTATTTTTTTAATTTTCAGGAGTGATAGTCAGTTTTGTAGTCAAAAAGCAGCCATCTATTCATTGAATTTTACAGCAGACCCACCTCAGAGAGTATTTAAACTTGTTGACCAAATCAATCCATCTATTTTCTGCATTCACATTACAAACTGTAAGTATTTGATGGTGATATACTTTGTGAAACTCTGAAAATTTTTTTCTTTTAAAAATTCTTTTATGGAAAAATGTCCCATTGTTAGATTTAAAGCAGTTATTCTGTGGTTTGGGTAGAGTTTATCTTGAGGCCATTCCACAGACAACTGCAAGTAACTTTATAAACCTGTGGCCATGCACGTTTTCTTTAATTGTGCTTGTGTAGTTATCTTTTGAAATCTCATACTTTATTTCAAAGGTGTTTATAATATGTAGACATGCATAGGAATCTAGATTTATTTAGGGGTGTGTGTGTGTGTGTGTGTATGTATGTGTGTGTGTGTGTTTTACTTTATTTCCTCCTGATTTAATAGTTGAGAATCAGGTTCAGCTTTGGTTTCAGGTTCCCTTTTTCTCTTTTATTTTTACTAAGAATATTTGCATGAAAACAGGATCTTTATTTTTTTATTTCTTTATTTTTTTTTTGTGGTATGCAGGCCTCTCACTGTTGTGGCCTCTCCCGTTGTGGAGCACAGGCTCCGGACGCGCAGGCTCAGCGGCCATGGCTCACAGGCCTAGCCGCTCCACGGCATGTGGGATCTTCCCGGACTGGGGCACAAACACGTGTCCCCTGCATCGGCAGGCGGACTCTCGACCACTGCGCCACCAGGGAAGCCCCAGGATCTTTATTTTTATCTGAGCATTTAGCTCAGTTAGGTGTCTAGTTCCAAAGTACATGTGAGTGTAAAATGTTATCAAGATATCAAAGATCAGAGACACATTTATGGTTTTATCTAACTTTATCGTCTTTTCAGAGTGTCTTTATATTTTGTTCCTTTGCACCTGAACATTTAGGCGATTGCTCTGTGATTTGTAATCTGAGGTAATGACTGGTCAGTCATTGTCATGTTTTCTGACATAACAGGCCCAGTGAACAGACCAGCCTGTTCCCTCCTCCTCCCACCTCTCATGTACAGGGCACATTATCCTCCTGGGCTTTGGAGGTGGCTGTGTGAGGGTAGAAACAGGGTCTTTCATTCCCATAGCCATCTGGAGAGAGTTGTCCCTTAGAGGTTTATGCAGCAGATGCCTCAGTCCATGGGCCAGAGAAAGAGATTGATTATTATTGGTTTCTCTTGTGCTCTTTACCTGTAGGCTTTAGAAACCATTGCTTCCACAATAGAGAAAGACCCTATTTATTTAATAAGATTCAAGAAATCTTGGGGAAAGTGAATATAAAAAGAGACACTTTAGTGTCTTCACATCAACCTTAATGCTACTGAAAGTTGTTTCCAAAATACTACATATGTTATATATACTATACATGTTATGTTTTATACTGATCTAAAATGTTTTTTCTAAAAACAGATAAACCTGCATTATCCTTTATTAATCCGGAAGTGCCTGATGAAAGCAATTTTGATAAATTGATGAAAACATCGGATGGTTTTTCAACGAATGCAGAATCAGATGTTTCCTTGACAACCAAACCGGATGCTCCAAATACTGCAAAATATGAGGTGAGCCAGGAACTTAAGTCCACTCATCCCGTCACAAATATCTTGTCTTTGTAAGTTAACTTTTCAGTTTGTTCCCAGTAAACGGGCTTTCCTGAGACACAGAATTCATATTATAAACTAAAAAACTTAATGTGCGTGCTTATAGATCAAAGATCATGAAAATTAAACTTGAGTAGTTGAATTCTAACATAGGGTTTTGAGGCATTTATTCTGTGGTAAGCTTGCATTTGTCTCTGCAGAATTTTTTCTTTTCCACCTCAAAAGATGCAGCAAAGTGCTTTTTTCTTTGCAAAAAAATTTGCAAAGATGCAAATTTTATGCATCTTCCTGTGTCACTATAAAAGTTACCACTTCTTGAGAATTTCCCATGTGCCAGGCACTGTGGAGAGCTTTTCAGACATAATTGCACACAACCCTGGGAAGGATATGTCATTGTCTCCATTTAAGTGATGAGGAAAACACAGGTATAGGAAGGAACTAGTGTTGGAGCTATATTTTACTGGTACAAAGTATTCCTTCCATGGATGTGTCGTTATTTATTATTGAGTCATTCCACTATTTACCAGACATTCGTTTCTAGTTTTTGCTATTGTAAATAATCCACAATAAACATTCCTATAGGTACATATATATATATATATATATATATATTTTTTTTTTTTTTTTTTTTGGCTGTGTTGGGTCCGTTGCTGTGCACGGGCTTTCTCTAGTTGCGGCGAGCGGGGGCTACTCTTCATCGCGGCACGCAGGCTTCTCATTGAGGTAGCTTTTCTTGTTGCAGACACGTGGGCTTCAGTAGTTGTGGCCCGCAAGCTCAGTAGTTGGGGCTCACGGCCCTGGAGTGTGCGGGCTTCAGTAGATGGGGCACATGGGCTCAGTAGTTGTGGCTCTTGGGCTCTAGAGTGCAGGTTCAGCAGTTGTAGCACACGGGCTTAGTTGCTCCGTGGCATGTGGTATCTTCCTGGACCATGGATCAAACCCGTGTCCCCTGCATTGGCAGGTGGATTCTTAACCATTGCACCACCAGGGAAGTCCCTAAATACATATATTTTTGTCTGATTAAACCTTAGGATATGTTCCTATAAACGGGTTAACTTGGTCAAAATGAATGGGAATTTAAAATACCGATACCAGATTGCTCTCCAGAAAGATTGCAGGAATTTATACTCCCAGCTCTGGTGAAGGACAGGGCTTGTTTCCCCCTTGCTGGCACCTGTGTCAGCTTCCTACATACCCTTCCAGTGGAATAGAAATAAAATTGCCTAGAATAAAAAAGCCTGCAAATGCAGTAACATGCGTACACAGAAACACACATTCTTAAAAGGAAAAGGGTGGGACAGCTAGCTAGAGGTAAGCTCCCTGCGGACAAGGACCACATCTGTTTTTTAATCACCCCTGTGTTCCCGATGCCTGCAGTGCTGCCTGTCACATAGTAGGTGTGCAGTAAGTGTTGAAGGAACACCTTAGTTGCACCATGACAGCTGTTTGTTGTTCTCTTTGCAGTATGGGGTTCATCTGCAGACTTCACATTCATTTCTGAGATTTCCTTCTCCCCTTACATCATCTCTGTGCACCGATAATAACCCTGCAGGTAAGAGAGTGGGCACTTTTCTTCCTTTCTGCAAACAGAGTTTTTTCTTAGTTTATATTTATAGTAGTCATAATTAAACAGACTTCGTAACTAGAAACAGAGAGTCTTAGAGTTGAAAGAGGCCTCAAAGGTTGAATAGTTCAATTTCCCACCCAGTGCCAGAATCTTTTCTACAACATGCAGTCACTGTTTGAGCACTTGCAATGATGGGGAACTCACTACCTGTAACCAGCCCATTAAGTTGTTTAACTCTTCCAGTTGTTGGAAAGTTCTTCTTCTTTTTTTTTTTTTTTTTGGTGGTACGCGAGCCTCTCACTGTTGTGGCCTCTCCCATTGCGGAGCACAGGCTCCAGACGTGCAGGCTCAGCGGCCATGGCTCACGGGCTCAGCTGCTCCACGGCATGTGGGATCTTCCCGGACCGGGGCATGAACCCGTGTCCCCTGCATCGGCAGGCGGACTCTCAACCACTGCGCCACCAGGGAAGCCCGGAAAGTTCTTTTTTTAAAAAAATATTTATTTATTTGGCTGCAGCAGGTCTTAGTTGCAGCATGCAGGATCTTTTAGTTGCAGCATGTGGGATCTAGTTCCCTGACGGGGGATCGAACCCGGGCCCCCCTGCATTGGGAGCATGAAGTCTTAACCACAGGACCACCAAGGAGGTCCCTGTTGGAAAGTTCTTTCCTCGCTGGAGCTAAAGTTTGTCAGTAGTTAACACTGATTAACTGTATGCTGGGTATTGTGTTAAGTGCTTGCATGTGTTTTTCCATGTGATCCTTAACAATGATCCTCTAAGGGAGGGTTGTTTTCATTCTTTAGATGAGGAAACTGAGAAACGTTCAGTTTCTTACTCAGGCGGTGGTGGAGCAGGGATACAACCCATGCAGCTGCCTCCCATGGGTCCTGCTTCTCCTTCAGGAGCATCATAGACTCCATGGAGTAACCCTCTTGGCAGTGGAAGGCAATAGGCCTGGCTCTCCAGTCCTTAGCCAGCCTCACTATGCAGAAACCTGCTAAGCCATGGATGATAGTATGTGGCCTAATGAAGCAACACTTGCTACACGAAGGAAAATGTGTTCTATTGAATAGATGCTTAACCTTGCTCACACAAAGGAACAGTGTAAATTAAAATGAAACTGGGGGACTTCCCTGGTGGCGCAGTATTTAAGAATCTGCCTGCCAATGCAGGGAACATGGGTGTGAGCCCTGGTCCGGGAAGATCCCACATGCTGTGGAGCAACTAAGCCCGTGCACCACAACTGCTGAGCCTGCGCTCTAGAGCCCATGAGCCACAACTACTGAGCCCGTGTGCCACAACTACTGAGGCCCGCGTGCCTAGAGCCTGTGCTCTGTAACAAGAGAAGCCACCACAATGAGAAACCTGTGCACCTCACGAAGAGTAGCCCCTGCTCGCCGCAACTAGAGAAAGCCTGCAGGCAGCAACGAAGACCCAATGCAGCCAAAAAAATTAATGAGAAAAAAAAAAAAAAAACGAAACTGAGATACTGTTTCCACCTACTAGATTGGCAAAGCGTAAAGAAATTTAAGTCTGTGGATAAGTAGGCACTTGTCTATATTGCTGGTGGGACTAAAAATTGGTAAGGCCTCTGTGAAGAGCACTTTGGTATTATGTATCAATATTGCAAATGAATATGCCCTTTGACCTAGCTTTTCTACTTATAGGAGTTGGTCCTACAGAAACTCTGGCCCACATGCAAAACAATAGATTGCAGCATTATTATAGCAAAGCTGGAGACAACTTCCATTAGTGGGGAACTGGTTGAATAAATTATGGCATGTCTATAATAGAATACTAATTCTCCCTGAAAAGAGTAGGAGGAAGCTCTTTATGTACTGAGATAGACTGAACTCCAAGATGCATTGTTCAGTGAAAAAAACAAAGGGCAGAATATATATTGTGAGTTTGTTTCCAAAAGGGGAAAGAAATACTAAAAAAAAAAAAATTTATACACACACACACACATACATATACATATATATACATACATACATATATATACACATGCGTTTATTTGCGTAAGATATTTCCAGAAAGATACACAAGAAACTTCATGCTGACTGTCTCTGGGGAAGGGAACTGGTGGTTGCTGGGGGACAAGGGTTGGGGGGAGACTTCTCTCAATATCTTTTTGTGCCTTTTGAATTTTGAATCATGTGAATGTATTATGTATTTGAAAAATATTTTTTAAACCCTATATTAAGCATATTATGTCTGTGTCGTAACTTTGCAGTTTTACTTAGATTACAATTTTTTAGTTACTGTTGGACAGTTAAAATTTTTCTTGTTTAAAAAATTTTTTTCCCTTTCCCTTGGGAATGCTACGATTTCCAGCATTTCTGGTTAACCAAGCTGTTAAGTGCACCAGAAGGATAAATTTGGAACAGTGTACAGAAATTGAAACCCTGAGCCTGGCTTATTACAGCAGCCCTAAAATTTTGAGGGTAAGAATTATTTTGAAGTGAAACTTGATTCATTGGGTTTATTTTCTGTTCTTTGTACCCTTTTAAAATATAAGTAGAACATCATTTCAATACATGATTGACACTCAGAAATTTTCTTCTCCGGTTCTTTGGTATACTGATACCAAAGATATTGAAATAATCACTTAAAATAATTTTTATTTTTATATAGTGAGCTCATATTTTGCTTCCTTTTTTTTTTTGATTTCATTCATTTTGATGGTAACCAATAGTCTGTCTCCTGAATTAAAAAGACCTTTATTAATAACCAAAACCTTTTGAATTATAAAAACATCTTAATGTCTGTCACGGGAATGATCATGTTAGCACCACAAAGTTATCTTTCTGGTTGGCAGATGAAATAAGCACCCAGGAAAGGACAGGAAATATGTTTGCTGGAGAAGAAGAGGCCCCTGTGTGAAGAGGCCCCTTCTTCCTGGTTACGGTGACTGAAGCCTGAACTGAATAGATGAGAGGCCACTGGCCTGCTTGGTGGGTGATGTGAAGGGTTGCAAGGGGAGAAGACATTTTTCAGTGATTTAAAACTGTATGATTATTTTGAAAGCCCCCTTCCCCTTCTGATTTCCAGAGTGTGGTGACGGGGGCGTCCATGGCACCTGTATTCATCTGGGCTTCAGTTTTCAGAATCAGGTTGAATCTTTCCTCTCCCTGCCCTTTCCCTCTCCCTCTCTCCTCAAAGTCAGCCATCTATGCCTGTGAATTCTTCCAATTCGTGTGACTTCTCACAGTTGTCCTGGAAGCATTCCCTCGGGCGTGCAGGCACAGTTCTTTTTCAGCTTAGCTCCCCCGCCCCACGTCCACTCATCCCTCTCCCCAAAGCTCCCATTAGCCTAATAGGGCATCTTGGGGTTAGAGAAGTGGGGTTGGCAGCGTGGGGACAGGAATGAAGGGAGGTGGAGCCCTTTAGGAAAAGAGTTCCAGCGGTGCTGGGGAGGCAGGAGCCTGGCCCTGAGGGGGCTCGGGCTACAGGCAGGAAGGCCACTTAGGAGACTGGACATTGCCTGGGCAGGCAGTGGTGTCCTTCCGATGAGGACAGGCGCAGTGCAAGTGACCAGGAGGATGGGAGCCATGTCTTCCCTACAGTGTTATGTCACTGATGACCATATGGAAAATACTGCACAATTACACTGAAGTGTGGAGGCTTCCTGAGACTAGCTCTGTTGGGCTGGTCTCCTGAGCTTCCATTCAGAAGGAAATGAATATAGAAGGGAAATGTAAAGTTATTATGACACAGATACAAAAAATATATAGGTGGCAAGTCTTGATTAAGGAAATTCTGTTTTCCTCTTTGAGAAGTCTTTAATAAGATGAATGTGCCCTTTAACCCACGGTCTGAAAAAGCAATAAAAATGCTTCTTTTTGTTGTACTTAACAAAATTTGTTGTTCTTTTTATCTAGGTGCCTGGTTCAGGAACAAAGGTAAGAGTACTTCTTAATGGAATTATTGTCTTACTTCGGAGCGTTTGAAATGAATACACTTATGGTCAGAAGGGTACCTTACTGCCAATAACAAAAACATTTGCCAAAAAGCAAGCAGAAATGAAATAGGGAAACTCCTTAGTAGACCATACTTTTGCTATCACAAAAGGGTCAGATTTTCAAATTCCTTAGTTTTTGTAGTGCACACTTGTTCATGTTTAAATGACGTAGCTGTCTTGACTGACAATGGGTGTGATTGGCTTCTGTGATTTCAGGGCATCCCTTGATATCTTCTTGGCCTCTTGTCAAGAGAGCTGGCTAGCTCCCAGGATTCTGCCTGTCCAGTTTAGAAGATAGAAAGAAACCTTTTGCCCAGTGAATGTACACACCTGTGCAGGAGGTGCGCACTCTCAGTGTAGCTTCCAGTGTTGAGTTGCAGGTAGGTTCTGTTCAAAGCCTTAGGGCCCCAGCTCAGGGGCCCTATAGAGCTGTGGTCAGGAGGCCACGGTCTCTTTGCAGATATGTCAGAGAGAAGTATGGTGGATCTACCTCTTACTCTTGGGGCTGCACCCTGTGCCTGCCTGTGAATACAGTCCCCAAGGAGGCCAAGGCAGTGGCCTTGTCGTAGTCTCCCAGAGCCTGTGGAATTGGTTGCCCTTGGTTCAAAAGTCAGCTTTGCTGTTGTTTTCTTGTGTGACATATGCCTCAGTCTCCCCAGCTGCAAGTGGATGGTAGGTCTCTGCTCCAGAGGCTTGATGTAAGGCTCGAGGGAGAATGCACATAATGTAAGACTTGGTGCTTGGTGCAGCAACTAGCACGCAGGAAGCACTGCGGACAGCAGTACCCACTGTGATTGATTTCATTACATCTCTGGACACAAACATGTTTGAGGTAGACATTTGGAAAGGAATGGTTGTGTGACTTTGGACTTCACAATACTGTGTGTGGGCCTGGATTTCCTCATCTGTGAAGGTGCTTTCAAACTTATTTCAGTTATAGTGCTTCTTCAAGTGAAAGAAGGGAGAGCCTTCCCTAGTGTGTAACGTGGATTGAATCCAAAGCCCCTAGTTGGGGCTTCCCTGGTGGTGCAGTGGTTAAGAATCCGCCTGCCAATGCAGGGGACACGGGTTCGAGCCCTGGTCCGGGGAGATCTCACATGCCGTGGAGCAACTAAGCCTGTGCACCACAACTATTGAGCCTGCACTCTAGAGCCCGTGAGCCACAACTACTGAGCCTGCATGCTGCAACTATGGAAGCCCATGTACCTAGAGCCCGTGCTCCACAACAAGAGAAGCCACTGCAGTGAGAAGCCCATGCACCACAACGAAGAGTAGCCCCCGCTCGCTGCAACTAGAGAAAGCCCACGCACAGCAACGAAGACCCAGTGCAGCCAAAAACAAATAAATAAAAATGAATTGATTAATTTTTTAAAAAACCCAAAAAACAAAGCGCCTAGTTGGAGCAGGGGTGGGGTCCGAAGCCCTTTACCTGCCTGACCTCTCCATCTTTCTCCTTTTTTGGTCCCTGTGAGGAACCCTACAGCTCCCAGGGACCCAGTTTGAAAGTCATACAATAGACTAGCTCTCAAATACTTCCAGCCACTAAAAAGTGCCTTTATTATAGCATTCAAAGCTTGAACTGTCTGTGGGGACAACTGCCCTGTACGCCATATAGTGTTGGTACTAAGATGGTGCCTAGTAGGTACTGGGCACTCAGTGGGTTATGTGTTAATTGAATGAATGACTAAGGATTGATTCAATCAAGAAGGGAAGACCTATTGTGAGGGATAATAGGACGTTACTCAAAGGCACGTACTATGTGCCGGGCACTGTTCCAAGTGTATGTGTGTCTGCAGTCCTTTAGTTGTCCCAGTGGTTCTAGGAGGTAGGTCCTGTTGTTGGCACTCTGGCATGTGAGTCACAAAGAGATGACTTAGCTTGCCCAAGGCTACACAGCGGGGAAGAGGCAGAGCTGGGACAAGAAACCAAGCTGTCTGGCTCCAGAGACCTTATTCTTAACCGTGACATTGGACTAGCTCTACTGTGTGCCAAGCCCTGAGTTTGGAAGTTTCACACACGTTCTCTCTTTGCGTCCTATGGCCACACAGTCAGGAAGTGGCAGACTGTGACTTCCAACTCAGATCTGTGTGACACCAAAGCTTGTGCTCTGAAGGATATCAACTAATATCAGGGATGTGTTTAAATTCTTTTAAAATGCAGCTTCCAAGGTTAGAGGATGAGGAATATAAAAATCGGATCCAGTCTCCCCATTAATGGAAGCCCATTGTGATTGCTTGGAATTATTGTCAATATCTATTGAACCATCAATGAAAGATTGTCATGGCCCTGTAGTTTCATTGTTAAGTATGCTTTACTTCTTTGCCAGTGGGTAGTTTGGGAATGGGATATGATTGAATAGGACATTCAGGAAACTAGAAGAGCCGTACTATTTTCATTCTTGTGTCTGGTCCAGTGGATGGTGATATACTAGTGCAGCTCTTGCCACTTACACTCATCCATCAGTCTTTACAAAGCCAACTGAACCCTTCCGTTTCTGCCAGCCACACCCACACACCATGGGAATGGCTCCATCAGAGGATATGGAACAGTGTGCACTTTCTTAGAACACAATATCATTGCTGAATCAGGGCATGTTCAGATAAAGGAATCCAGGGTTATCTTTTGATGACTTGCTTAAGAGCTAATTAACCGGTAGCATGGGACTCCCTGCATAACTCTTTTTTTTTTTTTTTTTTTTTTACGGTATGAGGGCCTCTCACTGTTGTGGCCTCTCCCGTTGCGGAGCACAGGCTCCGGACGCGCAGGCTCAGCGGCCATGGCTCACAGGCCCAGCCGCTCCACGGCATGTGGGAATCTTCCCGGACCGGGGCACGAACCCATGTCCCCTGCATTGGCAGGCGGACTCTCAACCACTGCGCCACCAGGGAAGCCCCCTGCGTAACTCTTAAACCCAGTGGTGCGACTTGTTATGCAGAGGATGTTGTGGTGACTGGTGTTGCCCTCCTGCGACTCCATCACATGACATCTAGTCTTTGCTTCTGAACCACGTCACGTTCTTATATTAGAGGTTTGACTTACAAGGATAGTTGCCGGTCTTCGTGGTCATGGGAGCAGTACATAAGAACTCCTTGTTTATCTATAAAATTACAGCTTAAATACTTAATAATTTTGAATTATAAACAACATAGTACATGGTTGAGGGCAAAGTTCAGAGCAATATGAACAACTAGATATAAATTAGGTTCCTTCCTAAACAGTGGTTTCTAAGAGCAGGCATTTAGAGCAAACATCAGACTTGTCTCATGGTACAAAGAGGCCAAAATATCTAGAGGTTTGAGCCATTTAAAGGATTGCTTGGTGCTTTGTCACTCTGCTGGCAATGGCCATAAGTGAAAAATGTCCTTTAATAGCATTGGTCTAACCAGGGCTTCCTGATTTTGCTTTAAAAATTTGTTTGTCTCTGTTTTTCTTACCCATGATCCTACCACCCATTGTGTGCGTGTGTAAGGGTGTGTGTAGAAGTTGTGTGTAAACTGGGTCAAGCATATATTCAGAGAGGTTGTGGGGCTTTAGGAGGATGGACCCTGGGATTGTGTGAAGAATGTGCACGTGCGTGTATACAGTGAGTGTGTTTATCAGTAGGAGCTGTGGTTTGGAGGTGAGAGTGTATGTGTGCATTTGATGTTGTGATGGGAGTTTGTGTGTATGTGTGTGTGTGTGTGTTTGGGATATAATTCACGTACTATAAAACTTACCATTTTAAAGTGTACAATTCAGTGGTTTTTGGTATATTCACAAGGTTATGCAATCATCACCAACATCTAATTCCAGAACATTCTCACCACCCCAAAAAGAAACCCTGTGCTCATTAGCAGTCACCCTTCATTCTACCCCAACCTTCTTTTCTAGTAGATTAGAAACCGCTAATCTACTTTCTGTCTCTATGGATTTGCCTATTCTGGACATTTCCTATAGATGGGATCATGTAGTACGTGGTCCTTTGTGTCTGGCTTCTTTCATTTGGCACAGTGTTTTCAGGATTCGTCTATGTTGTAGCATGTGTTAGTGCTTCTTTCCTTTTTATAGATGATTCTTTTTATTTATGATATTCTTTTGTATGGATAGACCACATTTTATTTATCCATTCATCAGTTGATGAATGACAGCTGGGTTATTTTCAGTTTGGGGCTATTAAGAATGCTGCTGTGAACATTTGTGTACACGTTTTTGTGTGAATATGTTTCCAGAGGCAATCACTTAACATTTTGAGTATATCCTTCTGAGATATTTTCTTTGTGAATGTATTCATGTGTTTACATGTAAATATCTGTGTTTTTGCAAGTGTGGAATTCTAGGATGCATATTGTTCTATAGCACGCTTTTCCCGTCTTGGCAGTGTATCTGTAGAGGTGTGTTTCAAGTTTTTTGTTATTTTAACCCATTCACCTCTGTTGTGGTGTGTCTTTAATAATCCAGGACTTTACTTTGCAGGTCCCTATCACTGTTCAGTCCATCCTCATTCAATCTCTAAATAAAACGCTAACCCGACTGGAAGACACTGACACTGATGTATTGAGGCCGCTGGTTCTTATCGAGGCTGGGCATGATAAAATCTGCACTAACATCATCCTTGAGGTAGGCGCCCAATTTGGCTTTGAAAGTTTGCTCTGTTTGTGGGCGACTCAAGCTGCGTGGTGCTGAGGGGTAACTGGACGCCCTCCAAAGGGGGCTCTGGCCATCCGATGGTATCACTTTTCTTGTCTTGGCCTCCTACTTCCCTTTATCCTGTCTCATCAGAGCTCGCTTCTTTGTCTCTGAAATAATCGTGTGATTTTTCTCCACAAACCTAGTAACTTACAAGGATACGTCAAAATTTGTTGTTGCTGTTGTTGTGTTTGTTTGTTTGGTTTTTTTTAGATGTTGGGAGTAGGAGTTTATTAATTTATTTTATTTATTTTTGCTGTGTTGGGTCTTTGTTTCTGTGCAAGGGCTTTCTCTAGTTGTGGCAAGCGGGGGCCACTCTTCATCACGGTGCGCGGGCCTCTCACTATCGCGGCCTCTCTTGTTGCAGAGCACAGGCTCCAGACGTGCAGGCTCAGTAGTTGTGGCTCATGGGCCTAGTTGCTCCACGGCATGTGGGATCCTCCCAGATCAGGGCTCGAACCTGTGTCCCCTGCATTGGTAGGCAGATTCTCAACCACTGTGCCACCAGGGAAGCCCCATGTTTTTTTTTTTAATATTTATTTATTTGGCTGCGCTGGGTCTTAGTTGCGGCACACAGGATCTTCATTGTGGCATGTGGGATCTTTTAGTTGTGGCATGCAGGATCTTTTAGTTGCAGCATGCGGGCTCCTTTAGTTGCGGCATGCAGGATGTAGTTCCCTGACCAGGGATCAAACCTGGGCCCCTGCATTGGGAGTGCAGAGTCTTAATCACTGGACCACCAGGGAAGTCCCGCTGCTGTTGTTTTAGCACATTTATCTGCACAGATAGGCTATTACATTCTGCTCAGACCAGCTGATTTGGAACTTATGTAATTGGGCACAGAAAGGCTTAGATGCCCCTGTCTGTCAGCTGGGGCTGATGCTGAGGTAACACTTCCCATAATCCGATTGGACAGGAGAGAAAAGCTTTAACACGTGGAGAAGTGGGAAAGGATTTGCCTCCTAGGTACATGTTTTTTTATCTGAGTTATTAATACAGCTACAGAAATTTATTGGAAACAGGTGTATTTGAAGTATTATTTTGTTTTTTAGGTGAAGTATAGCCTCACGTATACAAATGCAGGTGAGATAATAAAAGCTGATGTCTTTGTTCTTCTGGGAGCGGTTAGCAGTGCGATGGTTCCATTCCAACAAAAGTTTGAAATTTATTTTATTCAGGTAAGTTTGATCAGTTTTGTATAAGTATGTAATTGCCAAGTATAAAGAAATCATGACTTAGTGGGGAAAAAAAAATCAAATTAGAAGTATTACCACTTCTAACCATTTGTATGGAACAAAGGACTTGCATGTATCCTGTGGAGCTTGTAATGAAATCAAGCCAGAGTCCTTGTATCTTTTCCATTTGGGAATAAGATGCTCTTCCATGTGAGCTTGTTCTTTTACAGCATGATGTACTCCTACACTCAGCAGATATATTTATAGTTCTGAGTAGGGAGAGAGATTCTTTTATTGGTTGGTAATCCCACATTATGAAAACCATTTCATTTTCTCTCTGCCATTTCCTTATTAAAATGGGAATTACTGGGCTTCCCTGGTGGCACAGTGGTTGAGAGTCCGCCTGCCGATGCAGGGGACACGGGTTCGTGCCCCGGTCCGGGAGGATCCCACGTGCCGTGGAGCGGCTAGGCCCGTTAGCCATGGCCGCTGAGCCTGCGCGTCCGGAGCTTGTGCTCCGCAACGGGAGAGGCCACAACAGTGAGAGGCCCGCGTACCGCAAAAAAAAAAAAAAAAAAAGAATTACTTGGGGCATTTCTGCATTGTCTTTCAGCAAAATACGAAGCCAGTTCCTCTCAGTGGAAACCCTGGTTATGTTGTGGGACTCCCGTTAGCTGCTGGATTTCAGCCTCAGAAGGGATATCCTTTTGGCACCATAGAGAAGCTTGATTTCCCTGTCCATGTGTGTGGGCTGCACTTCTTATTGCTGAGAGTCCTGAGGGCTGGACTCTCGCCAGAGCTTCCTGTGGGTGCCTCTGCCTGCACAGCAGGTAGGGCTGTGTGGAGCTTGACAGGGTGGAGCAGTACAGCGCAGGAGACTGTCAGTGTCTTACAGTGAAAATCTTAAGACAGAAAGCTTGACAGACATTTAGAGGTATTTAATTTTATACTTAAACAGAGACTCTTAAACAAATTGAGTGATTTTGAAAATTTGGAGTTAATTTTGAAGGGCCTGTTTCTGAGAAGTTTTCTCCTGAGGATCTCCTAATCAAGGAAAATAGTTATAACTATTTTTTGCCTTCTTCTGGGAAATAACTGTCAAAATTCCCGAGACCTAGAGAAAGGGATATTTGGGTCTCTCCCATGTGACTCATATGACACCATCTCCTAAGAATCAGCTGCTTTAGTACTGGGCAACTCCCTTAACCTTCTGTGAATGTCTGGGATTATGCAGACCACGAACAGATACGGACAACTTACTCTTCTTCGTAGCACAGCTGAGCAAGACTGCTTAGCAATAGCGGGGATCCGGACCCCAGTATTATTTGGTTACAACATGCAATCTGGCTGTAAACTCAGGTAAGAGAGTAACTTGCTTCTGTTGGAGCCCATTTGTGTTGATCAGAAAACAAAGCATTCTTACCCTTTGCATTTTAATCAGAACTCTGCATCAGCTGACAGGCTCATTAGCATTATTATTAGTGGGTAGTAGCAACAGTAACAATAACTTACAATGTTGTTGTTTTGGTTTTCTAATTTTAATTCTCATAACCATAAACCATTTGTCATGATTCAAAGGAAAGTGTTACAACCCTTGCGCTTATCAAATATGGCAGAGTAAAAATCTCAAGGCTTCGTATGTTTTGTTTCTAAGGTGGCATAGCTCTTGAGTTCATAGCAAAAATATGTTCTCTGAAAGTCCTTCCTTTATTTCTGAATTTTAATGTACTCAGCACAACAAACCCAATGAGAGGCAGCCTGAATGTGATCTGTTTTTAATTTATCTTTTTATTATCAAACATAATGTAAAATGTCAAACAGCTCTTCATGGCTTGTACTAAAGACAGCAGTTCTTACCTTCATTTCCCCCATCCCAGAGACAATCACTTGCAACTCTTACAGCTGATTTTTTGGAAATTTACCCCCAAATATTTAAATAACCCACACGTAATGCTAATTCTTGATTTTTTTGGTTTTATGACTTATTTTTAATTTTAATTTTTTTATTCAAGTATAGTTGATTTATAATTTCAGGTGTACAGCAAAGTGATTCAGTTATATTCTTTTCAGATTCAGATTCTTTTCCGTTATAGGTTATTACAGCAATTGAACATAGTTCCCTTTGCTATACAATAGGCCCTTGTTGCTTATCTATTTTATTATGACTTTTTTTATTTATTGAGCTCCCACTGTGGAGGATGAAGATTTGGCTCTTTCTCCTTTGATCCCCTACCCCACCACCCGCTCACTTCCCATCCTTATGTCTCCCCAGGGTATCTACATCATTATTTTGGTTAGACCAATATTCACCATTTACATCATTCTGATTGCTTTAGACTAGCATTTCTCAAAGAGGGTTCCATGGGATACATTTCCATAACATGTCAGTAGGGGTAAGTCTGTGGTCCAGTATGTTTGGGAAACACCAAATTAAAGTTAAAAACATGATTCCTTACTAAGTAAGCACTTCTCAGAGTCTTCAGTACACTAGTGTACTTCAGGGGGGACATAGGTATGCAATAGTTCCCAAATTTTTGGCCATGGAACCCTTCTTGTACAGAGCCTCTCCATGGAATACAGTTTGGGAAACATTGTTTTGGATTCATCTCCCTGGCCAACCAAGATTTCACAAAGTGAGAGACACTTTCACTTCAAAAAATCCCCTTTTAGAGAGTGAGAAAAGAAACTAGAGAGAATATGCGTGTTGTTGAGGGCTGTAAAAACTGCAGGTACGATATTCTATAATCAGAGATGTTATGGGTACTAACACTGTATTAAAGTGATGCATTTCGCAGTTGTAACATAAAGGCTAATACCTTGTCTCTCATTTTTTAGTACTTTTTTGTGTACCAGAGAAATGTCAAAATAAAATATGACCCTGACACTTATTTAAAAAAAAACACAAAAAACTGCAGGTCTGAACAATCACCTCATTCGGTTGACCTTGTTTCCTTTCCCAAAAGACTGACCAAAGCTATCGCGTGTAGGCTGGTAGCGCAGAAGGTGGAGAGCCTGCTGAAGGGCCAGGGCTTCCCAGATTATGTGGCCCCTTTTGGAAATTCCCAGGCCCAGGATGTGCTGGACTGGGTACCCGTCCACTTCATCACCCAGACGTCCCACATGAAGGTAAAGGGGGAGAAGTTGAAGGCCACATGCTAGTGGTCTCTCCAACGTGCACCTGCCCCTCACTGTGGGGAGGTAGAGGCAGTGGGGGAGCTGGCGGTGGGGGGCTCTGGGTAGGAGCTTGGGCTTTGTCGTTAGATGAGCCTGGATCTTGAACACTGATTTTGCCCCTAGTTAGCATTGTCGCCTTTGGCCAATGGTTTTACAGGTTTGAGCCTCTGTTTCCTCATTTGATAGCTATATTACTGACCTCATGGACTTGTTGAGAGTTAAATGAGGTAACATTCATGGTGCCTAGTGGTCACTCCATAAATGGAAACCACTACCAGTCACCATCCTATTCCTTGTTGGTGTTATGTAAGGCCTTCTCTAGGCATCGTGATATGATAGGTAAATGTCAGAACTGTTTCAACAAGACTTCCGTCTGCACAGCTGTCCCATCCGTTGTTCCCTGGTCTATAAAAGCAGTCCACATGTCAGAGCTTTCAATTCTAAAGTTCCCAGAAGAGTTTAATGGAAGTTGACGTCCTCCAAATAGGTTCTGGATCACGTGCGGTTCTTCTGCCCACCTTTTTCTTTTGTCTCAGCAGTCAGAGTGTGGGCCAGCCCCCATCACCGCAGGCGTGCTCCCCATCTTATCCTTTAATTGCCCGGCTTTTTCTTGTCACAGTTTCTTCAGGCCTCTCATTACCTGCTTAGCACATTTATAGCGTGGGGATAATGGGGGTGAGGACTAGCTCCGATCCCGCCCTCCCCACCGAGTCCCCAGCAGGGACCCGTGGTTTACTCAGTCCCTGCTGTTCACCTAAGTCTTGGCTCAGCTCTGCTGCCTCAGTGAACCAGGCAAATTGCTTCTAGTTTCTCAGAGATGGTTAAGACATCCAGTTATTACTTATCCCTCAGAAGGGAAGACATAGGTTGAGAGGAGAGGGGCAGCAATGCAGACACTAGCACTGCTGGGGTCTGTGCTGGTCAGGGAGCTCAGAGGGCCTGGAACGGGTTTTGTACCAGCCTTCTAGGCATAGCCAGCACGAGAGCATCTGCTAAGCTCAGTTGATACCAGCTGCGTGTTGCATCTTTTCCTAATAACAGGATATTCTCAAGGATTTTTCAGCTTGCAAATTTCTTAAAAGGCAGTTTTAAGCCAAGGAATTCCACCCGTGCCTTTTTGGCAGGCACCAAATTTAGCAGGCCTGCTAGCTTTTCATGCCCTAAAGAGATGTATTTTTTTAAACTTTTTATTGTGGAAAAATTTCACACACAAAAGTAGAATACTCCCGTGGAACTCCATCTCCCCGTTGGGCAGCTTCAACATTATTACATTTGCCAATTGATGAGACTGTAAAGGCGGGAAAGAGGTCTGGAAGGCCCCCTCGCCCATTTTCCCCTTGGGGCTGAGCAAACAGGGGTCCTGGGCAGAGGCCTCAGGCCCAGGTCCCAGTGTCTAGCCTGAACTCGGGCAGCTTCATTGTGGCACCAGTGCTCTCGGTGCAGAGGGAGAGTTAACATCTGTGACAGCTTAAGATGCCGCCTGTATACCCCAATGTAGCATCTTAATTGCCAACTGATGAAATCAGATAAGTGACAAGGAAGCACTTAAATTTCCTCTAAGTGCATTTTAACATGATATGCAGTCAGGTTTAATTTCTGTCTGTTAATAATACCGTTCTCCCTCTCCCCCCTCCCCCCGTGCCAACTTTGCTCCTGAAGTATCTCTGAGGTAGATGTAAACAGGCAGGTGCAGTTAGAGCTGTTAAGGCCCTGGAGGTTCCACAGTTGGGTATTGGGGTTACCACAGCTGCCAGGTAATGCTGGCCTCTTTAGAGATGGGAAGGGATGGAAAAATTATGCTTTAGGTGTTAAAATATTTTTGGAGCATTGAGTACTTTAAAATATGTGCTTTTTCTAAGCTGTTTTTATCTGAACTTCTAGAGTCTATTCATCTTGTTCAGAACATTTTGTAATATGTGAAACATTTTGTAATTAAAACTCTGAACTGCAGATTAAGTTTGACTTGAGGTTGTTTAATACTCAAATTGATTAATGGCATTTTGTTTTGCAGGATTCTTGCCAGCTCCCAGTGGCGTTGGCTATAGAAGTGAAGTGGACTAAATACGGATCCTTATTGAACCCACAGGCTAAAATCGTCAATGTAACTGCAAATCTGATTTCATCCTCGTTTCCTGAGGTAGGCCTAATTTTAAAGGTATAGGTTAAGACACGAGTCCAGACAAAACTGTGATAGGTGAAATTTATTTTGTAAAAAAGATAATTAAAATTTAAACAATCTGGATTCTTAAAACAATTTAGCAGTCATTATCTTTTACTTGGAGAAAAAACTCCCCTGAACACAGGGGTTTTATTCACATTAACATTCTTGTTTAGACTTGATCTTTTAAAACTCTTGTCTTGAGTTGTGAATGACATCGATGTGTTAGGACAACCTGAGTGAAAATTGTATCTCTCCTCTGAGTTAATGGCTGATTAGCCCTCCACGTACCTACCAGATTCATGAACCAACAGTGGTTGGGTGAGGAAGGAAATGAAAGCTGTCCCATCTTTGTTATCCTGGTGAATACACTGGAGGGCAGGGCTTGCATCACTCTGATTTTTTTTTATTACAGACCAACTCAGGAAATAAAAGGACAATTCTTATTTCCACTGCGGTTACTTTTGTGGATGTGTCTGCACCTGCAGAGGCAGGCTTCAGAGCTCGCCCAACCATCAATGCTAGGCTGCCCTTTAATTTCTTCTTCCCATTTGTCTGACGTAAGTCATTAAATAGGGAAACTACACCACACCTGCCTAATCAAGCGCGTGTGGGGCCCAGGGCTCCTTGGAGACATCTCACTTTATTATACGTATAACCCTTGAGGTTGCCCCCAGACCGACACACTTCCCCTCTCCACTCACTTCCCTCCTCTCTTTTCTCTCTTTGGGAATTTCATTCTACTTGCTTTGACTTTAGAAGGGGTCTGGCTTGGCCATTTCCAGTACTCTCAGTACATAGGTCATATGCGGGAGCCAAGTTGCACCTTTGGGAAGAACGTAAAGAGAACAGACCTTGAAGCAGTGCAGGCGTTGAGGGTTTATCCAGTTTATTCATCCCCTGCTTTAATGTGAGTTATTTTTTAAAATATTATTTTTAGTGCTCGCTTCGGCAGCACATATACTAAAATATTATTTTTAGTTCAGGCTTTTCAGGTCCCGTTAAAATGAGTACAAAAATAGCAAGTGGTATAAAATCATGCAAGTAGAGTACAAGGCCTCACGAGGGGATCTTCCCCCAAATGTCATGTTAATTACAGTGGAGTCTTGGGTCTAATTGCTACTTCTGTACCAGGCACTGAAGCTAGCTTGCTCTCCAGCTAGTGGGCCGGTATAGGATGCCACAGAGTGATTCCAAGCAGTTGAACCTAGAAAGAATACAGTAGGAGGGCCTGTGGGAAGGAGAGAGTTTATTTTATACATTAATTGTACAGTAATTGAGAAAAATGTTGTCAGGGTGCAGAACTGGGTGGAGCCAGCTAAAAGTTGGAGGACGCAGAGGAGGGGCTGGCTGGGTACTTGAGAACAAGCCCCTTGGGGGACATTGTGATTAGCTGTTTAGAACAGCTTGGAAATAGAAAATATTTTTCTAGAATGTGCTGATAGCTAAGGTAGCTCTCTTTTTTCTCTTTTGTCTTTCAGAGTGGTCATATGAAAGGGTGCACGGTTCCTTAATATACGTGCGAACTGTGAAAACTACATTTGATGAGATTAAGTTTTATATACAGCTAGTAATTGTCCAGCTTGTAGTTCATTTTCAAGCAAGAGTCAAGTGTTCAGCATGAGAAAAATATAGTTTATGATATATTTGTTAAACAGTGTGGGGTGGGAATGGGATGGGACATTCTCAGTCACACCAAGGAAGAAATAGAGCCTCTGAAAGACTGTGTCCCCCAGAATCCGAGCTGGCAGCAGTGAGACAAAGCCATCAGAGCAAACCTCTCCCCAACGTGGCCCCAGGAGGGGCGGCTGTCTTCCTCGTCACAAGCCCGTGAGGCAGGTCTTCCCTTTGGGGTGGGTGGAGCAGGTATGCCTCTAGTTCACCTCACCAAGAAGTCCATGCTGTCTCAATAGCTTGTTAAGTCTTTCAATTTCTTGTTCCTGTTATTACAAAAAGCAGACAAATAACTGAATTTACCTTCTGAGCCTCACCAGGGATGTGGCAGTCACACAGTGAGCCGCAGACACGCACAGGGAAGCAGAGCTGAATGAAAGCCATACTCCTCATGCAATCAGTCAGCCGGGGCCCAGCAGCGATGGCAGTGAGGAGAGAGACCTGGCAAAGCTGCAGGGAAGGAGGCAACGCCTAAACTGAATCTGAAAGGACAAGGAAGGCCTGACCGAGGGAAGTGGGCTCCGGGCTAAGGGCACTGAGTGAGCAGAGGCCTGGCCTGGAGAAGCTCAGTGCTGGAGGGAGGGAATGATCTGTGTTCACAGAGGGCGTTTTCCCAGATACCTTCTTACCTTCTCAGAGCAGCTGAATTCAAGGTGTTGGATCTTGGTGGCCAGTTGTATATTTATCTGTTTTAACCTTAGTAGCTGCCGTTCAGAACGTGTCTTAACCGAGATAATTATCCCTGAAAAATAATTGCGAGGGTCTCCATGATACTGGTCTCTAATTTAGCCCCTTGGGAAGAAAACTGTATTCCTTACAAATGTATAACTGGGAAGAGTGGTGACAAGTAAAACAGTCATCATGGCTTAAAGGCATCAGAACTAGGAGGGTCAGAGTTTTCATTTCTGAGCTACTCAGTACCCAGCTGTGAAATACTTCTTTGGCTTTTCTGGTGTGAGAAATCCTTAAAAATAATCACTGACCAGATGAAGGTTAAGCTCCTTAGTAGGGGGCAGTTCACAACAGTCTTGCTACTTAGCAGCAGTTGTTCAAAAGGCACTAAGTGCAAGCCTGGAAATGCTCAAGCTTGGGGTTGGGACTGTCACTTTGCCAACTTTCTGCCTCCAGAGCTGTGGCCAGTTGTCAGACAATGACCTGCATCTTGGCTTGGGGGCTGGGGGGGGGGCTCCCAAATGCCCACACCACACTGCAGACACGGCCTCAAAGACTGGGCTGCAGTAGGGCTGCTCCGCCCCTTTCCAAGTGTGAGTGACAGAGTCTGGACCTTCCCCCACACGTGTGGCGCCCACAAGGCCTGGGAGTAGCCATCCCTGGTCCACAGTGTTCCTGGTTGTCTCACTGAATCCGGTTTAGCCTTGTGTTGCTTCAGTCACGCTACTAAATTTGATAGCAGTGTAATAACGGGCAATAGCCAGTCATATGCCTCGCTGTCATTTAGACAAAGAAAATGAACAAATCTCACAACAGTGTGATGTGAGAGTACTGGGTAGTAACTGCTTCATGAGTCATTTATAATCAATCAGTCATGGTCTATCTACCTCACATAACCTTTGCAGAGAGTATTTTTCTGTTAGATTAGATGAAAAAATCGACATAAGCATCTAAAATATTATCTGAAAAGCCTCCATTATTTCCTTTGACAGAACCCAAATAAAGGTTCTTAATAGGCTTTACTTTAATCACTAGGTCTGAACTGGCCGCCCCCAAAGCCCACATGCCCGACAGAGCCGCTCTCACAGCCCTTTCCCCGGCCAGGTGGCACCACAGCAGGCGGCCACAGCAGGGGATGGGCCTGCTTCCAACAGGCTGCACTGTCGCTCAGTCAGTCTCCTGACAGCGACCCACAGCCCGTCGTGTTGGGCACTAGTCTAGGGATTCCCAACCCTGCTGGACACCCAGTCACCTGGGAGTGCTTCACAGATGGACACCTCCCTCTGGGCTCCGCACCAGACTCTCCCCTTAAAGTGTCGAGGGTGATTCTGATGCGGCAAGTCTGAGGACAGGCATTTGATCAACTCTGACTAGTTCGCTGATGGCTGAACCGCTAACCAGTCACTAGGTCCACATAAAACCACAGCACAAGTGACTTCTCTGACATGGAGGCTCCCTGCACCAACAGAGAGTGTGTGAGGAAGAGGATCTGTACCTGAAATACGGTAAAGCAGTATTTCCCCAAGTGTGTCCTCCAGAGCCAGAGTCTACAGCACGCTCATAGGTGTTATTTCCTCCCAAAGTGTTGAACTGGTCAACTTGGAAAACAATTACAGTTCTCAGAGCCTTCATCATGCTAACTCGTGTTGTGACTTTCTCAAAGGGGGCAGAGTCTAGTGTACAGCATTTCTCAGCTTCCTTGCTCCCTTTCCGAAGGTGCCCCTCCCAAGGTGGGATGGGGTTTGGTAGAACACTCTCCAGGAAACACCAAATGAAAAACAAAGGTGCTTTGGGAACCAAGCTGGCAGGGATTGGTCAGGGATTAGTCTAACCCTTGCCATAACCATCTTTCAGTAATCATAGAAATGAGAGTCTGAAGGAGAAAGGCACTTCCTCTCAAAGAACACGTCCTGGTGTCAATTTGTAGCCACAAAGGTGACAGTGGGACACCAAATCAGACCATGTTTCTCTTGGTTGCCAGGAGGAGGAGGACCAGGGCCTCTGTGCCCCTTCCAGGCTCCACCCACTGTCCCATCCCCCGCCCCCACCCCCAGCCCAGGAGCGCAGGGGACATACCGTTGATGATCCGGGCCACCCGCCACAGGCGGAGCAGAATCAGCAGCCCTAGAGCCTCAAACTCATGCTCCCGGAAAAGGAGGACAACGTCGAGGATGAAGGAAACCACCACGACGATGGCGTCCAGGATTTCAAACTTGTGGTGAAAGAACTCCAAGCGGAAGACGAATATTTTAAAGAAAATCTCCATCATAAAAAAGGTCAAGATGGCAATGCTCATGTAGTGGAACACCTGAAGGGGACAAGGAGATACAGAGTAGACTCAGGCTATCATGGGCTGGGGCAGGTCACACAGACGAGCTGGCCTTGAATGCCCCTGCCCAGTCACCGAGAGAATCCATTCATTTGACCAATCGCAAATTCCTGCCAGCACCAGGCGCTGTTCTCGGGCCGGACTGTGGCTGAGAACAGCACACACGTTGCTCTCTGAAGGGCAATGGGGCAATGGCAGTTGAAAACATCCGCCATGCCCTTTGGCCCTGCAGAGCTCACGCGTGCACAAAGACAGTAAGGATATTTACTGCAACATCATTTGCAGAACAAAAGATTTTCTACATTGTTTGGAGAACAACAGAAACGTCCACTAGACTAGGGCACTTGTTAAATGCATTATGGTATCTCCACATGGAGCATTACGCAATTGTTCAAAAGACCAAGGCTGATCCGTATGTATCGACTAGAAATGATGGTAAGATGGTAAGTGAAGAGAGTTCCCAGATCTTGATTTATAAATACTAGCCTTCACTAAAGTAACCTTTTCCATTCTGGGGCAGGGAAAGTACGAATGAGCTGGGACATCATCCAGGGCCAGAAAACAAGGAAACACTCAAAGGCTATGGAGTCATGTCAAGAGGACAGAGCAGTCAGCTCGAAGAGGCTCACAGTGACCAAATTTGGGACAGTTTGGATATTTAGTATTTAGGGGCGAAGTGCCGTGATGTCTAACTTACTTTTGAATGGTCAGACAAAAATAGATGGGTGTGGGGTGTGTTTGTGGATACGTATATATATAAAAAGAAAGCAAATACAGCAAAATGTATATTTGCCACTTTTCATAATAAAAAGTAAAGAAAAAGGCACAAGACAGTGAGTATAGGAGGTATATTACTGATTCTATTAAACAACAGGGAGAGGAAAGATAATCATCTATGGGAGGACTTGGGTTGGCACAGAAGAAAACGTTAACGGCTGCCGTGGTGAAAGGAGCCACGAGTAGGAAGGAGGTTTAATATTTTCTGCCTGCTCTTTTACCATTTGAAAAGACATTTTTGCATTGTCCACTGAATTTTTTTCAAAGGGTGTGGGGAGATGCTTTTAAGCCCCTGGCCTTCTCCCCAGTTACTGGTGATGGGCCGCACAATGCATTTTCAGTGTGTCCACTGCCCTTTGGGTGAATGTCTGGGATGGGCTCAGGCAGGAACTGTGAATCAGGGAATAAATGGTGGGCACATCCCCCCCAAATGGCTCCAGCACAGGGACCACGTCAGAATGTTGACAGGAGGAAAAACAGCTCGTCTTCCCCTGGGGGATGGGAAGGAATCATGCTCCTGGTTTGAGAATCAGTGACAAACTCCAGCTCAGTGGTCTAGGATAGCTCAAGGTTCAAGCCATCAAGTGACTTGAGGAGGTTTCCTGCTTGTAGTAAATTCGTATCTATAATTGGGAAAGGAAGACATTTTCTCTGCTCTTTGACTGAAAGCACCCAATCAAGCCACCCTCAAATAGGCCTGGTTACTCCAAGGCAGGTGCTGCCCCACCCTGCCCACCCACAGAGTGAACCACATTAAAGGGCTGTGGACACACTACCCTGGCGGCATAGTTATTCTTGTCAGGCTGGATGATCTTAAGGTCCAGAACGAGCTCGGCGAGCACCAGGAGGGCATCCAGAACGACCAGGCAGATGATGATAACCTGTGGACCAAGGGAAGAAGCAAGAAACCATGAGACCTAAATGGGGACCCTCCTTTCATCTTTAAGGGCTGGAAACATCTGAGTGAAACCACTGGGGAAAGACGCCAAGGATGGTAGGCCACTGCCCACAGCCCAAGTGCCCTGCAGGGAGCCTGCTGGGGGCCAGCTCCTCTGGACAGGAGCCCCTCCTTCCAGCCCTGGGCAGTGCCTGTCCTAAAGCCTCCGTGTGGCCCAGTGACTGACCCTCGGTCACCATTGGTCTTTCTCTTACTCATAAATCCACTGCTTCTCAGCATCTCTCCAACCAAACTGCTAATTCCTAGATGGCAAAATATACTAAAGTTTCTAAAAGCATTTATTTTTCTGGTTCTGGGGATTGCTCTTGCCAGGGTACACCCAGAACAGATGCTCAATAAGCAATTTAAAATTTAAAACATCCAGCCTCAGAGATATGGCCTCCTCCAGGCAGCTGGGTTAGAGTGATGTCCACTGTGCCCATGAAACAGCTTCTGGCTGGAGCCGTGAGGTACCCACCCCAACTCCCATGTGCTCGCTGGGAGTGAAGGGGGAGGGAGTCCTGCGTCTCCTGGAGAACAGAGAAGAGCTGCTGTAGGAAAGACAATCCGGTGGGTTTTGTGACCTGCTGGAGGGGGGAGGAAGGTGGGAACCAGGGTGAAGTGAGTGGGTGGTCTTATCAATGGCAGTGGGGGTAGTCATGGTGACGGAGGTGGTGATGATGGTGAGGACATTAAAGGTGGGGTGGAGTGATGGCATTTGGGGAGACCCTGGGGATGACATGGTGGTGGTGGAGATGGCAGCAACGGGAGGAACCCCAAAGGACACTGCGTGACCCTTCTCTTCCCTTGGAAATACTGGACCATCACTTACTTCCCCCAGAGCCTTGCCTCTTACACTCTCAGGTAGATAGATTTTGATCTCTGAAAATTAATCTGCCATTATCTTGGCAGTTTCTATAGTTTCAGGGTGAAATTAAACAAGTTCAGGCCTATAAAGAGTGGACTCTTAAACCTTTTGACCATTTCAACCTGTAGTAATTATTTCAGTAATTAAGTATTTGATGACATGGTTTATTGTGAAAATTGTATGGCAAAGTGCTTTGTAATGAAGTTTTCAGACAAATCCAAATTCAGTAGCTTAGTAAAGGTTCAAGGGACTTCCCTGGTGGCTCAGTGGTTAAGAATCTGCCTGCCAATGCAGGGGACGTGGGTTCGATCCCTGGTCCGGGAAGATCCCACATGCCACGGAGCAACTAAGCCTGTGCACCACAACTACTGAGCCTGCGAGCCACAACTACTAAGCCCGTGTGCCACAACTACTGAAACCTGCACGCCTGGAGCCCGTGCTCCGCAACAAGAGAAGCCACCGCAATGAGAAGCCCGTGCACTGCAACGAAGAGTAGCCCCTGCTCGCCACAACTAGAGAAAACCCACGCACAGCAACGAAGACCCAATGCAGCCAAAAAAATACTCAAGCCTCAGATGAGGTCTTTCTTTCCTTCTTTCTTTCCTCCCTCTCTCTTTGGTTTTTAGACCTAAAGGGATCTAAGAGCTCATCTGGTCTAAAACCAAGGCACAGAGTTATTAAAAACAGACTGAATATTATATATATATATATATATATATATATATATATATATATATATATA
>NW_020837972.1:15611188-15706773 GCF_003676395.1 Aethalodelphis obliquidens | reverse complement strand
TATATATATATATATATATATATTTTCCCAGTCTGGGAAGATCCCACATGCCGCGGAGCGGCTGGGCCCATGAGCCATGGCCGCTGAGCCTGTGCGTCCAGAGCCTGTGCTCTGCAACGGGAGAGGCCCCAACAGTGAGAGGCCCGTGTACCGCAAAAAAGAAAAGAATGAAAGCACTGACACATGCTACAATGTGGATGAACCTAGAAAATATTATGCTAAGTGAAAGAAGCCCAACACAAAAGACCACATATATTTTATGATTCCATTTACATGAAATGTCTGGAACAGGCAAATCAATAGAGACAGAAAGTAGATTAGTGTTTATCGGGGACTGGGGATTATTGTTTAATGGGTACTAGATCTCTTTTTGGGGTGACGGAAATGTTCTGGAACTAGATAGTGGTTGACAGTTGGACAACATTGTGAATGTACTAAATAAATGCCACTGAATTATTCACTTTAAAGTGATTAACTTTATGTGAATCTCACCTCAATTTTAAGAAGTGAGAGAGAGACCCAAGGTCACAAACTATGATGCCCAGGTCCCAACTGCAGCTTCTATGAACTAATCCCTAAGGCCCTGAGTTTGCCAGTTCACAAGGCAGTACTAGTTCTGAAGGGAGCCACATCACAAAGAAAAATGCTGAGAATTCAGGGAAGCTGGTTAATTCCAAATCGTCACTGGAAAATGGCTGTGCCTAGCCTCAGCACGCCGCAGCGCAGAGCGTGGACTGTGGGGCAGCCAGTCCTGGGCCGGCTCCCCCGTTAGCCTGGACCTTGGGCACAGCTCTCAACTCCGCTGAGCCTCAACGTTAACTCTAAGCTTCAGCTTCCTTCAGGGGATAATGGGGTTGGCCACATTTTCTACCCTGAGTGACAAGGGGAGCATCGTGTGAGATAATGTGTGAGGAGCGCTCAGCAGAGGGCCCGGCCCCGGTGAGCAGGTAATAGAAGTGAGGCTCCTGGCCTTCCTGGCCATCCTCCCCTAGCCCAGCTACCCTGTCCGTCCATGGTTTCCACAGAGGCCTGACTCACCCCAAATTCTCTCCCTTGGTTGGTTGTGCCATTCTGTGGGAGAAGTGACAACAGTTAACTCTATATCATGTCACCTTGGTCACCTCAAACCATGGGAATAGGTGGAGACTGCACCCAAGAAAGGGATTCCAGAATCTTCCTGTATGCTGATTCTATCTGCAGAGATCAAACCCTTAAACCCTCACCCCTACTCCAAGGTGGCCTCCCTGCTTCTACTCTGGGCCCTTCTACAAACTGCTCATGTCAACCCCTCCCCACCCCCATACTCAGAACCTTCGATGGCTGTCCACTGCCCACGGATGGCCTTCCAGTGCCTCCTCTCCCTCTACTGGATACATAAAAGCCACATGGACCCTTCTCAAATTCTCGAATACTGAAGACCCTTTCCGACCCCTGGCCCTTTGCAAACACGGCCCCCTCTGCCTGGGAAGCTCCTCCCCTCCCATCCACAGAGCTCATTACTGCCCAACCTTGAGGTATCAGGTGAAATGTCACCTCCTCTGCCACACGTCCTCCACCTCACATCCTAGGTCGGGTCTCCCCCACCTCCAAGATCTCTGAGAGCCCCCTTCAGTTTCCCGACAGAGGACTTCTCTCCACTTGATTCCAGCATCTGTCTGATTACTGGAATGCCCACCTCTTCACGGACCATTAATCCTCCAAGACTGAGGGCAGGGACATGCCCACCACACTCACTGCTGTACCCCTGGCACATAGTAGAAACTAAGAAGCGACTGCACTGCTGAGTGAATGAATAAACATCTCTACTCTGCTTTCCCCCAGAGCCACGTGCCCCTGGGGGGCCCGGTCAGGAGAGGTGGGACCTCCCAAGGGCTCCCCTTGCAGCTGGAAGGAAGCTGGCTCCTTCCTTCTCTCCTGAAATTGAGGGTTTGGGAGTTCAACACCAACAACTTAACACCACGTCTTCTCTTCTGTCAGAGCCACAGAGGAAAGCACTAAGCTGTCAGGAGTGCTGTGTTGCCTGCTTTGTTTCTCTAAGTCACACGAGAGTGGAAAAAAAAAGACTAAAATAATTCCTTCTTTCTATTTTACCATGGAACAAAGTCAGTGATGGGAGAGGCAAGGGCTGCTTCTCTCTGCTTCCAGGGGGGACATTAGCTCTAGGGAGGGGCTGGATTATCGTAGTTATCCCTGCAGCAGGGACCCCAAAATGGCTCCGTTCAGGGACTGGGCTGACAAGGAGCCTCCTGCTTTCTCCTGGGACTCAGAACATGCTTCCAGACACCTGCCTGCCCACATCGGGGACGTGGGGTGGGGTTCAGACAGGGCTGGCCAGACTCCACCCGCGTTTGTCCTTCAAAATCGGCAGGCGTTGGGACAGACATTGAACCCTGTAGAAGTCCCATTCCCTTTGCCATTCTTTGAAGTCTGCGTCTCCCTCTCAGGGTCTCCCCATAACCACACCTGGAGGCTGGTGGTGGGTTAAGCAAGGCAGATATTTTTGGCATCACTTCACAAAAGAAGAGATGCACCCCCGCCCCCGGTCTCCTTTGTGTGTGTGTGGAAAATTTTGCATAACATAAAATTTACCATTGTAACTATTTTAAAGTTGGCATAAAGTTCAGAGGCATTAAGCACATTCACAAGGTTGTGCAACCATCACCTCTATCTAGTTCCGGAATGTTTTCATTCCTGCAAACGGAAACTCTGTATCCATTAAGCAGTCACTCCCCCCGTCCCATTCCCTCCAGTCTGCTGTCTCTGTGGATTTACGTGTTCTGACATTTCATATAAATGGAATTATAAGACATGTGGCCTTTTGTGTCTGGCTTCTTCCACTTAGGATCACGTTGACAAGGTTCATCCGAATTGTAGCATGTGTCAGTGCTTCAGTCCTTTTTATGGCTGAGGACAGATAGATCACATTTTGTTTATCCATTTTCATCAGGTGATGAACTTTAATTGACTTTTGGATTAAGACTTACTTTGCCCCAGACCACATGGGACCTGCCCAGCACATGGTCAGTGCTCCGTAGATGTCTGTGGAGTGAAGAAGCTGGTGGCAGAGAAGGGCCCCTACCCTGCCCTCGTGACTCTTTGCTGACGGCTCTGCCTCACCCCAGGCATCTCGGGCCTCTGCCCACCTACCTGAAACCTGTGGGCGCTGAAGAGCTTCCTCAAAGTGGTCCTGAAGTCGAGGCGGGGCCTGGGCACGGGGGCAGGGGCCGCGGTAGGATCGGCATCTCTGCCCTCTGCGCCCGAGGCCGGTGTGGGCGGTGGCTCCTCCTCCTCCTCCTCTTCATTCTCCCACTTCTTGTAGTTGATGTTCCACGCGTGGTAGTCATCCCCAACGACGGTGAAGTGCTTCAAGAACTTGCTCATCCTGTCGGCGGGAGCCACCTTGGCCCTGCGGGTGACTGCCTGAAGGGAGGGGACAGAGGGGAAGCGCTCAGGTGGCCCATCTGTCACTCTGGGGGAGCAGGGCCCCCGCTGGGCCGGGCCACGGGGTGAAGACAGTCCCCGTGCTCAGAGCACCGTGCAAGCACAGACCATGAGGTCACAGTGGTTTCTCGTGCATTTATTTTTGGAATCCAGGGTCTCAGGGCCGGTGAGGCAACAGGAAACCCCAGATTCCGTCAGGCCTGCCACTGTGGTCTGGTTGGCAGTAACCAACAGGAGAGGTACTGCCACCCAGTCGCAAAACACCCACCACGGGCCCTCATGTAAATACTGGAAGAGCAGCCCATGGTTCAGAGACATCACAACCTAAAACCCCAGAGGTGAGAGTTGGCAGGGCGGGGAGAGGGCAAAGGCAAAAGTAAAAGTACCCGAAGTTTCACACAAAAGTGAAGCCACCCTCCCCGCCTTCCATGCCACAGCTCAGTCCTGGAAAGGTCTGAGCAGCAAGCGGATTTTTCCTGAGTTCAGCCAGTGCTGTTTTAAATACATTATGGACAGCTGTTTAAAGATGGATGGACTTCAAAGCAAAAAAGCAAATATCCTCCCATTCCTTTGCCCAACTTACCCTACCAGACATCACATTTTTTATAAAGTTCAATAATGAAAACTTTCATGTATGCTTACTAGAATAGGCAATATGATCAGCATAACAGGAAAAAAGAGCCCCAAACAGACCCAGGTCCCCGTGGGAACCTGGATGTGACGGCAATGGCAGTACAGGTCAGTGAGAAAACACTGGAGAGGTTAGGATATCTGGCTTTCCCAACAGGGAAAAAAAAAAAAATCCCTACCTTACACCACACACCGAGTAAATTTCAGTTGTGTTAACCTATATAAATGTATTTTTAAAAACTTTAAAAGTCTTAGAACAAAATACAGACAAGTATCTTTATGACCTCAGGTCTGGGAAGGATTGCTTAACTAAGACACAAAACACAAAAGAAATGAATAGACCTAACTCATCAAAGCTAAAAACTTTTATCTCTTGCTCTCTCTTTCTCACACACATCTGTGCAAAGTCAGATACACCACAGACCGGGAGTAAATATTTCCAATGTATTTAATAGACAAAGATTTTAGTGTTCAGAATATATAATGAAATCTTACCCAAAAAATACAACTCCATGTAAAATTAGGTAGTGGATATTAACAGGCAGGTCACATGAGAGGAAACCCAGATGGCCAAGACACTCAACTTCACTAATATTCAGGAAAATGTGAATTGACGTAACAATCACACAGCTTTTTGTTCCTCACATTGGCAAGAATTTAAGTCTACAATAGCAAATGCTGGTGAATGTGTGAAGCAAAGGGGGTCTCCTGAACCCTGAAGACAGGAACAGACACTGGCACCACTATTTTTGGAAGCAATCTGGCATTGTTTTGTCAAGAGGAAGCTGTACTAGTTAATGATCTAGTAATCCCACCCCTAGATAGGCTTCAAAGAGAAACTCACCCACATGTACTCAAATCAGTAACATGTTCAAGAATGTTCACTGCAAATGTTCACCTAAATGATAGGAGATAGAGAAGTGAATTTTCTCTATTCATGTGATGGAATTTTATACACAGTTAAAATGAATGAACTATGTCTCTGTGTATCACTGATGACATCCACGTGTACCCCCTCAGCAGTACTGAACACAGCAGATCACTCCCTTTCTTCAAAAACTTCCTTCATTGGCATCTGGGATTCCACACTCTCCTAGTTTTCTTCCTACGTCAATGGCCGCAAAATATTACTATATATTGTTTTCGGAATGTGTAAAATGTGAGCATAAACATACAAAAGAATGGGATTTCTGATTCTGACCATGATACAGTAACTGGTATAAACAACTATACCAGTTACAGCAACTGCCATAAAATTAACTATACCAGTTAAAGCAACTGCCATAAGACTAGATAAACTATAAAACTGGATAAAATATATGAAATTTACTGTGATCCCTGAGAGAAGAGAAACAAATGAGATGAGCCCCCACAATCACCTGCCTGGAAGTACTTTCTGGACTCTGGAGACAAAGATTATAGTTCAGGGCTATTGAACTTTCCTTCCTCAGGAATTTGTGTGTCAAGTTACCAGAGAAAAGGAAGCAGCGCAGAGAAGAAACTAAAAAAATTGGACTTTAGCTGAGTCCACATGTGCAGAGCAAGACTCCATGAGGCAGGGCAAAATATAACTTTCAGGGAAAAAAAAAAAACTCTTGGGGAACTGTGAGCTGAATTACTGCCAATTACACAGGGCTGAGTTAGGAGATCTGAGTTCCAAACAGCTAGAGTAGAGAGATCTTGTTGAACACTCTGAGCATGCAGTAGAAATTCCAAAAAAGCCATGCCTTATAAGTAGACCTAATCTAGCCCTCCAGTCAGGGCTACCTTAGACCTCTCCCAACTAAGCTTAAAAATAAGGCTTCTTCAAAAGATCAAACTTATCCCTAAGTAAATTAACTGCCCGTTGGAACAAAACTCAAAAGTGCTCTTTTGAGGAAGACAGCAAAACACCCTCAACAACATAACATTCATAATGTCCAACATATAATAAAAAATTACTAGGCAGATAAATAAGCAGAAAAAATGTGGCCATAACCAATAGAAAAATTAGCTTAATAGCTCAAGAGGGACAGAGGTATGGAATTGGCCAACAGAGACTTGAAAATAGC
Organism: Aethalodelphis obliquidens; assembly: GCF_003676395.1. Taxonomy (NCBI): domain Eukaryota; kingdom Metazoa; phylum Chordata; class Mammalia; order Artiodactyla; family Delphinidae; genus Aethalodelphis; species Aethalodelphis obliquidens. The sequence continues at coordinate 15,700,651 of NW_020837972.1, read as the reverse complement.
TATTCTAAATATGTTCAAAGATTTCAAGGAAAACATGAACTTAATGAGGGAACAAATGGAGAATCTCAAAAGAGAAATGTAAACTACAAAAAAGATCCAAATTGATACTCTAGAACAGAAAAATACATATATGAAATGAAAAATCACTGGATGGGCTTAATAGCTGATTAGATGCTGCAGAAGAAAAGTTCAGTGAACTAAAAGATAAAAAATTGAAAATATCCAGTGGAAGCATGGAGAGAAAAAAGACTGGGAGTAGGGGGAAGAATAGAGCCTCAGGGACAATATTAAGTGGACTAATATACATGTACCTGGAGTACCAAAAGGAGATGAAAGGAAAAATATTTGGAGAAATAATGGCTGAAGAAAATTTCCAAATTTGATGGAAAAATATAAACACGTAGATACAAGAGTCCATGTCCCCAGAGTATCATGTGACACCTGACCTAGAACAGAAGCCCATCAAGTGCCTGTTGGCTGAGGGCACTGGTGCCCTGTCTCCCATGCCAGCCCTCCAATTGCTGGGTTCCCAGGGCTGGCTAAGGGCCAGGCCCACAGATGTCCCAAATCTCTCTGGGTGGCTACTGGCCATAATCTGCCCCCCTCAAAACACCTCACCTAGCAGATGGAAACCTCCCGTACTAGTTCTCAGCATGGTGGGAACCTCAGGGTGCTTTGCAAAAACCACATTTTATATTTCATACAGGAAAGGAAATTTTTTTTGAAACTTTGCACCCAGTAAAGAAGCAACTTTCAGTAATTTGGGATGAAAATATTTATGGCACCCAGCAGAGCACAAAACAACTCTGGTTTTAAGTCAAAAATCTGTCATTCTGGAAGCAGAAAAGTTCCAGAAAAGGGCAAAGATCATGAAAACGTTGTGGGCCTCAGCAACTGCACCACCCACTCTGGACTCTCAGCTCTCGGGATCCCCCCACCTTGCCTGAGTGGGACGGAAGGACTGACTCAGTGAGCTACGGGGACCACTGGCCTCAGTGCCTAGCCTGGAGCAGCCCCTCTGTAAGCACCAGCTGGTATTATTATTCCTCAACAACAAAAGCTCTCACCTCCACTCCTCCAACTTCATCATCACCCATGGATATCTCGTTTCTCTGGTTACTAGCCCCGCTGCCTGCTCTGCAACCCCCAGACTATTTAGTTACATGAACTGAAAGATTCCTTTTCTGGCTGAAGCTATATAGATTGAGTTGTTTCTTTCACGTGCAACCCGGAGAATCTAGATCAGTGGAGGCCCTGGCACTGGACTCCCCCATCTCCATCTCCCCTGCATTAACCCTTGCTGTCCCAATATATCCTGGCATTGCTCTCTCTGGGGTCACCTTTCCGTATCAAAGCCCACAACTATGGTTCCAGCTGGACTGGACTGTATTCTCTCACACTGTGGACTTGGTTCTGTTTGACAACTGCGCCTCTTGATTTTTCTCCCATCTCTGGCCTCCCTTCCTGTACCATGTCCCTGCCCCCACGCCACCGGAAGTCCTCAAGTCCCCAACCCTGAGCTTGTCCTGGCACAGGGCGACTCTCTCCCTTCGGTGGTCTCTACACACCTGTGTTTTCAATGCTGCTCAGGTGCAAATCAGCCTCCAGCCTGCTGTCTGATATCCTGCCAGGTCATTAGTTGCTATGACCCAAACTGAACTAATTTCTTATCTTTCCCCCCAAGTCCACTCTTCCTTACATGTTCCCCTAGGTCATGGTGTCACATCCACCCTGCTGCTCAAGCCAAGAACTAAAGATCATTCCTGGCTCCTCTCTCTCCGTCAGTCTAACCTCCTAAACACCACTCATGCTGCACCTTCTCTTCTCCGTCTAACTCTCTCCTACCGCTCTCACCTCTTGCCGGGACACCAGCACCAGCCTCCTCACTCAGCCTCCTGCCTCTGACCCTTTCTCCACCCAGTGGTGGCCAGGGTCACCTTTCTCCAAGGCTGGTCTGGCTGTGTCCCTGCCCTCGCCTATCCTCCCCCTCTTCCCATTACCTTCAGTCCCTCCACCCTCACCCACTGCCAACCGCTGCCTTCAGGACAAGGTCAAAGCTCTCTTGGTCTCCTCCCCAGCCTCCGCCACACTCCAGTTACACCAACTGCATTGCGGTTCTAGAATAAACCATGCTCTCTCTTGCTTCCAGGACTTCACACGGCCTGCCCCCTGTCTGGAATACCCTCGCCTGTCTCACCCTAGTTCTCTTTCAAGTCTTACAGACGTTGATTTTACCTCCCCTGGGAGGTCTTCCTTAACCGCCGCCTGCTGGGTGAGGGTCCTTCCTCTACTTCCCCATCAAGCCCCTCACTAACAAACACTTTGACATCTCAGGGTTGTCTGTCTCCAGCACTGGTCTGGGAGGGCAGATGCTCTTCCTCCTCCAGTCACAGGGAGGGGCTCAATAAGTATTTAATAAGTATTTAATAAATACTTACTCAATAAGTATTTAATAAATGCATTAACAGCAAAACCGCAGGAGCTACCCATCAAAGGTAATGGCCTACTTCTGGTTTACACATGACAGGTATTATATCTGAAAAATTACTACCTGGGAAAGAGGGGGAAAACAAGAAAAACAGACCCACGATTGATGGAGAAGAAAACGTTCTTGTGAATGTCTATTCTTACAGACTCTGAAGCTGCCATCTGTAGGAGGGGGAAGTCCCTATTTCATGGTCATTCAACAATCACTGAAAAAGGTACTTTTAAAGAAAGTCAGCCGACTCTTGATTGCCAGGGCCTAATATCCCGTAAGTCCCCATTTCCCTGTTCCCTCCCACAGCCTACTTTTAGGGACCTGATTTGCTTTTTTTTTTTTTTTTTTTTTTTTTTGCGGTGTGCGGGCCTCTCACTGCTGTGGCCTCTCCCACCGCAGAGCACAGGCTCCGGATGCGCAGGCCCAGCGGCCATGGCTCACAGGCCCAGCCGTTCCGCGGCATGCGGGATCCTCCCGGACCGGGGCACGAACCTGCGTCCCCCGCATGGGCAGGCGGGCTCCCAACCACTGCACCGCCAGAGAAGCCCCTGATTTGCTTATTAATCAATATTCGTACCCCAAACAAGACACAACAGCAGCAACATCTATTATTGTTGATTGTTTATTATTTGTCGTATCAGCACACCGGTAAATTCCTTAAATGCACCATTTCATTTTAATTCCTAACACCCCTCTGAGGTCGAAGCCATCATTTTGGGTCTGGGTGAAAAAGGTGCCTTGTCCAAAGTCATACACTCAGAAAATGGCAGAGCCAGGGTATGCCCTTGAGCTGTATGACCTGGAGCCCCCGTGTTAGAAGACATGGCGGAGAAAAAGCCAGGCAGCCCGTGACTGGAGATCTGCCTGTTAGGAGGGTGTAGTGGGATGTATTGTGGCTGCCCCCAAATTCATGTCCCTCTGAAACCTCAGAATATGACCTTGCTTGGAATACAGGCCTTTGCAGATGTAATTAGTTAAAGATCTTGCTGGGAATTCCCTGGTGGTCCAGAGATTAGGACTCCGTGCTTTCGCTGCCGAGGGCCTGGGTTCAATCCCTGGTCAGGGAACTAATATCCCGCAAGCCACACAGTGAGGCCAAAAAAAAAGATCTTGCAATAAAACCATTCTGGATTTAGGGTGGACCCTAAATCCAGTGACTGGTGTCCTTACAAGAAGAGGAGAGGACACACAGAGGAGAAGGCCATGAGAAGATGGAGGCGGAGACTGGAGTGATGCATCTACAAGCCAAGGAACGCCAAGGATTGCCAGCAACCACCAGAAGCTCGGAGAAAGGGATGGAACAGACCCTCCCTCTGAGCCTCCCTCTAACCCAGCCAACACGCTGATTTTAGAACTCTGGACTTCAGAACTGAGAGAATAAATGTCTGTTGTTTTAAGCCATCTGGTTTGTGGTCATTTGTTATGGCGACCCCAGGAAGCTAATACAGAGGGTGTGTGTCCGAGTCAGCCCAAGGGTACTACAGACCATGTGCTCTCTCATTCTCTCTCTCATCTTCGTGGGCCACACATCCATCCTGCATTCCTGGGAGAAAGCAGGCTCCTTTGGAGGTCACAAAACCACTTGTTTCTTTTTGTTTGCTGCTTATAGGCCACCTCCATCCCCTCTTGCTCTCACTTGATGCTGACAAAAATCCTGAGAAGGAGGTAGGACAGGGAGGTGTGGTCTCTCCATTCTACAGAAGGGGAAACTGAAGTTTGGGGAGGGGAGACCTACTGCCCAAAGTCACCTGGTGTGGCAGGGTGACAGAGATGGGGGGAGGAAGGCACTCCCCTATACCACCTGCTGGGCAAGGAAATGGGTACATCCTTCTTAGGAGGGCAATGAGGCAGCTTCATCTTTCGAAAAAATATTTGAGTCTCTCCAATGTGCCAGGCATGGGAGCAAAGGAGGATTAGCCTTAAACCAGTTTCTATCAAAATTTTAAATGTCATTGTTTGACCTGACAAGGGACTCACACATGAGCAAAAAGACACTCACGCATCATGCTCACTGCAGACCTGCTACAACCTCAAGGTCCATGGTTAAATACACTGTGGTAGACCACACTATGGAATACCACACAGCTGTTAAGAATGCAGTACGCCAGTGTGGCTGTACGTACTGACATAGAAAGGTGTCTTTCATCTATGATCAAGTAAAAACCAGCATATTACAGATCAAAATGTATAATGCCATTTTTGTTAAAAACAAAATCAACAACCCAAACAAAGTGGTTACCTCTATGAAGGGATAGGGATTGGGATTGGGTTGGAGGGTGAAGAGAAACTTTTTTTTTCCTATTAGGTTTAACCATAAGAAATAGTCATTTACGTAATAAGATCTAACCTGCAGAGAATGAAGTATTTGGGGGGAGTGGGGAGGGAGGGAGAATGAAAAAAATATATATATATACACATACATACAGACACACACACATATCTAATGTATACAACTGGAATCCCTGAATAAGAAAACCAAAACAATGGAACAGAATGGTTCAAGATATAATTCAAGAAAACTTTCCTGAAATAAGACTTTTAAAAAAAATGACCATTTTCAGAGACTTCCCTGATGGTGCAGTGGGTACGACTCCACACTCCCAATGCAGGGGCCTGGGTTCGATCCCTGGTCAAGCAACTAGATCCCACATGCTGCAACTAAGAAGCCCATGTGAAGCAACTGAGAAGTCTGCATGCCGTAACTAAGACAAGGTGCAGCCAAAATAAATAAATATTTTAAAAAAATGTTTTTAATGACCATTTTTGTAGGTCAAAATTGGTAGAAACTGACAATTTCATGTGGTTCAACCTAATATATACTGTTTGTTGTTTTAATTTCTTACACTGAGAACTTGTTTGTGTACAGTTTTTAAAAACAAAGAAACATAAGTGGTAAAGCTGGCATATGAACTCAGGTCTACTAGCTTTGTTCTTTCTGAGATGCTCTGCCAATGAGGGGGAAAACATGCCAGAAAAGCTGCGATTTTTAAAGCAACAAGAACGATGATATTGAAAGAGGCTGAATCAAGGTTCTGAGATGCAATCCTCTCTCCCTTAGCAGGGGAAACTGAGACTTGCAACATGGCAATTGCCACCACCCAGTGGACAGTCCATGAACTTGCACCTGCACCTTGTCTTCTGGGTCCAGGAATCTTCAGACACACCCAGCCAGGGTCAGAGAAGTTGTCCCCAACCCCTGACTTCCATCTCCCTCCCCCAAAGCCCACCTATCACTAAGCCCTGTGCATTTTAGCATCTGAATGACCCTTGAATTCATCATCTACTTCTCCCATCTTCTGCCCACCTCCCTGCCCCAGCCTCCACCTTTTACTTGGAGGATGTACCAGCTCCTCACTGTTCTCCCCATCACTCTTAGATTCTCGTCAGCAGCCTGAGAGCACTTCTTGAAACATAATCACGTCACTCCCTGTGCAGAAAAGGCCTGGGGCTGCTGCCCTTAGAAAGGCCTGCTTGGCCCTTGGCTGACATCTGGGAACTTGGATTTTGGGAGGGTTCCCACCTGGTAAGGACAGCTCACTGTGACCGGACTCTTTGTAAAGACAAGTGGTTTATGTAGAACAGCTGCTTTCCCCTGGGTAGTCTGGAATTTTTGGAGTTTGGAAGGTACCCATGTGACCAGCCCCCAGATAAAAACCTTGGGTGCTGAGTCTCTAACAAGCTCTCCTAGCATGTGTTGTCACAATTTGCTGCTGGAGGAATTAAGCAAGTCCCATGTGACTTCACTGGGAGAGGAATCTGGAAGCTTGTGTCTGGCTTCCCCTGGATTTCACTTCATGTATCTTTTCCCTTTGCTGATTCTTCTTTGTAAAAATCTTAGCCATGAGTGGAACTGTATGCTGAGTCCTATGAGCCTTCCTAGCGAATCACTGAACTTGGGGTGATCTTGAGGACCCTAATGCACTCCCTTATTTGAAACTCTTCTTTGGCTTCCCACTGATCTTAAAAATAAAGACCCAGGGAATCCCCTGGTGGTCTAGTGGTTAGGACTCCACGCTTTCACTGCCAAGGGCCTGGGCTCAATCCCCGGTCAAGGAACTAAGATCTCACAAGCGGTGCGGTGCGGCTGGGAAAAAAAAAAAGACCCAAGCGCCTTCCAGAGACCTATAGCCATTCTGCACTCTGTGGCCTCTGCCTGCCTATCTAACCACACCTGTCACCAGTCTCTCTGCTCTGGCCACATGGTCTCCATTCAGCCCTTTGTACTCAGTAGGTTCCTTCGACCACAAGGCCTTTGCACACGTGATTTCCTCTGCCTAGAACGCCCACTCCTCTTCCACCTTGTCATTTTTCTTTTCCTCCTTCAGGAGGTCTCCCTCAAGCATCTCAGCTCCAGGAAGCTGACCATGTACCTCCCCTGTTGCATTCATGCATGGCCCACATGCCTCCCCAATGAAGATGGATCCACCTGTTTGTGTAACAGAGTCTGTTTCCTCCCCCACTCCCCATTAGGGGACTGGGTAGGTGGGTTTCTGCTCATGCCATATCTTCCGTATTCTTCATGCCTGGAAGACCACAGGTTCCCTCCCACTAAACATACCTGGAGGGTGGAATGAATCCCTTGAGCAAATATCTCCTCTTGGGGGACTCATGTACCCCAGAGGCTCACGTACTCTACCGCCACCTCCCCCTACCCTGTCCCCAGGGATTTATGTTCTGAGGAATGCCTATTTTTAAAATCAGGGAAGTCTTTAAATAAGCATAGCAGCTTTTCCTTCTCTAGGGTGGGGAGGAAGTTTGAGGTTTCACGAAAATAACCACCGTGACGGCTGACTAGTTTGGGCGGGGGGTGGTGCTGCTGGTAGACTGAGAAGCCTGACTGGTGGCCCAGGTGCCCCAGAGACGCATTCTCCAACTTTTCTCTCCATTTCCTGTAGGGTCAGAATCCCTCCTGACTTGATGGAAGAGTCTGTTGACCTGGCAAGTTGATCAGGAGGCTGGGTGGAGACGATGTGGGAAATAATATTTAAGGTAGCGGAAACTGTAGCGATTGTAACTATCCCCAGAGCAACTGCCATTTTCTGAGCTCTGTGCAAAAGCCCTTTGTAACATACAGCAACAACTTGACAAGGTGGGGACTGAATCCTCTTCATTTACAGGTGAGGAAATTGAAAACAGAGAGGCCAAGCAACTTGCCCCAGCTCACACAGCCAGTGAGAAGCAGAGCTCAGACTCTGACCCAGGCTGCCTGGCCCAGAGCCCTCTCCCTCCTGCACGACCTCTCTGAATGCTGCCCTGGACCCAGCTCACAGCTGGTGAAGGCCAATGCTGGGCGGGGAGTTCAGCCCAGTGTTACTCAGTAAGAAACACATTTTATATCCTGCCACTTAGTACACATTGACATATATACGTTCTATAACCAACACTAAAGTTAACATGTGAGAGACTTATGTTTTCCACTTTATTCTATTTCTTAAAAGGCTGATGGCAGCCCATTAATGGATTTCAGGAATCACTAATGGGTTGAGTTTGAAAAACACGGGTATGGTGGGATGTACTCTATTTCCCTGGGGGAGGGAGAGGATGATTGTCAGAGAGGTGGCAGTCTTGCCCAAAGTCTGTGAATCAGCCATGTTAACTGGGAAGCATAAGTCAGGCTGCTATTTGTGTTAACAAAAGCATAGAAAGAAATGAAAGCATAGAAAGAATAATATAGTTACCCAGCTAGAAATTAGGACCTATCACCAGTACAACTGAGTCATCTGGGCCACCCCATCCCCCAACATCTTAGTGATGCTTCAGCCATGGAAAAGATGGGATAAACAAGAATTCAGGGCTCCCCTCTTTCCTGCCCCACTGTGGCTCGGTCCTTGGAAGGAGGCCAGTGCAGCTGCAGTTTAACCAATGGCTCTCAGCTCTGGCTGCACACTGGAACCACCTGGATGCTTTAAAAAAAAAAAACCCAGTGCCTGGGTCACAGGCCCCAAGATTGTGATTCAGTTGGTCTGGGGGTGGCCTGGGTGTTGGGATCTCCAATGTACAGCCAAGGTCAAGAACCAGCACCGTAAATGAACCTGGTGCCTGTCCAAACACCTTGTGAGAAGTGTGCCAAAGGGCCACAAGGATTTCTAAGCACACCTGGCAACCAGGTTCTCCAGATGTGGCTGGTGACATGCAATCATCTGAGCTGAGGACTAGGTCAGCTGATGGGCTGAAAACCGTTTCACTTTATCCTCATGATGGCGTCAATAGCTCCTGTGTTTCAAGCGTTTGTTATAGCCCGGCACCCTGCTAAATGCTTTCCAGTCACTATCTTGTTTAATCCTCACTGTTCTCATTTTACAAAAGAGGAAAACGGAGGCTCAGAGAGGTGGGAAGGGGCAGGGAGGGCCCTGCTGGGGGCCCCTCTGGGCAGCTCTCCTGCTGAGGGCCCCTCTGGGCAGAGCTGGCTACAGCAAATCAGGTCTGAGCCATGGCTAAAAACCCCACCAGTTTCTTCCATGACAGAGCTGTTTTCCTCTCCAAAATCAGAGCTGGACAATTAAAAATCTCCTAAAAGCAATCCTATTAAAATAGTTTTTTAAAAACATAATTAACTTTACAAGGTAAATTATTAAAAGGAACTTGTTCTTTGAATCAGTAAGAGGCTTATTTGCTACACGTGGCCCTGGTCCAATTTCCCCAGCTCCCCAGCAATGCCGCTGGGGCCACCCCTTCTTTTGGCCTCTGTTCGATGACAGACAGGCTCCCGCCCCCAGGAGTCCCCCGAGGTGTGTCCTTGGCTCTGCATTCCAACACTCTGCTTGCCCTGATGTTTTTGTGTCCTCACCCCCACCCTTGCGACTTGTCCGTGCAGCCAGACCCCCTGACGTACCGGAATCCCCAGCTTTACCTGCTGTCATTCACCCCAATGAGCAGATCTTTACTCCAGATCTATTTCTTTCAGTATTACTATTGTCAAAACATGAGCAAAAAGAAATAATAACCCCAACACACCAAATTTATCATCTACTTATCCACCCATCTCACTCTAATCTATGTCTTTTACAATTATAATCGAAGACTGCAGACAACTTTGTATCTTATTTTCTCCCCACTACCTATATGCGTCAGACTTATGCCTTTTTAATGGCCAAGAAATTTACCAAGAAGTCAGTGCTCATTATTGCATTTTCTGTTCATTTTTAGCACCTCTATCACCAATTCTAAGACCACATTTTCTCACATATTAACATTTCTGAAGTCTGTCTTACAATTGACCAGTGTCAGTGTTGTGTTACATTAGATCACAGTAAATGGCGTCACTTTTTCTTCTTCGTAGCACATAATATAATGGTGCGTCTACAATCAATGGCATCTTACATGCTAAGAAACACATAAATTTGTGTTTCTAAATTGTGCTGTAAATTATACTTTTTCCTTTTTATGGGTCGTTTCCTTTCCCGCAAGTAAGATGACCAGGTTTGATTATGACTATTTTCATGACTCTTGATACACCCTGTCAAGTTATTTTCCAGCAGTCGTGTGGGTTGATCCACTTGTGAGATGCAGGAGTGAGCCGGTTACACCACAGCATAACCACCATCGAGCGTGCATTTCCGCTTGTTTTTTTGGTTTGCCTAGTAGGGAGCTATAAATGAAGGAAACTGTTCCATTTGCCTTTCTGTGAGTATTAATGATAACTGGAACTCACGGAGCTCCTGTTATTGGGTGGCAGGCACTAAGCTTCCCATATCTTATCAGGAATTGACACAACTCTACAGAGGGCGATTGTCATCCCTCTGCTGGAAATGCCACCATATTTCATTAATGCAAAGTTGAACGTTTTCCCACATTTCTGAAATCAGAATTGGTGGCATGTTGTAAATGCCATTGGTCACTTCCTCCTCCCACATTGTAAACAGCTTTAAATCAGAAATACTCTTACAGTTAAAGGGGCCATCAGTTTGACGAAATGCAAGATCCCCACCACCACCACCACCACCACCACCATCATCATCATCATCATCATCATCATCATCATCATCATCATCATCATCATCATCATCATCATCATCCCATGGTCCTCTGACCCTCACACTTGCTTCTCCAACTCTGCCCCATCACTCTGCTGCTACCCTGAGCTTCTGGCACTGCCCTGACAACTCTACCTGGCCAGGCCCCCAGAAGCTCCAAGTGAACAGCTGAAATGGAAGCCAACACTTCCTCTTCACCTTGCCCCACCCTTCACAACTAATGTCTCCCCAGATCCAACAAGCCTGCACCCCAGATATCAAGGACAGAATTTATTAGACCTACTCAGGTTGGCCACACAGCACAGGAGGCAGAGCATTCGCTTTGGAGTCAGGCTAGGTTGAAATCTCATTTCTGCCACTTCCTACCTGTGTGATCTTGAGCAAGTAGCTTTACTTCTCTGTGCCCAAGTGTCTCTACCTGTAAAATAAGCAGTTGGGAGAAGCACTTATGGGCTCAGTATTGGCCTAGCATTCTGAGACCATTGTCTCCTCAACTCCTCCCTGTGAGCCTTCAGGAACGGGGGTGGTTAATTAACTTTTCCCCATTTTCCAGATAAGGAAACTGAGGCTCGGGGAGGTGAAGGGCATGACCAAATGATACAGGGCTATTAAAATGCAGAGCTGGGTTTTGAATGTTTCCGATTATCAGGCTATCTTGAGGTTCCTTCTATAGCTTTCACCTCGGTGACTTTTAACACTTTGGTATGGTGGAAGCACCCTGAACATGTGTTTTTCCTCTATCTTGTTAGAAACACCAAACAGAATTATCTTCTCAAGCTGGGAGGTCCCTTAACGCTGCTAGTCTTCCAGAATTAATTTACCTTTTCATCCCAGGTGGCCATTTTCCTGTCGTCTCCAGATCTGGAAAATAAGAAAACATTTGTCTAGATCTATCATCCTACTATCATTCGCCGTAGTATGTGTTTTCCAACACTTTCTTACAAATTATTTTTAACTTGCTTAGGTTAACAGTGTCCGAAAATAGTAAATAATAAAGCTCAAAGCATGTGGAGAAGGATGTACATCCTGAGTATATACCCAAAAGAACTGAAAACAGGCACTCAAACAAATACATGTACACGAATATTCATAGCCAAAGATGGAAACAATCCATGTCCATTAACATATGAATGGATAAATAAAAGATGTTATATCCATACAATGGAATGTTATCCAGCCATAAAAAGAAATGAAGTACTTTTGCAATATATACAAATATCGAATCACTATGTTGTACACCTGAAACTATTGTAGGTCAATTATACCTCAATAAATAATAAAAGAGATATGAAGTGCTGACACATGCTACAACATGAATGAACCTCTACAACATTATGCTAAGTGAAAGAAGCCAGACACAAAATGTCACATAGTACTTGGTTCCACTGATGTATAATATCCAGAATATGCAAATCTGTACAGACAGAAAGCAGACTGGTGGTGGCCAGGAGCTATGGGGAGAGGGGAATGAGGAGTGACTGCCTAATGGGGACAGAGTCGCCTTTTGAGGTGACGAAAGTGTTCTGGAACTAGATAGAGGTGGTAGTTGCACCACATCGGGAATGTATTATATGACAATGAATTGCTCACTTTAAAAGTTAATTTAAAAAAATTTAATTTTATGTTATGTGAATTTCACTCCAATTAAGAACCAGACAGACATATGTTAGTGTTGAGATTGCTCTGGAAAGCAGCAAAGAATCTAAATGTCCACCAACAAGGGAGGGTCTGGTTGAGTCAGTTACAGTACATCTGGGAGTGGGAGACTCCAGTGCTGTTACATTTCCATATGTGGATGAGGAAAGATGTAATATAACAGGTGCCCCCCCATCACATTATAGCATAGTGTGTACAGTATGATCCCATCTATGTGAAAAAATGATATATGCATTTTTTTAAAAGTCTGTAAGGATATAGCCAGACTCTTTACAGTGGTTATTGCTGAAGAAAATGGGAGTGATTTGAGGATGGGGTGGGTATTTTCTTTCTCTTGGCTTCTGGAAGGTCTGAACTTTTACAATGATTATGTGTTACTTCTTAAAACTTATTTTTAACATAGGTGACATATGTAGTAAAAAATTTAAATACAAAAAGATACTACGACAAATAAGTCTTCTTTCTACTCCTGTTCTTCCCAGAAAGCCTCTCCTACCAGTTTCCCACACAGCCTTTGGAGGTATTCTATGTCTTTCCAAGCACAGCCATACTTATTCTTTTTTTTCCCCTTAAACAAATGTGAGCCCTCACACTGCTCTGAACCTTGCTTATTTCCCTTTAGGGTGTGGGAGGCTGAAAGATAGCCCCATCAGTCCTAATCCCCAGAACCTGTGAATAGGTCAATGTACACGGCAAAAGGGACTTCCCAGGTGTGATGAAATTAAGGACTCCAAGATGCGGGGATTATCCAGGTGGGCCCAGTGTAATCAGAAGGGTCTTTACAAGTACAGCAAGAGAATCAGAAGAACAGGAGACATGATTACAGAAGCAGGGATTGGAGTTAGAGTGAGATCTGAAGATGTTATGCTGTCTTGAAGATGGAGGGATGGGGTCATGATCCAAAAAATAAGGGAAGACTCTAGAAGCTGGTGAAGGCAAGGAAACAGATTCTCCCCTAGAGCCTCCAGAAGCAATATAGCCCTGCCAGCACCTTGATCTTGGCGTACCAAGACTGATTTGGGGCGTGTGACCCCTAGAACTGTTAGATAATAAATTTATGTTGTTTTAAGCCATCAGATGTGTGGTCATTTGTTACAGCAGCCACAGGAGACTAACACAGTGTCCCAGAGACCGTTCTACACCGTGTGCTCTAGAGCAAGTGCACTCTTTGGATGACCACACAGGATTCCCCTGAGGGGGTGTGTGTAGTTCCCATTAGTGACCAACGTTAGCTTCCCAAAGTTCCAGTGAATGACCTTATGCATCATGTGTTATTTTTGTAATTAAAAAAATACTACCATTTTGAAAAAAAATCACGAAGACCTAAAGAAAAAAAGAGTTCTTTTTCTCCCCACGGTACCATGCTTAGGGCACAAGGGACTCAGTTTCTTGCTGGTTGACTGGTAGAGCAGCTTCTGCACCCAGCAGAGTTCACCTGGCTGTGTTCCTGTTCCAGCCCCTGGGGGCCCTCACCCTGCTCTCACGAGGTGGGCTCAAGTGGAACCACCACCAAAAGTGAAGGTGAAGGGAAAAATTAAGGTGCCCTGGAGATTTCCTTCCTCCATAGGACAGGAAACGGAACTAGCGCATGCATAGAAAAACACCCAGATTCACTAATTTAAGCAATGGAAAATTTAAACCTGCCCTAACCTCCCCATTAAACTAGACAAAACAAAAAATGAAAAAACCCAATGCTTGCGGGGCTGTAGGAAAACTTGCACACGTTGCTGGGGATAATTTTTCTAAACAGTCACCTGGTAATAAGTGGTATATGCCTTCAGGATGATCATACCCTTGACTTGAACACATCAGTTTGGAAACTGTAACTCAAAAATCATCTGAAAGCAAAAAAAAAAAAAAAAAAAAAAAAGGTGCAATTTGTACCACAGTGTTTAAAGCAAAGTTGGATATTAGGGTTAGAACCTGGAAACAGCCTATAAGCCCCACTGTAGGGAAAAGCTGAGGAAGGCAGTGGGAGGAATGACAATTCTGAGGTTTATGTAGAAATGTAGAAAGAAGGCTATTAAGCAATGAGAAGTAGAACTCTGATGGTTGCACACACTGCTTGCAGAACTTTTATCAGTTATCAGAACTTTTACTCTGTGCAAGGGCATGGCACTGGGTTCTGGCGAATCCAAAGTGAAGAGACAAGAAAAAGGTCTGGGCCCTGGTAGGCTGACATTTTAGCCAGGAAACACATAAGCAAGGTAACATCACTCAGGGCTAAGCTCCGGAAAGAAAAACAGTAATGCAATAAAGGGCAGGCAAGAGTGGCTCCTGCGGCTTGGGGTGGTGAGGTAAGGCTTCTGAGTAGATGACTTTTATGGTCGTCTCTGAATTGCAAGGAGGTGCATCACAAGAAGATGGCAAGGAAGAGAATTCCTGGGAGAAGGAAGGGCATGTGCACAGACCCTGAGAGAGCAGAGAATTTAGTATGTCCAAGAAAGAAGGAGGAGGCCAGTATGGCTGCAGTGAGCAGGCAGTGGAGTAAGGATGGGGGCATGAGAAGAGTCAGGAATCAATCAGGGCCTGACTGTGCAGAGAGTTCAGTAGACAGTGCTGAGGATCTGGGGGTCACGGTGGGGATGCAGAGGAGTGACCAGATTCAGAATATGCTGAGAAGTAGCACTTGCTGCTGGCCTAGATGTCGGGGACAAAGACAGGAGCAGGTTTTGGAGCAAGAATATGCTAGGCTTCCTCCTTCTTGCAAAACTGGTGGTGGGGGAGGGCTTGGGGGCTACAGGGCAGTCCTGGAATTGTGCAAGCCTCACCCCAAAGATTTTCAAAACCCGCCCCTACCAGCCTTTCCCTCGGAGTCAGAGAGGGAGGAGTTGCAGCCCCCAGCCTTGGTCTTACTCAAGAAACTCCCAGCTGCTGGCGGGGCTGTAGGAAATACTGCAGATCTCAGATAGCTCTGACTTGAGGGTGAAGGACAGAGAAGTGCTTTCAGATGAGTGGGGATGGTGGAGGGGGCACGGCTTGAGTCACGCACTAGGCTAGGCCTTCACATCAACCATCTCATTTAATCTTCTCGGCAATCCTCTGAGGCACGAAGCATGCTTAACCCCGAGGTTACGGATAAGCAAAGGAAACAGACAAGGAAATTGAGGCACGGAGAACTGAAGTCCCATGGCTAAGCCTGCAAGAGCCCCCCTGTGCCCAGCGGGAGTGCTGGTACAGGCCCGGGAGTTCCTGGACAGGGGCTGCACCGCCCTCTCCTCTCTGTCCTGGAGTTTAACCTGGCCCCAACCCACTGTTCTTACTCCTTGGCATCCCCTACCCAGGCGAAGGATTTGTTGCTGTGGAGGTTCTTCCTGCAGGGATGAGCAGGCTGGCTCATCTCGGCCTCCTCCCCTATTCCCAGCACTGGTTTCTCCCTGCCGTCTCCCTAGGGGTGCAGGACAGGGCGGGGCAGGCATGATGAGTAAGAGGACTTAGGGGTTCACACCGACCTGGGTGAGTTCTGGCTCTGCCTCTTTTGGCTGTGTGACCCCTGGCGAGTGGCTTGGCCTCTTTGAGTCTTGGTGTCTTCACCTGGAAGAGGGAGACAAGGATGGTACCTACCTCACCTGTTGCTGCTGCTGCTACGAGGCACGTGATGAAGTGAAGGCACCTGGCCCATGTAAGCACTCCATACAAAAGGGTAGTTCTTCAACACTTCCGTTTTCAAGGGGAGATGCGCGTGCTGTCTCCTGTCCTCCTCTCCACTGGATTCTAGAATCCGTGGGCCAGGCAGGGATCCCTGAGTTATCACTGCCTGCCCGCGTTCCCCCAAGCTGGGAAACGCTAGAACCCACGGCAAACCGGGGCCTCCTGGGATCCCGCGGGGGTCCCTGGCAGACTCGGGCTGGGAGAGCTCGGAGAAGGGAAGCGCGCCCCGGGCCGGCCCTGGAGCACTTACCCTGCGCCCGGCCCGCCGGCGGCCACCGCAGCAACTGCGAGCTCGGCGCCTGCCCAGCCGTCCCGCCCGCCCCACCCGCCCCCGCCCCCGCCCCCGCCCCCGCCCCTTCCTCCCGCCCCCGCCCTCTAAACTCAGTCAGCTGCTGGTCTCCGGCTCTGGCCCGCGTCTGTCCCGTTGCCTTCGTTCTTGCCTATCTGTCGGTCTCCCGGTTGTTCTCTGGCTTCCCCCAACCCGGCCCCCTCGCTCCGCAGGCCCGAGCCTGACCTGGGCCTCCTGCAATCCCGCAGATGGACAAAGGTCCCGCCCGTGGGAGCCAATCACGAATCATGAGAATCCTAGCCCAGGCGACCCTAAGGGAAGGGGTGGGAGGAGGGAACCACTTCCTTCCTCCAACGGGATGTATTGGCAGCGGGTCCACCCGCCTCCCCACCACACACACTCAGGGAAGCAGGGCTGGCTCCTGTTCGCCCCCCCTACCCCCTGCCAACTCCTGGTTACTTAAGGGGGGCCTGAGTGTCCCCTGCACGGTATCTGCAGGCAGGGGTTGGAGGGTGGGCAGAATGCCCTAAGGGGGTGGCCAACCTCGAAGCTGTCAGGACGCCCCTGGGTTGGGGAGGGGGGAGGTGAGGCTGGAGGTGAAGAGGAGGTGCCCTGCAGCTGGGCTGGTATTGGCACGAGGGAGGAGCCTTCCAGCCTCGAGGCAGAGCACACCCTTGCTCAGGCCGACTAGGGCTCCCCTTCCCCAGCTTTACCGTCCCTCCCCTGCAGGCCCTCCCTCACCCAGGCTTCTCCAGCGCTCTGTCCATACCTTATTTCTGTTACTGTTCGCTCTGGTCTCAGTTCTTCCGTTAGCTTCCATCTTCCCCAAAATACCACTTGTCCCAAACTTCCAAGGGCAGAAGCCATCCATCTTCTACACACCTCCCTGTTTCTTCTGGTTAGGCTGGCGGGCGGGGGCGGGGCGGAGGGGGAGCCATACTAGTTTTCTGTGGCTGCTGTACCAAGTTACCACAAACCTAGTCGCCTAACACAGCACAAAAATAACACTTAAAACAACAAAGCACTGGAGGTCAGAAGTCCGGGGGGGGGTCTCAAAGGGCTAAAATCAAGGTGTTGGCTTGGCTGTGTCCCTTCTGGAGACCCGAGGGGGGAATCCATTCCTTGCCTTTTCCAGCTTCGAGAGGTTGTTTGCATCCCTTGGCTCCTGGCTAATCATTCTGACCTCTGCTTTCATCGTTAAGTCTCCTTCTCTAGATCTGACCCGTTTCCCTCCCTCTTTTATATGATTTTTTAAAAAATTTATTTATTATTTACATGTGGTTGCTTGTTGCTGTGCGTGGGCTTTCTCTAGTTGCGGTGAGCGGGAGTCACTCTTCATTGCGGTGTGCGGGCCTCTCATTGCGGTGGCTTCTCTTGTTGTGGATCAAGGGCTCTAGGTGCATGGGCTTCAGTAGTGTGGCACACGGGCTCAGCAGCTGTAGCTCGTGGACTCTAGAGTGCAGGCTCAGTAGTTGTGGCGCATGGGCTTAGTTGCTCTGCAGCATGTGGGAACTTCCTGGACCAGGGCTTGAACCCATGTCCCCTGCATTGGCAGGTGGATTCTTAACCACTGCACCACAAGGGAAGCCCCTTCCTCCCTCTTTTAAAAGGACCCTTGTGATTATATTCTTAACCACTGCACCACAAGGGAAGCCCTCCCTCCCTCTTTTAAAAGGACTCTTGTGATTATATTGGGCCCACCTGAACAATCCAGGATAATCTCCCCATCTCAAGATCCTTGACCTAATCACATGTACAATGTCCTTTTGCCATGTAAGGTAGCATATTCATAGGTTCTGAGGATTCAGACTTGAATATCTCTGGGGGCCCAGCATTCTGCCTATCAGAGAGATACTGTCTCCATTAGCTTCTATTGAGTCTGCTCCTCCCAGTCCTGCCTCCTGCCTCCTGCTGGGTAGGGGGCTTTCTTAAAACATGTCTGATCTGACTCCCCAGTCACATTTTGTTATTACAACAGTCCCATTCTGGTCCCTAAGGCGTAGTCTGGTCCATTCTAAACTTCCACTTTACATTTTATTAGAAACTCCCTTCCCGCCCCCAGGACCAGCCAGACAGGGTAGAGGAGTGTGGACTCTTCTTCCCAGCCCTCCCCTGCGTTCACTCCCTGAGGGCTGGGGAAGGGAAGAGAATGAGGGAACAGGTTCAGGTATTCCTTCACCTAATTCCCACTGCAATCCTCTTTCTGTTGGTTTTTTTTTGTTGTTGTTGTTGTTGTTGTTGTTGTTGCAGTGCGCGGGCCTCTCACTGTTGTGGCCTCTCCCATTGCAGAGCACAGGCTCCGGACGCACAGGCCCAGCGGCCATGGCTCACGGGCCCAGCCACTCCGTGGCACGTGGGATCTTCCCAGACCGGGGCACGAACCCGTGTCCCCTGTATCGGCAGGCGGACTCTCAACCACTGTGCCACCAGGGAAGCTCTTTCTGTTGGTTTTAACAACTAGTCCTGCCTGTAGTTTTAAGCTTAGTACAGACAGCCGGTGATCTCAACAGGCCCTACCAAGGAAAGGCTCAAACACTGCCCCTGGCCTGACCTTCTGGCTGACCCCTGCTGGAGGCACCACTCATTATTCTTCCCATGCGCTTCATCGTTGACCTACACTGCAGTGTTCCCGGGAAAGCCTGCAGCTGCCAACCTTACCTATGCCCTGGAGGCTGGGGCCACCAGCAGGGACCTATTTCCATACATTTTTAGGAATCAGGATCCTGAGGGAGCTGGTCAGCAAGTCTGGAGAATTTGGTAATGTTCTCAATACTGCTGTCTTCACTGGAATCCCTGTACTACTTAGTCTTCTCAGTGGACAGGAAAACATCTCAGTTGTGTTAACATCTTTAGCAGAGAGTCTGGCACAGCAGGTGCTTTACATTCCATTATGTAATTATGCAACAGCATAAATTAACAAATGAGTACTGAGCATAATACAGTAAGGGTGCCCACCATCACTGTTTCTCTTCAGCATTGTACTGAAGATCCCAGCTAATGCAATAGGACAAGAAACATGAAGTACAAAGATTGAAAAGAGAAAAGCTAATATTTGCAATCAATGTGATTGTCTACCTAGAAAATCCAAGGGACTCAACAGACTGGCACTGGATACCAACTGTATGGCAGGCCTTTTCTAGATACTTAATATGAGATGAAGGAGCACCTCTGTTCTCAGAGAGCTCCTGTTTAGGTAGTTGAGGAGGTGAGGTGAACAGTCCTTATGGCAGAGTCACCTGCAGTCCACAGAAAGAATCCAAGAGGTCCATAAACTTGGATGAGAAAAAAATTACATCTTAATTTGCATTAACCTCTAACTTAAATTTAGTACTTCCTTCAGTTATGAACGTAGGTAACAAACCACAGTTGTATTAGCAGCACCCATGATTTTGTAGTCAGTCAAAATCACAGATGTTTCCACGTTACAATATAGTATTTATAGATATCTCAAAATATAACTTACACTCACTCAAAATTACAGTAGTTATTAACTAGTTCTTATAGTTTAATGTGTTAACAAAGAATTTCATATATTACTTTATCACGATTAGAAAAATAACTGCATTTCAAGATAACTGGGGTCCTTTGTAAAATGATGCATTTTTTTTTATGCATTTGAGAGGAGGACCCATCCCATGTTACAAAAGAGATTAGAAACTCCTGCTTTTTTTTTTTTTTTTTTTTTTGTGGTATGTGGACCTCTCACTGTTGTGGCCTCTCCCGTTGTGGAGCACAGGCTCCAGACGCACAGGCTCAGCGGCCATGGCTCACGGGCCTAGCCGCTCCGCAGCATGTGGGATCCTCCTGGACCGGGGCACAAACCCGTGTCCCCTGCATCGGCAGGCGGACTCTCAACCACTGCGCCACCAGGGAAGCCCAAAACTCCTGCTTTAAATGAAGGCCGTGTTTTCTGGTTTGGGCGATGCTGACACAGTTCTCTTTCACAAGGGAGTCGCTGCTGCACCCCCCATCCTTCACATTTCTTATCAAGCAGTAAGCCCAGCTTGCTCAAGTATGTGTCAGTCATTGTCCCAGGAGCTTTCTGGGTGTCCTGCCTTTTGATATTCATGGAGCATTTTGGGAAGCTCTAAGCTTTGGGTCTAGGCTGCTTGCGCCCCTGAAGAGCCAAAACAGTGACAGTTCTGGTTTTACCCAGTAGGAAGAGAGAGGGCTATCTCTGCTGGTTTTGGTTCCTTCACAGTCGACCACTTCCCTTCCTCGGGGAAAAGCCAGGCTCTAGGAGAATGTACGAAAATGGAAAGGAGGAGAGAGAAGTCGATGTGATCTCAGCCAGGGCCGGGGGCAAGGGCTGTTTGGATTTCCCAGAGTTACATCTACTGCCTGGGTCAAGAGATTCCTTTTCCAGCAGGTATGATTCATCTATACCAGTGACAGCCACACAAGGATACCTATGTATGATAGGTGTGGGTACCTACATAAGATAATGTAGCTACAGTAAAAGGTCGTGACTATCTTTGACCCCCTTCTCTGATACTTGGCTTGAACTTCTGCTTCATAGTTCAGAATCATATGAAAGGGTAGTAAGGATATAGGAGTTGGCATCCAAGAGACTTGGGTTTAAATCCTGCCTCCATCCCTTCCCTTGCTAGCTGGGTGATCTTTCATTAATTTAGTAAATAATTTCTGAGTGTCAGCTATGTGCTAGACACAGAATACAGAGGTGAATGAGACAGGTTCCACCTCCTCTCATCAAACTTACTCCTTAGAGGAAGACACAAAGAATAATAGTGGTGGGGATAGAGATGAGGCCCCACCAAGGTAGGACAGTTGGGAAAGTCCTCTCTGTGACGTTTAAATTAATACTGAAAGCTCATATAGAGCTGACCATAAAGAGAGGGGAAAACCTTCTAAGTGGAGGGAACAGTTTGTGCAAAGGGCCTGAGGTGAGCATGAGCTTGGCCTCCTGAGAAACCAAAGGTGGCCAGAATTACTGAAACATGGTAGGAGGGAAAGACAGTGGTGAGAAGTAAGGTCAGAGAGGAAGGCAGGGGCCAAAGGGAAGGCTGCAGTTCAAAGTACAAGAAGCCATGCCAGTTCTAAGCAGGGGGAGAGTCACAGTTTGATATATGTATTTTTTTATTGTAGTTAAATATACGTAACATTTTAACCATTAGAAAGTGTACAATCAGTAGCATTTAGTATATTTATAATGTTGTGCAAGCTTCACCACTATTCAATTTAAGAACTTTTTCATCATCTCAAAAATAAACCCTGTACCCATTAAGCAGTTACTCCCCATTCCTGCCTACCTCCAGCCCTAAAGTACCCACTGATCTGCTTCCTGTCTCCATGGATTTGCCTATTTCAGACATTTCATATAAACGGAATCATATAATATGTGGTCTTTTGTGTCTGGCTTATTTCACTCAGCATGTTTTTGAGGTTCATCCATGTTGTAGCACGTGTCACTACTTCCTTCCTTTTTATGGCTGACTATTCCACTGTATGGACAGACCACATTTTGTTTACCCTTTCATCCACTGACATAGTTTGATTTTACAAAGGTAACTCTGCTTGCTGGGTGGGGACTGGATTATAGAGAAGGCAAAAAAAGGAAGTAGAGGTGAGAGATAATGATGGCTGGAACTAGAATGTTGAGAAGAGGGAAGGAAAAAGGGCATGGGTTCAGGATCCATTTGGGATATATTGAACAGATGAGAAACTGAGGGATTGGACATGGAGGGTGAGGAAGAGGCTGGAGCCCCTGAGTGCACAGTGGTGCCATCACTGAGATGGAGAAGGCTGGGAGGGGAACAGGTAGAGGGACGTCCTAGTTGGTTTTGATAATGTTTGGTTTGAATTGTTAAAGTGGCAGTGTCATGAGGGCAGTAGGATTTGAGTCAGAGATTTAGGGTGTGATTTTGTGATAGAAGAACTATATATTCCGGTTTTTGTCCCTGGGCTCCTGGCCAGAGCTCCTAAAACTCTTGTAATTTCCTAAGTGATAAGAGTAATAGGAGCATCTTTCCTTTCTTTAAAAAAAATTTTTTTTTTTTTTCTTCTTGGCCACACCGCGTGGCACATGGAACTTCCCCGACCTGGGATCCAACCCGTGCCCCCTGCAGTGGAAGCGCGGAATCAACCACTGGACCACCAGGGAAGTCCCAGGAGCATCTTTTATTTGGTTTTGCCCCCAGCTCCTGAGATGCTCTAGTAATTAAGGTTAAAGGAGCATCTCTTGCTATTCAAAATGAGCCCCTTTGAACCACACCTGAGTTTACATTAATGAAGTGACTTTGGAAAGCCCCCAAGGATGGGGGGCTGGTTGCCAGGGGAACCAGCTAAGGGGTTAGACGGTTGGAACTTTTAGTCCCCCACCTCTCTTGGGGAGGGGAGAGGGGCTGGAGGCTGACTTAATCACTGGCAAGGAAGGATGGCATCATCCAGATTGGTCTAGATACTGGCAAGGAGACCAATGATTTAGTCAATTACACCCGACATAATGAAGCCTCAATTAAAAATCCTAACTGAAAGGGTTCGAAGAGCTCCAAGGTTGGTGAACCTGTGGAGGTGCTGGGAGAGTGGTGTGCCTGGAGAGGTCATGGAAGCTGTGTGTTCCATCATCCAATACCTTGCCCTATGCACCTCTTCCATCTGGCTGTTCCTGAGTTGTATCCATTTATGGTAAACCCTAATTTGGAGTAAACCATTTTCTAGAGTCCTATGAGCCATTCTAGCAAATTATTGATTGAGGAGGGGATCAGAGGAACCTCTGATTTATAGGTGGTAAGAAGCACAGGTGACAACCTGGACTTGCAACTGTTGTCTGAAGGGTGGAGGACGAGAGAGGGGAAGGCGTATGGGGCTGGGCCCTTAACCTGTGGGGTCTGTGCTAACTCCAGGCAGTTAGTGTCAGAATTGCTTGGTGTGCAAACCCCACACACTTGTTGAAATGAAAGTACTGAGTAGAGAGCAAAACATGGAGTTTTCCTTTTAGGGGGTCATGGGCACACAGCTGGTGTTGAAAACCATGGACCAGGTTGAGATTTCCCCCTCCCGAGTGTAGACAAAGTGGCCCAGGACTGAGCTAGAGATGGATCAGGTGAGGAAGAGGCTGCAAGGGAGACAGAGTAACCGGGAGGTAGAAGGAAAAACCCAGAGCGTGTAGGATCCTGGGGACCAAGAGGAGAGTGTGTGGAGGATAGAGGAGTGAATGGTGTCAGATGCTGATAGGAGTGGGCTGAAGAGTGCAGAGAGGGAAGGAAGTGGAGGGAAGGCACTTGAGAAACCACTCAAGGAAGAATGAGCGCTCATGAAAAGGAGCAGAGAAACAGGGCAGAAGTGGGAGGGCTGGTAGGGCCCACGCCGGAGTCCCCCTGGCCTAGCACGGAACCTGGAATGTAGGAAGCTGCCTTTATTCAGCTCTTACTGTATGTCAGGAGAAGATGTGCTAAGCATCGGAGAAGACTGTGAGTTACAAGGCCACACAGCTGGTAAGAGGCAGAGGTGGAGCACGAACCGTGCCCCAAACACAGGATTCTCAGTGGACTTCTCCCCCACCTGTGCCAGGAGCAGTGGGTGCCAGCGTTCAGGGGTCAGGTTCTCCCGTTCTCTGGAACCTTTCCTGTCGAAGTGGGTGAGACTTTTACACTGGGAAGAAGAGGACAGAAGGCGCTATAAGTACTTTCTGACTCTCACTGTGGTGAGCAGAACCTCAAACTAAAAGATTTAGCAGCATCGCTTTGTTCCACCTGCTGGTTACTCATGGAAACTACTCTTGCCCATGTGGTTCGGCCCTCCTGGCCAGCTGGAGAAGGTCCAACCAGATGGATGGGTCCCACGTTAGTCCAATGGTAGACTGACTCCCCAACTTCTCTCCACCCAGGAGATCAGTCTAGACCAATCTGGGTGATGCCATCCCTCCTTGCCAGTATCTGTTTCAGGAGAGGGCATATGACCCAATGCTCTGGCCAGTGAGACCTGAGGGGAAGCTTGCTCTTTCCAGGAGCATCGCAGGAGCCTGCTGCCTTTCTCCTTCCTCTGGTCCAGGTCTGGACCTAATGCCTGGACTGCACTCCTGCTCCCCGCTTGAGGAGGGCAGAGTGAGGGGCGGAAAGCACCCAGGCCCCCGATGATGCTGCCGGGTCACCAATCTACTCAGCCCACGGCCACCTGCATAATTCTGCTTTTGAGAGATGACACATTTCACTATTGTTTGGGTGAGGATTTCTGTTACTTATTGCCAAGAACATCCGGCGCTTGTCTGCACTTGGACACTTGTTGGGTTTTGGCTGCCGTTTAGCACCCATTCCTGTTAAGGGAACTGACTCACCTGTTGGGTCCAGTCTGATGGAACTGTTCAAGGTGTCCCCCTCTTCTAACTGAGAGGTGGGCACGTGACCCAAATGGAGCCAACGGGAAAGAGACAGACAGCTCACATCAGGGCGGGGTCTGCAGTGGAGAAGTTCTGTGGTTGTTGGTGCCTGTCTGTGCCAAGCCTGGGTCTCCAGCCTTCCCTTCCACCATGTGGGTGTCTCACTGCCTTCTGATAAACTCCCTGTTTGTTTCTGTCTGCCTGAGCTGGTCTCTCTCATTTGCATCCAAGGAACCCAGGCCAGGAGCTGAGGGAGAGAGAGATAGGGGAATTTCCTGCTGTTAAGGTAGTGTCCTCAGTGTGGGAGGTGGAGCTGTAAACATCCCCCTGGAATGTGTGGCAGAACAAGGGCAGGGAGCATGGTAACTGGGAGAAAATAACAGCCACCTGCATTGAGTGCACGCCTACTGCACGTCAGGCACTGTGCGGGCACATTCAACACATCTCCTTGTTTAATCTCTGCAACAACCCTGTGAGGCAGGAACTCTCATGAGTTAGGATTAGGTCCTGCTGTCAGAAGAAGTCTGAAGTATCAGTGGCTTAAACAAGTCAGAAGTTATTTCTTGTGCCAAAGGCTGGAGGTGCCTCCGCTCCACAAAGCACCTTCCAGCTCGCTGCTCCACCTTCCTAGGGCCTTCATCGTCATGGTCAAAGATGGCAGCACCTGCGCTTCAGGCAGGAGGACGGGGGATAAACAAGAAAAGGACACTATATGGGTGTATGCCAGCCATCTCTTCAGAGCGGCTTCACAGCACTGCTCCCACCCCATGGGGAGCCCTTGGTCCCAGGACACCCAGCTGCAAGGGAACATGGGAACTGCAGTCTTTATTCAGGGCACCTTGTGCCCAGCTAAAAAGTCTATGGTTGTTGAAGAAGTGGAGAGAGATCTTTGGGAAACGGCCAGTAATTCTACAGATGAGAAAAACAAGGCTCAGACAGGTGAAGTCACTTGTCCAAGGTCACCCAGCCATGGTGGTGGCAAGGCAGGACGTGAACTCACTGTCCATGGGAGCTGTGGTTAGTCAGACAGAGGAAAGCAGAGTCACAGGGCAGTTGCAGGGAGGAGGCCTCTCAGGGGAAGTGGTATTTAAGCTGGGTCTTCTCGGTTGGGAAAAGGGGAAAGAAGGACATTATTAAGAGCCGAGGTCTAGAGGAAAGAAAATCATTTCTCGGGGTAGCATCTTATAAAGTGCACCCTGGTCACAGGTGGACCATCTCCAGCAATGGGGAGCTCATTACCTGTGAGACAGCTCATTGTATTTGGGCGTATTTCTAGTCAGACTTCTCCCTTAGAAAGCGTGGTGGCTACCTTTAGTGTTTCCCTGCTCGGCATTGTCCCCCTCCTTCTGGTAATGTCAGCCATCCCCTAGTTTCAACACAGGTGGTTTGAGAGAGGCTGACCCAACCAGGCCAGTGGGGTTCCATAGAGGACTCTGGCTGGAACTCTTCACTGAGAAGTCCTCTGCTGGGACCGCTATTTGCAAGGGTGGGTAAGCCTGGACCTGTGGGCCATCATGCGGAGAAGGCCTGCCTGGGAGTTAGGCCAACACAGAGGAGAGCAGAGGTATCTGATGGAAAAATGGGAGGCTGCATCCTGCTGATCTCATTTGAGGCCCTGCATCCAGCTGTGCTCAGAGCCCTGGTCATGTCAGTTGTACAAGCCAACAAATTCCCTTTTTGCTACAGCCAGTCTGATTGGTATTCCTGTCACTGCCAACTAACAGAGGTAGAAATGTCAGCCCTCTTTTTATCACCACCTAGGAGGAGGTGGGGAGTATCTGTGTATTTTATGAAAGTAGTAGGGCTTACAGCAGAGTTTCTGCAAGTGTGGTCCATGAACCCCCCAGTATCTGCATCACTCTGATACTGAACTTGATGAATGCACTTTCCTGGGTCCCAATTTCCAAATCAGGATCTCTGGAGGTGAGGCCCAGGACTCTGCATTTTTTCAAGCACTCCAGGAGGTTCTCGTGTCTCCCAATCTGAGAAGCAACGGCTGAAACAGGTGACCTGGGATCCAACAGAGATCCTGCCACCAACGTGGACGTTACAAATCTCTTTAGATTTCCAGTAACAGCCAAACAGAACCCTTCCCTTGACTCGTTGTTTCACGGGTGCCCAGCAGAGTGCTGTGGAAATGCTTTATGTGTGCACCCCCGCATGTAATCCTCACAACCACTGAAAATCTTTATTTTAAGGAAAGGAATGGAGGTTCAGAGAGGTTTATTGACTTGCCTAATGTCACTCTGTTGGTGAATTTAAAACCAGTTTCTGTATCCATTCATCCGATGATGGACACTTAGGTTGTTTCCATCTCCTGGCTATTGTAAATAGAGCTGCAATGAACATTTTGGTACATGACTCTTTTTGAATTATGGTTTTCTCAGGGTATATGCCCAGTAGTGGGATTGCTGGGTCATATGGTAGTTCTATTTGTAGTTTTTTAAGGAACCTCCATATATACAATGGAATATTACTCAGCCCTAACAAGGAACGAAATTGAGCTATTTGTAATGAGGTGGATGGACCTAGAGTCTGCCATATAGAGTGAAGTAAGTCAGAAAGAGAAAGACAAATACCGTATGCTAACACATATATATGGAATTTAAGAAAAAAAAAAATGTCATGAAGAACCTAGGGGTAAAACAGGAATAAAGACACAGACCTACTAGAGAATGGACTTGAGGATATGGGGAGGGGGAAGGGTAAGCTGTGACAAAGGGAGAGAGTGGCATGGACATATATACACTACCAAACGTAAAATAGATAGCTAGTGGGAAGCAGCCGCATAGCACAGGGAGATCAGCTCGGTGCTTTGTGACCAGCTAGAGGGGTGGGATAGGGAGGGAGGGAGACACAAGTGGGAAGAGATATGGGAACATATGTATATGTATAACTGATTCACTTTGTTATAAAGCAGAAACTAACACGCCATTGTAAAGCAATTATACTCCAATAAAGATGTAAAAAAAAAAAATTCCTCCTTGTTCCACCCCCCGCCTGCCCCAACCTGATAACTCCCCCGAAGCCCATTTCTGGCCCCCTGGTGTCTGTCTTCTTTCTGTCCTCACTGTAATCCATCCTGGGCCATGTCACCACCACCTGCTGCTTCCAGCAGTCTTTCTACTTTCACTCTTGTCTTCCTCAGACCTGCGCTCCCCACCCAGTACTGAGAGCGACTTTCACAAAATCATATCTCTTAAAAAATATCACAAACATTCAAAAATTATACAGAATACTATAAAAACAGCCATGTCCTCGCCACCAGGTTAAGGAATAAAGTATTTTTCTTGAGTCACAAAGCTCAGAAACCTTCACTGGTTTTCCCTTGCTCTTGAGATTAAAATCCTGTGGCCAAGGAGGCCTTCCCTGCCTGGCCTGGGCCCTGCTCCACTGAGCTTCGTCCGCACCCCTCTACTCTGCTCCTGCTGCCCTGCCTTGATTTCCTCTCCTGCACCAGGCTCCTCACTCAGGGCTGGCATGCCTGTTATTCCTCCTGTAGAAACGCCGGCCTGCCATGTGGGTGCAGCTGGCAGTGCCTTCTCACGCTCAAGTCTGTTGCAATGGCACTTCCTCAGGAACGCACCCCCACCCCCCCAAAGCAGGCCGTCCCTGGTCATCCCCCCGCTCACACTGATCCATGCTGTTTAGCTCTTGGCTTAATGCCTGTCTCTTGTACCAGACTGAGTTCCATGAGGGCAGGACTCCTGCCTTCCCAGGGCCTATTGCAGAGTAACTGCTATAGTACCTGGATGAAGAAAGGTATTAATGAAGTGTCAGCCTTTTGCAACCCCAGTAAAATATGTAACACGTATTCACCTGACAAACATTTACTGAGGGCCTACTATGTATTTGGCTGATCTTTATTTCATTAAAAAAAAAAACAACCAGAGACTTCCCTGGTGGTCCAGTGGTAGAGAATCCGCCTTCCAATGCAGGGTACGCGGGTTCGGTCCCTGGTCGGGGAACTAAGATCCCACGTGCTGTGGGGAAACTAAGCCTGCGTGCCACAACTACTGAGCTCGCACACCACAACTAGAGCCTACGAGCCCTGGAGCTCACGTGCTACAACTAGAGAGAGAAAACCCACACGCCACAACTGGAGAGAAGCCCGCGCGCCGCAACTAGAGAGAAACCCAAGCAGACCACACGCTGTAACGAAAAGATCCCGCATGTCTCAACTAAAACCCCCGCACACAAAAAAAAAAAAAAAGGAAAATAAAATAAATATTAAAAAAAAAAAACCCACATCATTTGCCTTAATAACAATCTGTGCTTCAGTTTCCTTATTCATTAATAATATGGGGATCTGAGTACCTACCTTGGGCATGGAAAGACAGAATGAGTTAATACAGGGACGGCTCAACGTGGTGCCTGGCACACACAGTAGCAGGGACTATGAGGGCCAATATCGGGACAGGCACTGTTTTTTTTTTTTTTGCGGTATGCGGGCCTCTCACTGTTGTGGCCTATCCCGTTGCGGAGCACAGGCTCCGGACGCGCAGGCTCAGTGGCCATGGCTCATGGGCCCAGATGCTCTGCGGCATGTGGGATCTTCCCAGACTGGGGCACGAACCTGTGTCCCCTGCATCGGCAGGCGGACTCTCAACCACTGTGCCACCAGGGAAGCCCAGCACTGGGTTTTATACCAAACAAAACCTGGGCATCACCCAACACTTGCTGGGTCTTTTCCTGGGCCATGGATAGAATGTCCAGTTTCCTAAGCTGCACCAGTTTGTGCTGGCAACACTACTTCTTCTCTGCACTCCCCAACTTTAGGCTTGGCTATTCATCTGGCAGGATTACAAAAGCAACTTCTCTGGAAGGTGCTGTCTTTCTATCAATGTGGGGGAATTCACTCCTCCACTGGTTGTTAATTCTAGCTATAAGTATTTGAATGATACAGCTGTTGATATTTGGTAGCATTTTAAAACCATTCTGTTGAGAAGCTGCTTTGTTTCCTATCATTGCACAAAATAAGTTGATGGAAAATCCAGAAGCCCATTTTGGCTGCAAATAACAGAAAACTCAATTCAAACAGGAAATGTGTCACTTAACTGAACTAGTCCAGTGGTTGTACAGGCTTCAGGTATGGTCTGATCAAGGCTCTGGCTCTGTTTCTCTGCTGTTCCTTGGCCTTTCTATTCTCCTTGGGTTGGTTTTTGTCCTCAGACTAGCTTCCCTCCTTGTTGCAAAATGTAGCAGTTCTAGACTTCACACTGGCATACCACAACTTAGAGGCCTTCTTGCCCCATACCCCCATCATAGAATGGTCCTGGGCTTCCTTCTGTTCTGATTAGACCAATCTGGATTGTCTTTCTATTCCTGAACAACATACTCTGGCCAGCGAAATACCATGTGTTAGGTGGCTTGGGTTGGGCTGACCATGACTAGACCAATTTTTCTGCCAATGAGTAGTGGCATTAATTGTGTCCCACTTTGGGCTCTATATACAGGAGAGGGGGAGGTGCAAGTTGGGAGGCAACTGTACTGTCCAAAAGTTGGGGAAATTTTTAAGCGTGAGCAACAGAGTTTCCCAAAGTAAACCTGAGAAGGGATACTTGAGCCCAGGGATGCATCAAACACTACTACCTCAGCCTGAAATGCCCATCTAGAACACCGTGGGGAAGGCCCTGTTGTTTTCTGATTATGTCCAATTTTACCCTCACAGAAATAACCCTGAACCCCAGGAAGGATGAAGAATCTGTTCTGGGACCTCTAATGTATGCTGAGGACATGCCAGCCATTCAATTAGTATATTTTTTAAAGGAAAGAACTAAGGATGTGTTGACCTGTAATCAGAAGGCACTTACTGTCAAATCATTGAAACTTGGTGTCTGACACATGCAGACATGCACCCACGCACAAGTACACATGTGCTCATAAATAAAAATAAATGATCTAGAAGAACACAAGGGCAATGAAAGACCATGGAAAATTTGGCATCTAAATGGCCCTGGTTTTTGGTTTTAACACAGCACAGCACAGCCACGCTTCCTTGTCTGTGCCTGGCCTATGTGGCCCCGAGTCTACCTCCTGTGACATGGTGACTCATCAGGGCTCAAGGGGTGAAGCAAGGACACCTGTAACACACAGGGACACTGAGTTGGATGTCACTGCCATGCAAACAAGCATTTCAAACCAGTCTACTCTCAAAGGATGTTGGTGGAAGGCAGGCAGTGCTCTCTTTGAAAGGCAAGTTAATGTATCAAATTATTAAAAAAATGCATATACATTTACCCCTTGACTCTTCTTATGAACTTATCCCAAAGGCACTGGGCCAGTGACATGGAAAGATGTATGTGCAAGTTACTCACCACAGCGCTACTGAGAGAGCACGGGCTGGGAACCGCCCCAGCGTCACTGATAGAGAACTGGTTGAAGAAACCGTTCCATTCCCACCCTGGAGGACCATGAAGCTGGAAAAGTGCAAGAGGAACTCAAATACTGCTATGAAATGGCCTCCAAGAGAAACTGTTACAGAAAAATGTACGGTATGAGCAAGTGTGCCTGATATACTTCCATTCTCCAAGAAAGAGGGGGTCTGGGAATATACAGATGTATTTACTTATATTAAACTCACACATATGCACACACTTAGGAGTATTAACAAACAGGGTGAGGTAAGGACAGGGTGGAGAGGGCAGGGACAGAAGTTAGACTTCTCTGAATATAACTTGCTTTGTATATTTGACTTTGGGACCATGTAAATAGTTTATCCTTAGGTACAAAAGCAAAATTTAAATAAAAATAAATTTAAACAAGCAAGATGAGAAAACTCCCTGGCGGTCCAGTGGTTAGGACTCTGTGCTTTCACTGCTGAGAGCCTGGGTTTGATCCCTGATCCCTGGTCAGGGAACTAAGATCCCACCTACAAGCTGCGTGGTACAGCCAAAAAAAAAAAGGAGAAGCAAGATGAAACAAATGAACAATTTTGTTTTATTCTGGCATAATCCCACTGAGAGGAATTGTCTCAGGTGACTGTAAAACATGGTAATTTAAAAGGACTCTAAGGACAAAAAGAACTATTAAAAAATTCAGTACTCATATTATTAATAATATTCATATTTTTCTGCAACTATTATAGGTAATATAGGATGAAGCAAATAAATAATTGTTAGCATTGCTGGGAACTAATATTTTCATTATAAGAGAATAAGACACAAATGTAAAATCAAAGAAGTAAAACCATGTAATCCTAAGTTTGGATTGGAAATATCAGCATGAATTAATGATCTAGTTTCTCACGTACTTCCTAGCTTTGTTCACTGAAAAGGCCTAGAAACAAACTCAATAGCAATGAGCCCCAACCCCAACACTAAATGACCAAAAGCCATTTCCCACTGAAGGGAACTGTGGCTCTGGAGAAATGGAGGGAAGTTCAAAATGCACTTAGCACCTTGTCAGAGCAGAAGGCACGTAAATCCATAGTAGAGTCACGTCAAAAGGACATAGCCAAAAAAAAAAAAAAAAAAAGATGTAGGGAAACTCAAAGAGGCTCTGACTGGCTAAAGATGGTAAAAGGTAAACTTTGAGAATATGAATTGCAACGGATTGAAGCCCACGAGTTCATAATGATACTAAAACAGAGCAAAACAAAACAAATCCTGACTCTCTGGTCACCTCTGAAAGGATGGTGACACATTTATTTTGAAAACTGGTAAATAAGGGACTTCCTTGGCAGTCCACTAGTTAAGACTCCGCGCTTCCACTGCAGGGGGTGTGGATTTCATCCCTAGTTGGGGAACTAAGATTCCACATGCCACGTGGCACGGCCAAAAAAAATTTTTTTAAATTGGTAAATAAAGGGAAAGAGTCAAGCGTTTATCCTGACTTTCCTGTACACGTTATAACTCAGGGTAATCATAGAGCAGAGGAAGGAAAGTTTCTCTGTAGAGACATATTCTTGGTAACAAATGAAGAAAGAATGTCAGAGTATGGACAGTTTCCAATCCCTAATGTTTTAGTATCATTATGTCTTTCAGTGTATTTGAATACTGACTGGGTATTAGGTGTGATAACGGTATCATAGTTATGTTTTAAAAAAATCATCTTTTAGAGGTACAAACTGAAATATTTATAAATATGATATCTAGGACTTACTTCAAAATG
The DNA here is from genome assembly GCF_003676395.1 of Aethalodelphis obliquidens. Lineage (NCBI taxonomy): Eukaryota > Metazoa > Chordata > Mammalia > Artiodactyla > Delphinidae > Aethalodelphis > Aethalodelphis obliquidens. The sequence continues at coordinate 15,668,156 of NW_020837972.1, read as the reverse complement.
ATGTTAGGGGAGTTAAGTAGAAATGACACAGCTCGGCTCCAAGTTGACTGTGCAGGCTGAATGACACCCACATGGGGGTTCACTACTCTTCTAATTGTTTACATATTTGAAATTTTTTCAGAATGAGAAGTTGAAAAACCTGACCTCCCCTTCTGATTAACAATTTGACTTCATGGAGTCTATTTAACAGATAGCACTTGAGTTGAACATGTGTTCACCTCACTATGGACAAGGATATTTATTCAGCATTAGTATAGCAGCAAACAAGGGCAAACAACCTAAAAGTCCATCCAATGGGGGCTGGTTAAATCAATTATGGCAAAAATATACAAATAGCTCTAAAAAAGAATAAGGCAGCAATATGTACACATAATATAAGATGATCTCCAAGATTACTGAGTATAGGTTAATATACTTACATAAACCAAAATGTAGAAGTGTGTTAAAAATTAGTGTGTAAGGAAAAAGATCAACTTACAAATACACAGGATTGGAGATTCGCTGTCTCTGAGGAGGAAAACTGAAGCTTAGAAGACCTTTCACTGTCTATCCTTTTTTACCTTCAGGAAAAAAACCCTTTTTAACCACATGCATGGTCATTATCCACTACATAAAATCAATGAGAAAATCTGAACAAGATGCTCTAGGGTACATGGGCACAGGGGTAGCAGCTAATGAACCATCATTTTGAGTGAGCTGCCACACCTGGCAGGTGCCCCAGGCCCCCTCATTGTCTTGTGCTCAGCCCTTGCTTGGTTTTGGGGGTGCGGTCCCTGCTGCTTCCTTCTAGCACAATCACAGAGCTGTACTGGGGCCCCCTGAGCTTATTTCCGTCTTTTGGAACTGATTCAGAAGGCACTCCTCAACCTGCACTTGAGAAACCAGGGCTGGGAACGTGGCTTGTTACAAAGAACAAATGTTTACAGGTAAATACTGTCAGTTCTGTTGGCATAAAACAGCTTTCTGTGTCTGATTGTGATAGGATTTTCCTCCCCACATTTTACTATTGTATTCCCGACTTCACACTTCTCTATTTTCCACAAAGGGAGGAAGAATGTTCTTTTAATAAGCTTTTTGAAAAATTAGAACCAGGGGTTGAGTTCAAAGAATGAGGTAGCTGTATAATATACTAATACGGGAAAATCTACCATAATAAAAACAATGTTCCAATACCACTGGCATTAAAAAGAAAAAAAAAGATTGAGTAAGATTTACACTCATACACACTGGTTTAAGTAGCCATATCCATGAAAAGTGCAAAAAAAACCAGGAACAGCTTCATCTGGGGAGGGTGGCCGAGGGGCCAGGGAGAATGGAAGATTTACTTTAACCTTTTAGAGTGTTTTGGAAAATGACTTACGTGCATTACACCTTTTCAAAAAGTGAATTAATTTAAAAGGTTAAAACATGCCTTAAAAAAGGAGAATTAATTAGTTGTAATTGATTTGTTGAGACTCTGTGTGAAACAATTGATATTTTTCCTTCAGTTTCCTGGTTGGCTTGGTGTGACTTGTAGAAAGCTTGTGGATCTTTGTAGAACAGAATTTCACAACAGTGCATTTTGCTAAGTAATTCCATTTTTGGTTATCAACTATAAGATGGTAAGGAGGCTGGGATTAGCGTTTTAACTGTTTTATACCTTTCATTTAATGCTACATGGTTTGGTGGCAGGATGCAGTCAAGCAATAATAGTAATGTCTCATATTTACCACACAGCTATTATGGGTCTGGGTCTCAGTTCTTTCCATGTATTAATGTTTAAAATCTTTACAGCAATCACTGATGTAATGTTTCCATCCCTATTTTTTAACCAAGGGAAACACTGAGGCACAAAGAGGTTAAATGACTTGCCCAAGGCCACACCACCAGCAATGGCAGTGAGGATTCCCACCTCGGCCCTAGGGTATAGAGTCCATGCTCTAACCACTGCCCAGTACGGCCCTTAGGAAGAGGAAGAGCTGCGAGCTGCTGCATATGTGGGCTTCTGCAGACTTGGGAGCTACTGTAACTAGCTCAAGGCCACACATATCCATAAATTCATTACAGAAATGGGTACCTCTGTGTATGTAAGAACTAGCTTGAGCAGCAGTTTGCAGAAAACTCTATAATTGAGTTACTTTTCCTACTTCTTTGTAACAAACGACTCCTAAAGGAATAGGAAGCTCAAATTGAATCTCACCCATCTATATTGTAAAGAAACTACTAACAATTCAGAAAGTTCCCTTATGGCTGTAGATGTATGATTCTACTGTTTTTTCATCAAAATGAACACAGATCTGCTCATCATAAATACTAAAGTTATTACCAACAGGATTTCTGTTACTCCTGGCAAAGAAACCATGAGTGAGATAATTACTAAAAAGAGTGCATAAATACCATTTTAAAACAAGAGATATAAAGAAAAAAAAAGGGAGAATTAAATTCCAGGCCTGGAAATTTTCTTTGTATTTTAGAAACCCTCTCTAGAATTAAAGTAGTCATCATGAGAATGGCTACCTTCAAACCAAATGAAGTCTGAGGCAGGACCCTGGCCCACTCACTCATTCAAACCAGCACTTACCCCCTCTAAACTATGCAAACTTGATGAAGCTATAAATCCTTTCCTTAGAAAGATTCACAGGTAATATACTGCATAGAATTTCAGGGAGCTCACAGACCCAGATCAATAACCCCAGAGGCTGAACTGTGGAATTATGGCGTGAGGAACCTCTGCTGCCTAGTCTCGCTGCTCAGTTCCTTTGACCTAAATCCTGATAGTCTTTCCACCACAGCTGCTTCACTTCCTGGTGTGGAATCCAAGTGTATAATAAATTCTTATAAAAGGAAAACTGCATAGCAAATCAACATGGGTCTTTAAAATAGTAGTAAATACACCCACTCAGTAAATTATTTCCTATATCAAACTCTGATCTTAAAAGGATTTGCAGGTGGTAACTTCAAACAATTTAAATATAAAGTAAAAAATAATTCCCATTTGAAGTGGCATCCAGGATCAAAGAAAGGAACTATTAAAGAGAAATCTGACAGGCACCTGAATACTAAACTCTCTGGGTTTAAGTGGTGGTATGTTTGAATTCATAAAACAATGCCAAGGATTCAACTTAATTAGATCAACTACTGAAATAGAAATGAGCTAAAGAGACTCGAAGAGACCAAAGGATGGAAAAAGACCCTGAAAGATTCTCTTGATTAAAATAACTAAAATATTAAATGAAATGTAAAAACTATGTTAAAAAATAAATTATAGGGCTGGCAGGAAAGAGATTAGCAGAGTGATGCTTAAACAAAGTGGAAATAGGAACCTTGAACTTTGGGAAGCACATGGGCACCAAGATGGCTTTGTCTTAAAGGCTTCTTCAAAACCCTGGAGACCTTCCACTTCGGTTTTTATAACTCTCTAGGGGTGCTGGGGAAGGAGATAAAGTCCAGAACCTACTCAAGGCAGGGAATCTATTAGAAAGCTGCCATTTTTTTAAGACCCCAAACTTTATGACATTGCTGAATTATGTAGGCATACCCCCATAGTTCAACCTAATTATAGCAGACCCCAATTACAGCTGGGTATATGGCATTAAAAACAGAAGAAATAACCCTGCCATGCAGGAGATGGCAAAGAAGCCTATCTTGACCCTGGCACTGGGTAGAGGGGAGTAAAAAGCTCTTTCCTACGAATTCATTGCTAGGACCTAAACATTTGAGGCTTAATTTCATGATACCTGTATGATGTGAAAAACAGCAAGTGAGGAATTAAAGATTCTATGTTGCTACTGCACCAGTTTACCCAGAAGGGCAAACTCCTATCTTCTCTGGGGAAACTTAACTTCAATCCAGGCTGCAGAGACTCCCCACAGATAAAGATAAAAAGGACAAGTAAAACGGACAACTCCAAGTAAAATATCACAAAACACACAGAAATGAGAACCAGCAGGAACAACAAAGAAACTCCCAAAGATTTCAGATATTGGGATAACAACCATTTTACCATATTCAGGGAAATAACACTTAAGTTTAAAAAGATTAGGAGGACTTCCCTGGTGGCGCAGTGGTTAAGAATCTGCCTGCCAATGCAGGGAACACAGATTCGATCCCTGGTCTGGGAAGATCCCACATGCCGCGGAGCAACTAAGCCCATGTGCCACAAATACTGAGCCTGTGCTCTAGAGCCTGTGAGCCACAACTGCTGAGCCCATGTGCCACAACTGCTGAAGCCCGCATGCCTAGAGCCCGTGCTCTGCAACAAAGCGAAGACACCGCAATGAGAAGCCCGCACGCAGCAACAAAGACCCAAAACGGCCAAAAATAAATAAATAATTTATAATAAATAAATAAATAAAAAATTAGGAGAGAGTAAATGACAAAGAATAGCCAAGCAGATTTTGAAATCTAAACAAAACAAAATGTGAAATAAAAATACAGTGATTAAAATTTAAAATTCAGTGGATGGATTAGATAGATTAGGCATGACTGAGGAGAAAATTAATAAACTAGAAGACAGAGATGAAGCTATTTTTGAGAATGCAGATCATAAGGACAGAGACTGAAAAAAATGAGAGGTTAAAGAGAAATGGAAAGATGAGGTCTAACACATATCTTGCTGTAGATGTCAAAGGAGAATGGGAAGAAGAGCAAAGATAGTAACTTCTAACACTAATAATTTAAATTAAATTTGTTAGAGTAACCACCAAAAGAACAGTGAGTTATAAAGAATATAACTTCAAATAGAAAAGAAGTGGAGGAAAAGAAAAGCAAAAAGGAGGGGAACCCCCCACCACACGCCCACAAAACCAAAAACTGGGAATCAAGCATGTCAACATGGATAAACCCCTAAAAAAAAACATGTTGAAAGAAACCATTTATAGAAGAATACACAGTGTAATTTTCATTACATAAAGTTCAAAAATTGGCAAAATTTAACATATTGTTCAGGGATACAATGAAGAAAAAGCAAGGATATGATTATATACACACATTGGAATACATTTAATTACACCACACACTCAAAAAACATAAATGGCATGGAACACCCTCAGTGAAAAACCCTGGTCTCCTAAAGGATGTTTTGTTAGGATCTGCAGGATGCTTTCCTGATCTACTGTGTCCCATAATGCAATGCTAGGAAATGAAAGCCAGCTAAATAACTTTCAAAGTGCTACCTTGTTTGACTTTCTACCCAAAGAGTACTTAGCTAGTTAGATCTTAGACATGGCATCACAAAGTTTGAAAAGGCTCTAATAGTAGAAGGTTATACTGACATCCTATCGACGCTTACAAGCCTGTAAGTATATAGAATGATAAGCCTCTGCTTCTAACAGAGGCTTTCTGATTTTATTTTACAAATGATGCCTTTTGATACGTTTTTGTTTGAAGGGTTCCACCTGGCAAAAAAAAAAAAAAGTTTGAACAGCACAGCAGGAATCCTAGCTTCCTGGAGTTGGAAGGGAATGCAGATCACCTTTCTCAAGTCTCAGTATAAATACAACTGAAAACTGTGTGAATCTGAGCAAGGTTATGGATTTTAAAAATAATCTTATAAAAGCACATCATGGTGACCAAAATGTGCACTCAATAAGCAATCTGCACGGCAGCAAATTTTAGGATTGCTGGTTTTCTTTCCTCTCTTTAGTCCATCATCATTAGAAATACCCAATGGCCCTAGAACAGCAAAAGGAACACAAAGCAAATCTCAAACCAATCTAAGCAAAGCAAAATCCAGCCAACCCCTGCCCTGATCCACCACACTGGATCCGTGCATCTTATTTATCATGTACAGCCTCCCGACCAGGGGATTAAGTCTACAATCTGTTGAAGTCAACTCCAGCTATCCCTTAATCAGAAAGATTAAACCTAAATATGAGAAGGAAGATATTGGTGTTTGTCAGTGGGTCATCAAAATTTGGAAAGTGACTTTATTTTGGTAAATAAAAGGTAGAGAATTTGCCTCCACTAAAGGCTCGTGGAGTTGGTGAATGAGAACATTTCCAGCAGATGGCATGTGAACTTCTGCCAACCTCAGCAAGAACATCCTTAATCCCACCCGCTCTCCTGCCACACCTACCTAACTTGCCAGGGTTTTGCTGGAAAGGTCAAGCAGCCAGTCTGTCCCAGAACATAATGACTGGTTACTGTTCTCTTGTTCACCAGCCCTGAACAACTGGTGTGTGGGCTGGTCATCTCTGGGAGACATGGTATTTGATACTGTGCTAACTGGCTGGCTAGAAGAAAAAAAGAATACACATTTTTTAAGTGGTTCCTTAGTATTTTTTCTACAGTTACATCAAATATACATCTTGGCTGAATGATTATTAAAATTCAGTAGTGGTTACAGCCAAATATCACTGCTAGAGAACTGGTTGTTTGGGACATAAGAATGAATCTGAAATTTATCCCAAAAAATCTGTCTTAAATTATTAAAATTGTCAGAATTTTCCAAAGTAGACACTAGGCAGGAATGATTCTTAGCACCATCAGTTTCTTTACTGCCCCGTGTGGTCAGCATCTGCACATCTGTAAATACTAGGCAGATGCTCACGGTTACCTGAAGCTGTGGAAGAAGTTGTCGTTTGGCTGGCCCTAAAACCAAATTGAGTGCTGCGTCCTAACAGTAAGATAATGACGTTAAAAGCACTTAAAAGATTGTTGCCACACTGATTAATTTCCAACATTCTGCAGGCTTATAAACTTTTGTTAGCTCAGAGAATATAAAGTGCATCCTTAACTTATCTAGGTAACAGTCTATTTCCCTACTTAATTATTTCTAACTTTCTTAGTTTTAACTTCTTGGTTAAAAAACTGTGTTTGTAATTAACTGAAGTGCTTTACTTAATCCTATAACATGTACTTCAAATAACTGACAATATACATACCCATAATTCTCACAACTAAAATGCTTACCTGTACTTGAAATTTTTCAGATATTTGCAATAAATCCAAATGTCATGACTGAATGACTGAATCTATTGTGATCAGATGGATAGCAGTCACCTCTGTGTTCACACAATCATTAATCACGTACTAATTCACGAATGCAGAAAATTTAAGTATTCATTCTATTTCTTGGGCTGAGGTTGACGGCACTGATAGTACATCTTCATTTTCACTTTTTTTTTTTTTTTAAATTAGTTTATTTTTGACTGCCTTCGGTCTTCGTTGCTGCACGCAGGCTTTCTCTAGTGGCAGCGAGTGGGAGCTACTCTTCGTTGTGGTGCACGGGCTTCTCATTGCGGTGGCTTCTGTTGTTGCAGAGCATGGGCTCTAGGCACACGGGCTTCAGTAGTTGTGGCACACGGGCTTCAGTAGTTGTGGCACACGGGCTTCAGTAGTTGTGGCACACGGGCTTCAGTAGTTGTGGCACACGGGCTCAGTAGTTGTGGCTCACGGGCTTAGTTGCTCTGCGGCATGTGGGATCTTCCCGGCCCAGGGCTCGAACCCGTGTCCCCTGCATTGGCAGGCGGATTCTTAACCACTGCACCACAAGGGAAGTCCTTCATTTTCACTCTTCATCTTAAGTTCACATACATAATCCAGTAACGATGAATGAAAATTGACTTTTGCCTGTACTTGTATCAAATTTTCCTAATGTAACTTTTGTGCTGCCATCGATGTAAATCTTGGAAATATTCTTTGGTGTCTTATAACTCTACAGTGAATGCTTATTATGCGTAAGTCAAGTTGTAGGCACTTTTTATGGGTTTAATCTTCACAATTCCACCATTTTACAGGTGAGGAAACCGAAGCCTGGAGCAGATGTCACATTCTTCTGGTGTAGGCTGACGTGTACAGCTGATTTGCAGAACAAAAAAAAGTGAAGAACCATCCTTGCAGATTCAAACTAACTGGTCTGCAAGGCTGAGTGAGCTTTGGGTCTGTCTTTTCTTAAGAGGTAGGAAATGGCATACAGAACTTGAAATCTCTTTTTTTTTTTTGGCTGTGCTGCATGTAATCCTAGTTCCCCGACTAGGGATTGAACCCGCGCCCCTGCATTGGAAGTGTGGAGTCTTAACCACTGGACTGCCAGGGAAGTCCCCTCTTTATTTTTGAAGGAGCTCTTTAATTTCTACGTAACCACACACGAACAAACACTGCTTCTTTGCCCTCATGCCAATAACCAGCTCTATGCCCTCTCTTCTACTACATTCATGACAACTTGGATGAGACCCTTACCTTCGAGGGTGTTTCTGTCAAAATAAACCTAACAATTTTCATGTAGCACCTCCTTACAATGGCTTTTGCCTTTCTCGACTACCAAGATGCCCACCTTGTCTTAGCTGTACTGGTTGATCTTACATCTTCACTTCCCCACAAACTGGGTTTTCTTTCAACCTTTCATCATGGCTCCACACTGGGAAACTTAGGTTCTCTTCCTTTCCAGCAGTCTAAATCCTGTGCCATCTTCATGGATCAGCAGTCATTTGTTCCCAGCTCCCATGTCTCATATATTCCACTTACGTGTATGTTACTTGAAATGCCTCTAGTCTTATATCAAGCGCCTGAAGAACAAGATGCTATGTTAGAATCTGCTGTTTACTGCAGATAGATGTGGCAAGCCTAATCCAGTAGGTACAAATCAGTAATTTCTGTGAATGGGTTTAAACGTATTATGTTGACTATCTAGCTACATAAGGATGGCAATACCTGTCTTTCTGAATGGTTTTGTAATGGTGCTATTAACTTGAGAACTGAAATACTTTATAAAATACTTTAAAAAAAACTAGAATTGAAAAAATTACACTAATAATTGCAACAAATTCATTTCCTAGTTATTTCTTTTGTATCTGCTGAAAATATCTATAGGTATTCTGTATGCAGTCAGTGCTCAGAAATGCTTTGCTAGGGACACCCCTGACAGCACAGTGGTTAAGACTCCACGCTCCCAATACAGGGGGCCTGGGTTCGATCCCTGGTCGGGTAAAAGGATCGCACATGCGTGCCGCAATTAAAGAGCTGGCGAGCCGCAACTAAGATCCAGCGCAACCAAAGAAGTTAAAAAAAAAAAAGGAGAAAGAAATGTGTAGCTAGCTATGGCTCAGTGTCAGGTCATACTAGGGCTACAAACAAAAGGCAGGTGCTACTTAGAACTCAGCCAATTGAGATATTCATACACATGAAACAACTGGGATAAATTATAAGCCAACAAATAGCATATATTTACTGAATACTATTCTGAGTCAGGCATTCTTCTGAACATATCTCATTACTTCATTCAGTGATTCACAATGAGAGGCAGATACTGTCCCTGTTTTATAGCTAGGGACACTGTGGCTCAGCATTTAAGTCACACACTCAAATCACACAGCTAGGGGAGGAGCCAGGACCTGGACTGAGTACAACCACTAGCTTATAAAGGCAGATGTGACCTCAACTGCACACGGAGATAAAGGACAAATGAGAAAGTAAGGTCAGTGCAGATTGGGATTTACAAGGCAAAGCCTCGAGTTCTATCATCACATACTAGTTTCAAATTACTTGAGTCTCTCCTAAGATCTTATGTCCTAAAACCAAAGACTGATTTTGTTCTCTACTTAACCAGTGCTATGCCTGTTCTTTTTGGAAGAATTTTAAGCTAGATAATACACTCCACACTTTATAATCCAAGCCCAATGGGTTATAAATGGCCCAATTTTACGACTTTATAGGATTTTGAAATCCTACAAGTGATACAATTGATAATGTCCAGAGCATAGATTAAAGATTTATGAAACTGACACCAATTATTGTTCATCTTCTTCTTGTAGTCAAAGAGATCTGGGAGAATATCATAAGTAAAATAATGCAAACTCTGAATTTGTCACAAACATGGAGCAGGAAGGAGCTAGAGCTCACGAGGTCATCCTCCTTCAAGTCAGGAGCACACTGTGGGTAAGGACACAGACTATGCCTCAGGGCCAGAGCTTGTAGTGCAGACTTTGCTCTTCTCTCTTCTCTCCACAAGCAAATGTCAGTTCAAACAATCCCTCACTAGGAGGTCCTCTCCCAACTCCCTAACAGACACCAGTTTTTGATAAAAGAAAGTGCTTTTCAAATGACACTCCCTCCACCCACTTTTAATGTACTTGAGAGATTAATACGCATTCGACACACTTGTGACAAATGTAAAAGGACACAACACTGTGTTCCATATGAATCAGGGAAGGGAGAAGAGAGCAAAGGTCTGTGTATAAAAACACTGGTGGGGCTTCCCTGGTGGCGCAGTGGTTGAGAGTCCGCCTGCCGATGCAGGGGACACGGGTTCGTGTCCCGGTCCGGGAGGATCCCACATGCCGCGGAGCCGGCTGGGCCCGTGAGCCATGGCCGCTGAGCCTGCGCGTCTGGAGCCTGTGCTCCGCAACGGGAGAGTCCACAGCAGTGAGAGGCCCGCGTACCGCAAAAAAAAAAACAAAAAAAAAAAAACAAAAAAAAAACACTGGTGGTTGATTTATAATAATTTAAAAAGTAGTTCTTGAATTTTGCTGCCAAGTTCAAATGAACCCAGATAAAAAGAAAACTATGTATACAGATGATGTCACAACTCACTAAGTCCCACACCTCCCTAAATAGTAGGGGAAGATAGTTCAATCTCATTGCTCTACTTCAGAAACTTAGTTATATCCAGGTAAGAACTCGAAGAATGTGAGCATCCATATTATAATCCATCTTGGAAAACAGACTATTTGAAGGAAGACAAATCCAAATTGAAACTGTGTGGTTTCCAGAGCAATTTATTCATTAAAGGCTACTCAATATGCCATCAACAGTTCTCCTGTGTGTATTGTGCTGATAAACTGACACTGAGAGAATTTAACAAGTTGATCATTTAATAAGTCTGAATTTATTTTCACCACATGGTATTGTACATGGTCATCTGTTGAAACAGATTTCTTTTTAACAGATCTTAGTTTAAAAAAGTCATAGATACTGTGAGTTCTGTATAAACTGCTGGATAGTAAGTTAGTTCCTTTCTTTTGACTTATAAGCCTCAACTTCACCGCAGAATAAAGAATGTAGGCCAAAGAAAGCATAATCAGTCACTCGTATAGAACAGTATTGTTTCTATAATTTGAAGCTTTCTGAATGGACGGGTTCGGGCCTGATGTAACTGTAAAAAGATTACTTAATGAATAGGCTATATGGAAATTGTACAAAATGTTATTAACTTTAATCATTAATAGCTTAAACAGTACTATGTTACTAATTGCTATTCAAACTCAAAAACCTGTTTTTGAATCCCCATAAAGGCGGCAGATGTACACAACCATGCCACCTTGTACTTAGGGGAGCGTCAATATATATTTCAACAGAAACTTTGGCTTCAGGAAAGAGTCACAAACATTTAAAATAATGGCTTTAATCGTCATTTTAAGTATATCACAGGGGAAAGTGTGCTTTAATTAAATATACATACCAGTGATGCTGGCAAGGTTGAAAGTTACTCCTAATGTTGATAGCTATAAAAACTAGCTTGTACATGATAAGACAATGAGAAAAAAAGCAATCCCTTTGAAAACAAAAAACAAAAATAGAGTTCACAGTGGTTTGTATCCAACAATATGCATTTTATGACAATAACATGTACAGATTGAGCACCCTAGGGCTCTCTTTATATTCTAAAGAAAGTGAGCATTTACATTATTCATGGGCTGTACTGAATTTAAAAAAAAGATCAGTTGTACACTCAACCCCTTAGAAAGGATAAAATGTCCTGGGGTGTACAGCTTTAACACCATCATTAAAGTTGTTTGCAAAAAGGAACAGAGAACTAAACAAAACAAAACATTTTTCCTTGGGAGTGGAGAGTCTTTCATTTGCTGTTATAACCAGCAAATACTATTCATTAAGTCAAAAATGGAAGGGGGGGCCCACAAACACTTTTTGAGCAAGCTGACCAATACACATTACACTTTTAAAAATGAAGGTTATACACTATATGTTACAAGTCCGAACTAGGCAGTGTCAAAATGACATCTATTTCTTTGCTTGCTTTGTGATCATACCCCTTGGAGGTGTTACGGGCCTCGTGGCATTCGGCTTCTTTTTTTCTGCAGGTTTTAAAATCTGCAAAGATTCAAAAGACCATGCATTTTAGGAATACACTCAACCTCAAATCTTACATTTCACTCAAATCTTTTGTTAGAAAGTTTTTTGTTTAAAACTGACCCAACAACTTGCAAGGCCCCACTGGCATATTAATACAAACCAAGCTGACAAACATTTTGGTAATAAATGCTCTGATGAACAGCTAAGATATATGAGCTGAACAAATTTTGCCTCTGGATAAAATGACAATTTTTGGAAGTCACACCTTTAGATATCCCAGGTATCCCTTCTGATGGGTGGTGGTGGGGGAGTTCTTTAGAATAGTATCCCTCAAACCCCTAGGGCAGCAGTTCCCAACCTTTTTGGCACCAGGGACCAGTTTCGTGGAAGACAGTTTTTCCACAGGGCGGGGCTGGCGGCGATAGTTCAGGCGGTAATGCGAGCGATGGATGAAGAGCGATGGAGAGTGGCAAATGAAGCCTCAGTCGCTCACCCAGTGCAGCCAGGTTCCTGACTTGGCCCCGGGGGTTGGGGACCCCTGCCCTAGGGAATCCTATCACAATCTCTGGGAGCTGCAAGCTCTCCCTGATACTTGGTTAAACACAAAAAACACCTGTTTTAAATTCAGTTAACTGATGACTGCCACATGACTTCAGTGGCTGTATTTTTGTTATGATTGGGCTAGCCTGAAGTCATACAAGTTTATTCATAACAAGTGAATGAGAAAAAGACTGAGGTAGACTTTATGTGTAAATGATTCTTTTGTGCCAAGTGAAGGCCAAATGATGTCATGGTGAATCAATAAGAGGTTTTATAGAAATTAGACTAGAGAAAAGTGGTGGGAGAAGTGAGTAATTACATAGCACATCTGGCACATGGCAGTCAGTATTACTTTCACGTTCAAGTGGTGATTTAATTTTAGCTGAACGTTGCACTGACACTGTAGTTTTAGACTTGTAGTAAAGGAGCCATAAGCATACGAAGCTAATATATTGTGGTTTTTATGTATTTAAATAATGTAAAAACAGTTAAATTCAACACTGGAGGAAGGGTTCTATGATAATTTTTTTCCTTTAAAAGGAATTCACTCATTACTGAACTAGGACAAACACCAGTTAAGGGAAAATAAAAATTCAGTCTACTCAACATAAATGAATAGTAGGCAGAAAGTAGCACTTTTTAAAAAAATCAGTAAAATTCAGACATAATAAAAGGACACAATGCTGAAAGCATCCTCTACCTGAAAAGAACACATTAGTGTTTCGTCCACACTCATCATGGCACCTGCATTGTCAAACTCTCCACAATAATTGGGTGCAGAAAACAGAGTGACCAACTGCCTCTTTGCAAAAAATTCATATCCATCTTCAACCACCTTGGAGAGAAAACATTTTCAGTATAAGGAGGTGCAAATTTTAGGTGGGTAAAACCACTCTTCAGTTTCCCGTTGAGCCTGATATCCTGTAGGTCACACTTCCAGAGACGTTTTGTATAAATAAGCAATACCTACCCACCAAAATCAACAAGGAGAATCTGTGCTCACACACATGCTCTTAAGTGTACATGTAAAATTCAAAATCAATACCTGATGGGCTCTACATATAAGATCCAAATCATGCTTATGGAGAAATTTTGCAACCACTTCTGCACCAAATGTGAAGGACACTCCTCTGTCATTTTCACCCCAGCCTAAGACATCTTTATCGGGGTCAGACCACAAAAGATCACAAAGAAGACCTTGATCTGGTACATCAGTTGGTCGCATAATTCGCCGAATCTGCTCCATAGATTGAAGATCTGGTGATAAACCTATTAAGTGAAAAAAAAAAAAAAAATGAAGGAAACAGAACTTTAAAAAGGATGTTAGACCTGCTGTATAAAAAAATAAATAAAATAAAATTCAAAAATTAAAAAAATAATAATAAAAATAAAGGCTCATGTAGCAATGCTCTTTACCACTTAAAAAAATAAATAAATAAAAAGGATGTTACCACTTTAACAGCTCCATTTGTCTACAGAGACACCCAGGGACTCTTACAAAGGCTTACATTAAATCTTTGGCTACATTTTCTTATTTAGCTCTGGTTAAAAAAAGGTGGGGGGGGGGGCTTCCCTGGTGGTGCAGTGGTTGAGAGTCCGCCTGCCGATGCAGGGGACACGGGTTCGTGCCCTGGTCTGGGAAGATCCCTACATGCCGCGGAGCGGCTGGGCCCGTGAGCCATGGACGCTGAGCCTGCGTGTCCGGAGTCTTGCTCCGCAACGGGAGAGGCCACAACAGTGAGAGGCCCGCGTACCACAAAAAAAACCAAAAAACACGGGGGGCACTGGAACTTATTACATGCACTAATTTGCAAGGTACAGTGTGCTTAAATAGCATATGGAAAGTTACCTCAACATACAGAGCACCCTGGTGACCATTTGTAGTGACTGGGCATAGAGGATGCAGACACTCAGGTGATGTAGCTTTCTAGGAAACCGGCGCTGTCCAAGGACCATAAAATCTATCAGACCAGCTCAGATGTAGCCGACTCTCATATGAGTTTAAAATCACATGCCCAACTCTACCAAAACCAGTTTAAGTATATAAAGAAGGCAGGGATAGTGGATTTATTAAAATATAGTGAGTTGGCTCTGATGGTTGTCTAATTTCTGATCACAGATGAAAAGAAATCCTCTTTGCAATTATTATTTTAATTACATAATATACAGCACAACCACCAAGCAAAATAACTTTTAACATCTAAGTCGAAAAATTTCTGAAAGGATCAAAAACAGACCAAGGAGAAGTCTATTCACATATTCAGTATCCTAGAGGATCTATGGTACAGCATATTAATTGTTTAATTTTATATTCAAAAATCCTTTTGCTCTATTTTCAAAGCTGTTACAGAACCCTTAATTCCCTGTAACAAATCAATTGGGTACTCTGGACTTGTATCCAAATGATCCTGCATGTGCCAAAGTGGACCCAAGATTTAACACAGCAACATAGGAGTTACCTGACAGAGGAAGTCATCCCAATGATAACTCATTGGGATGATAAATATCAAAGTGCACACTCCTTAGAAGAGATCAAAATCTATGTGGAATTAAAATCAGCCCGCATACCTCCATGACAGCAGAATATTTTCTCATCCACGATGGCTGCTATCGGTAAACAGTTAAAGCAGTCTGTGAAAGTTTTCCATAGTTTAATGTTATATCTTCTTTTACCTGTAAAAATTTTGGGATGGTTAAAGAGACTGGTGTTCTGTAGGTACATTCCCTCAGGACAAGTCCTCCAAGGCAAGGTTTTGACTACCTTAAGTAAACAAAAACTATGCTTTTATTAAAAAAGAGAGAATCAGATATATATAATACTTGGAGATGTCTGATTTATAAGCAACAACTTACAGTTTCATATGAAGTATTTTAAAATTCCATGGAAGTCTGAAATCAGAATTCCAGATATAATGATTAAGGATAACCATTAAACCTCAACAATTATTTGATAACACCAACTCTGTTTGAAATCTAGTCTGTCTTGTCCACTCTCAACCTGCAAGTAGGTTCCTATTTCTAAAGGCAACTAAGAACTCACACATGTGCCATTATAATCTTCCTTCTGAGGAAGCCTCTGAGAGTTAACACCCATCTCATCTACCACCACCCTCAATAAGCTACTGGAACCATTTAATTCCCACCCCCCCTAAATATTCTAGTAGGAAGCACAACGACTACAGAGGAATACAGATTGCTTATTGCAGGCACACCAGGATAGCCCTAACATGCTGCACAAACACTGAGAATGCCCCCCCCACCAAAAACGTTACAGAGTGGTTATATTCCCACCTCACCAACCCATATATTCCATGCATTCTGGAGTCACTGTGTGCTTTCCACAGGAAAACTATGTTTTGAGTAAAAAACCCACTCATAAACCCTGGAAATACAAATCTTTCTGAATTGGATGAGGAATACCCAATTGTTAGGGTGCCTTCGTCTCCTGTACACTCCATACTAAGGTTAAAAGCACTAAAGTTAAAAGCACAATCTTACTCCTAAACCAAATTTGTCCTCAGTCTCTTCTCCATTTTCATCCTGTGGATACTGAAAGGTTTACAGCTTTCAATGTACCCTTTCTTTTGAGTTCGAGAAGGGCCCAAGCAACAGGCTTCCTGAACCACATCTTCCACTCCACAGCAAATCAAGTCAGGGAGAAAGTTTAGCACAGGTTTGAAACGCAATGCAAATTCAACAAACGTTTGACTTCTCCCTTTGCAGAGGAGGATTTCTGTTTTTTCTCTTAATAGTTTATGTTTCTCTATGACTGGGTATAACCCTCACCATGGTTCACCCTGTTTTGTATTTCTTTGGAGGCCACTAATTCCCTTTGTCCCACATCTTCCTTCACTGGAGTTTTCTGGAAGCCTAACGGAATTCCTCTCTACAAAAGCCTGAAGGGGAACCTGTGCACCTCCAATTTCCAACAATGGTAATAATACAAGAACAGGGCTGGGCTGTCCTAACCCCTATGTATAAAAGTGATTTGGTTCTGTCTCCATTTTCTACTGAAGCCTGTCTCTGAACAACATTCCAATGGCTCCCCTAGATTTTTCCTTTGCTCAGATGCTGCATTTGCCAGTGCCAACAGATTCTCTTCCTTCTTGAAATCTGCTTCACTCCTTGATTCTTTAGTTTCACAACGCACTCCAGCTACTCTTATGGATTCCTTTGCTATTTTTGTTGGCTTCTCTATCAAAAATTAAGATCCTTGGGCTTCCCTGGTGGCTCAGTGGTTAAGAATCCGCCTGCCAATGCAGGGGACACAGGTTCCAGCCCTGGTCCAGGAAGATCTCACATGCCGCGGAGCAACGAAGCCCGTATCCCACAACTAGTGAGCCTGCGCTCTAGAGCCCACAAGCCACAACTACTGAGCCTGTGTGCCACAACTACTGAAGCCCGCGGGCCTAGAGGCCATGCTCCGCAACAAGAGAAGCCACCACAATGAGAAGCCCGCGCACCACGACGCAGAGTAGCCCCTGCTCACCGCAACTAGCAAAAGCCCGCACACAGCAACAAAGACCCAATGCAGTCAAAAATAAATAAATTAAAAAAAAATTAAGATTCTTCCTCCTGTTGTCTCTGAGCATCTTAACTAAGTCCTGGGCTCCTGCTTCCTCTCCTCTCTACACTTCCTCCCTAAGGCCACTTCAGACCACTAGGAGCATCTGGCTCCAGGATTCCTGGATAATTGCCAAGGTCTCTTCAAGCTTCCAAATCCTCAGATTCTGAGCCAGAACCCCTAATGCAGTTTCCTATTACTATAGACCAGACAGCTCTGGTATCAGAAAAGTATAACACACATTCACATTTTATCCAACAACAGATACCTCGGCTATTCCAGGACTACAGTCATAAAATTGGGGGTGAAGGGAGAAATTGTAGCACAGAGTGCTTGTTACACTTAGGAAATAAGTCTACCACATAAAACAGTGGTTTTTAAATTGTTCCATGGAAATTTCCATTTGAATAAAATTTTTCAGTACAATAAAATTTTTAAAAAATTATCAAGGTTTTTAAAAAAAGTCAGCAAAGCATCAACTGAAAGCCACCTAAGTCAAGAACACGTTTAGGCCCACAAATTATACCTGCCTGATGGGAGAGGGGAAAGCTGGAGTACAAGGTCATTACATCAGTCTTAAGGACGAACAAGAGTCAAAACTAATTCCAATCAGTACTGACCTTCTAAATCATAGGGCCTCACATTAAACAGAAACAAAAATGATGTAGCCAATACCTTTAGACTAGGATATATGCCACAAGGAAGAGATCTTATGGATTTGAACTTCGTTAATGAAAACGACAAAATACTTGCTAACAGCTGTGTAAAAAGGAACCTGTTCTAAAAAGTAGTACCTGTAACAAATACCTAAAACAAAATTATAAAATTCTCTGCCTCTCATTTCATTACCTAAGGAGTAGTAACTAACTGCCTTACTAGTACTTCTCTTATAGACTCATTGTCAATATCAAGTATCTTTCCTGCCCAACTCAGGTGTCCCAGTCAGTTCAGAAACCACAGTATTTTTCTTCTTGGTAATCCCTCCTGCCTCATCCTGTTTTGTTTTGTTTTAATTTTTTACTGAAGTATAGCTAATTTCCTCCAGCCTCATCTTATGAGCTGGGTCTCAGGGCCATAGACATACATATATAGTCATGTAAGAGGTTGCAAGTACGAGGGCCAAGTCTATAAACATAACCTTTCTAGCAATGTACTTCTAACAAATACGCTAGCTGAACACATCTATGTGAAACTGAGATGGAAAAACACCATACCCTGAGAGACTATAGGTTATTATTACAGTCTAGGGGAGGGTCACAGTGGCAATGCTTTACCAGTCTTGTTATAATTATACTGGCAAGTGCTAGTAATTCAAATTCCTTTTCCTCCCAGCCTGAACCCTCCTGCTGGCAGAAATGATGAATACAAAAGGAAGATGGAGGTAAGGATTTTTTTTAAATTAAAAAAAAAATTTTTTTATAGTTACTTAAAAATAGCAGCACCAACAATAAAACTCTCCACCAAAACTGATTATTTTCAAGGCTTTAAGAAACTTGTTTCTGGGACTTCCCTGGTGGCGCAGTGGTTAAGAATCCACCTGCCAATGTGGGGGACATGGGTTCGAGCCCTGATCCGGGAAGATCCCACATGCCACGGAGCAACTAAGCCCATGCGCCACAACTACTCAGCCTGCGTTCTAGAGCCCACGAGCCACAACTACTGAAGCCTGTGCGCCTAGAGCCCGTGCTCCACAACGAGAAGCCACTGTAATGAGAGGTCCGTGCACTGCAACGAAGAATAGCCCTGCTCTCCGCAACTAGAGAAAGCCTGTGAGCAACAACGAAGACCCAACTCAGCCAAAAATAAACAATAAAAGAATAAATAAATTTTAAAAATTAAAAAAAAAAAAAAGACTCTTGTAAAAAAATTTTTTTTTTTTGCGGTACGCGGGCCTCTCACTGTTGTGGCCTCTCCCGTTGTGGAGCACAGGCTCTGGACGCGCAGGCTCAGCGGCCATGGCTCACTGGCCCTGCCGCTCCGCGGACCGGGGCACGAACCCGTGTCCCCTGCATTGGTAGGCGGACTCTCAACCACTGCGCCACCAGGGAAGCCCTACAAATATTTTTAATTAGCTTCCCCCCCCCCAATTTTGTTTTCTCCTTTCAGCACAATTTCAGATAGTAACTGCTATTTTTCCTGGGGTGCAGATGTGCCAGAAGGAAAAAAACTATATTACAAATTACAAAAAGTAATTATTTGTATATTGCAAGTTTCCGTTTACATGAAATGTCTAGAAAAGGCAAACCTATAGAGACAGAAATTAGTGCTTGCATAGGGCTGTGGTGATGGTTGCATAACTATGAATTCACTTAATCACTGAATTGTACACTTAAGATGGATGAAGTTTACAAAATCAGATTTTATCTCAAAGTTGTCAAAAACGAAGGTAATTATATGGACAGATTCTCAGAGTTGTACTAAGAATTAAATTATCTGTGACTATTCATCACAAAAATTATCTTAAAGAAATCATCACTGTGATTGCTACTTCCTAATCTAATCATCACATCATACAAGAATCCAGGGGATTATTATATGGCAATGAGTGCTATTCTTTACACCAAGAAAGAAAAACCAGGATAAAAACAAGTTAATGAAATAGTAAACATGAGAAATTACAACACTACATCTAAACTCGCAAATCCTAACAGAAATATGTTCAGTTTATGACCAAGAATCTCAATTTGAGTATATCTTCCTTAGACGTAGAAAGTACTTACATTCATCATAAAATCCATAAATTCTATTGATGCTGGCACATTCGTGGTTTCCTCTGAGAAGAAAAAAATTCTCGGGATATTTGATTTTGTAAGCCAATAAGAGGCAAATAGTCTCCAATGACTGCTTTCCCCTGTCCACATAGTCCCCAAGAAACAGGTAGTTGCTTTCTGGTGGGAAACCACCGTACTCAAAAAGTCGAAGCAAATCATAGTATTGTCCATGGATATCACCTAGAAGCAAGAATTCTGTTACATACTGTCTTCATACATATAGTCCAGACCACTAACATTACTAATTTCCAAACTTGTATCATATTTAGTTCAACTGAGCTTAGTGATAATTTTAAGTGTATGTGTGTATCCAGACTCTCACACAAAACTCAACTAATTGAGAATTTATTTTATGGAAAGGATTATTAATGCCTAGGCAGGGCTTCTTGCCAAGTAACACGGTTTTCCTTTCAGGTTGGCCGATCAATATCAGATCTCCCACAGCTCAGTCTCTGGGGACCGTGTCAGCAGAAGTGCTGCACTCTTAACAAGCCCTGGCCCGGTGTGAACAAAGGTGTACACACAGTACACCCACCAATGCATCTGGCTTTCAATGTCTCCCTGCTAGATAATGCCAAAGAGCATTTTACTTAAAAACAAAAACAAACACCACAAGATTCATCAATGCAGTCAAATATGTTAGAAGAATAAATAGAGTATTTCTCAGATAGAGTTTAGTTTTTATACCAGTTATCTGTATTTATCACGTAGAAACAGAACTACAAAATGGCATATTTTTAGGCATAACCAGTGTTGCTTTAAGCTTAAATATAATCCCTATATACTCATAATTCAGGCCTTTTTTTGGCTCTCCATTCTGTTTCATTTCTTTCCTTTCTTCTGCAATGTTTATATTCATTTAGTGAAATAATTTTAAGAAAATGCGAAGTACGTCTAAGCACATTAAGTCCATTACAGGTATTTATTCTAAAGCTACAATTATTTAATTTTAAGTAGTTCCAGGTTACTCATAAATAGTAAATGATTTTGTTGGCTAACACAAGGTCATCTATATATCCTTGACTCAGTCCATCAATCACGTAACCAAAGATAACTGTTAGTGTGCCAAAACTTACCACATATTTTGAGTGGTGCTTCAAGTTCTAGTAGGATAGGCTGACTGAGAAAGATCTCTCTGGACTTCAAGCACAGTCCTCTGATTTCATTCTCCTGTAGCTGGACATTCTTACCAGGCTTGGACCCTCTCACTGTAGGGGAGAAAAACCCCAATTCATTCAAGAGAAGTCGAAATAAGATTTAACGTAAAAATTAAAAATATCGGAAAAGGTAGAAGTTTTAAATAAAGAGGAGGCAAAAACATAGTTTAACTACTTTCTGGCTAGGCTTTATTTTCAGGACACTTATAAAGAACATGATTTTAATGCCTAATTACAATCTTAAAATCTTAAGACAGGATTTCAGAGATTTAGTTGCATTTTCTACACCAAGGTAAGACTTCTTTACAGTATCCTGATCAAGGGGTCAACCTCTCTGTGTATGAATACTGTTAGAAAAGTCTTATCGCTTTCGAAATCAGACTCCCCCTGGGCACAGCTCAAGGCCTCAGTTCTGCATCCAAGACATACAATTGGCCTGGTTCACCTATAACCCGCCCACCAGGCCAGCTCTTTTTGCCTCTCTGTCTTGTCTTCCCTTCTCCAGCCTTATAAATGAATTAGTATTTGTGTAGCAGGAGATTTTAGAGATTGTCATGCTACTGAGTTGGTTCTAAGAATTCCTCGTTTTAAAATGTGAGATTGGAAATGCTCATCTCCCCTCTCAATCAGTGTTTTTCAGAGGTCCACAGGTCTCTCAAGGGTCCCAGATTTATCTATGAAAAAACTTAAGTGTTGTTTTCATTTCATTAAAACACACTGTATGCTTGCTGTGCATATTTTGCTGTGCAACTTTCTGGGCCTGCATTTGTGAATACAATCATGCCTCTACAGGGCAAAGGATGTCAGCGTGTGCTGTGAGAAAGGTATCCTAGTAATTTGAACAGATTAAAATTGAGAAAAGGCAAAAAGAAATCATGGCACAGCACCAAGTGTCCTAAACTCCCAAGTGCCCGCATCAGAGCACTCTGAGTGCTACTTACTATCAAAGTGAAGTACTATCAAAGTGAAGTACAAGATATCCTCTGGCCTTATAACAATTCATTTATCAGCAGGTAAGTAGTAGTAGGAAATAAAATTGTTTTGATTCCAGTTGTAACAGACTAGACAGTTATTAAATACATAATAAATAGCACTGAATTGCTAAATTTACCTTAATTTCACAGTTATGAACTGGCCTGCTTGCCAAAAACTCACAAAGTCTTAATACTTGTTATGTATAAAAGACTTATGAAAGCAAGCATTCTCCAAATTAGAATTGAAGCAAAAACTCCAGACCAGACTAAATACAAAACTAAGGCTACACTACATCTTTCCACCATTAAACCCAATATAAAGTGATGAGCAGATTAAATCAATGCTGTTAATTTAAATTTTATCAGTTTTGGAGGCTTGCTTTATATTCAAAATCACAAAATCATTTGGCCTAATAGCTGAACAAGAGCAACAGGTTTAACTGGTTTGTATCTAGCTTTGTTCTGTAAATATCTAAGTAACATTACAGAGTAATAAAAACTACAAGTAATAAACTCTGATGCCTGTTGAGAATTTTTTTCCATTAAAAAGGGCTGTGTCCAAGTTTGAGAAATACTGTCTTAGGGGAAGCCATCCTTCAGCCTGAATAGCCACTGAAACTGAATTCCCTGAAGAAACAAGTTTTGAGCAGAAATGGAAGGGTGTTATTTTTTTTCAATGAAAGGCAATAAATAAGAAAGGATGACACGTGAGAAGAGTCAAACTCTTGAAGGGCACAAAAAAAAGAAAATGTTGAGTGCACTGAACTGGGAGCCAGAAGCCCCAAGTTTCTGTCTTGATTTTATAGCTTGGGAAAATCACCTCTTTGGACTCCAAAATATGTTAACTAAACTAAATGACTGCCAGTCTCATTCTGATCAAATATTAAGAAACAAGAAGCAATTAAAGGGAAGGCATAGTAAGGATAATCTTTTGAGGGAATTATGCAAAATAGACACATATATAATATTTACAACAGCAACTGAGCTATTTGTACAACAAAAAATGATTTTTTTTTTCAGAACCAAAGTAATTTTTTCTCTCTAGACACACAAAGGAGAGAATTCAAGAAACACTCCCAATGGAAAGATGGTGGGATCCCTGCTTCACTGGCCAGAAAACCCCAATCATTAGTGATTTTACCACAAGTCAGCCAGAAGCTTGGGCAGACTGCCCAACAGGAAACTTTATTTTTGGCTAGGGGACTCCTAGATGCTTCTGGTTTCAACCAGAATCTTTTTCAGAAGAGCCCCCACACCTGTAAGTGAACAGCCCACTCTAAGTCTTTTGGGAGAATATGTAATAACTGACTTACACCTATAAGGAACACACAGGCTATTCTTTTAATATGAATGCTATCATATTACACCAATGCCATCAGATTAAATCAATGCTAATATAAATTTTACTGGATTTGGAGGCTTCCCACTACCACCATTAGACATAGTTCATGGTAATTTTAGTCCTCTTATTCTGCTTGTCCCTCAAGTGGGAGTGTATAGAGATTAGTAAAGAATAGTACTGACAATTTAAAAAGTATTCCTAATGTGGAGTGAGAATTTTTTTTTTAATTGGGGTACTGTTGTTTTATAATGTTGTGTTAGTTTCTACTGTACAACAAAGTGAAGTAGAGATCCCTGTGCTATACAGCAGGTTCTCATTAGTTACCTGTTTTATACCTATTAGTGTGTATGTGTTAATCCCAATCTCCCAATTCATCCACCACCCACCCCCTGCCCCTTGGTGTCCACAGTTTGTTCTCTACCTCTGTGTCTCTACTTCTTCTGCCTTGCAACAGGTTCATCTGTACCATTTTTCTACATTCCACATATAGGCATTGGAGTGAGGATTAAATGCAGTTTTTCCAGAACAAATCAAGATATATTTTATATTTGATGAACAGCACTCATTAAAAACAACATAGTCCCAAAGCTTCTTAAATTCCCTACAATTAGCTCAAAAAATAAAATTATAAAAATAGAAACTGCCAAAACCATCTACCAACTGGCGAATACCTGCTCATTTTTCGTGACCGCTTAGATATCACTTCAGTCTGGAAAACCTCTCTTAGCCATCTCCTCTCCCCTCAACAAGCCTGCTTTATGCTTTCTGAAATGCTCTCACAACACCTGGTCACCGCCCAGCACATACTGTGTATTATAATTGCCAGTCTGCTTCCACCTATTCATCTGGACCTCCTGGTAGAATGTAAACGCCAGGACCACATCACTTGCTCTGCAGTGTACATGCCCATGGTCAGTACATGGTAGGTGCACAAAATCTGTTGCATGAATGAAGTCTGGATAAATCTCTGTTAATTTGTGGCATTACAATTAGCGTGCATTCCAAGCTATATACTTTTTTTTTTTGCAGTACGCGGGCCTCTCACTGTTGTGGCCTCTCCTGTTGCGGAGCACAGGCTCCGGACGTGTAGGCTCAGCGGCCATGGCTCATGGGCCCAGCCACTCCGCGGCATGTGGGATCTTCCCGGACCGGGGCACGAACCTGTGTCCCCTGCATCGGCAGGTGGACTCTCAACCACTGCGCCACCAGGGAAGCCCCCAAGCTATATACTTTTGATTAGCAAAAAACAAGAACAAAAATTGTGTCTGTGCCTTAAAATTACAAAGCAATAGTGTCATTTCCCCATAGGCTTTACTAGAGTTTCTAGTTTAGCACATAACTGTTTTTGTCATTTTACAAATTCATAAGCAATAATAAAGATGAAAAAGTGAAAAAAAAGGAATTTGTTCTTCATTAAACTTCTAAACCAAAGGAGTTTTTATAGGGCAAACTACTGAAACTCCAACATACATCGCTCCCTAAGAAAAATTTGATATGGGATATAAAATCATAAGGCATCCTTACATACAGGAAGCATTAAATAAGAACTAAATGATGTAATCTGTTTAAGACTTTCAATATTCATTTTTACCATGCTTCATTCAAATATTCAACAAAACAGCTGCTGGGCACCACTACATGCCAGACCTTGTGTTGGATGCTGGGGATACCCGGGCAACAGGACAGACAACTCTGTCCTTTTTCTTGAGAGGTTTACATTCTAGTGGAGGATGCACAAAATAAGACAAACTAGGTAACCGCAGATTATTATAAACGCTGTAGCTAAAACTAGCCATCCATAAAAACTATAAAACTAAAAGTTTATCTCAGGGACATCTTCAATACCATTAAAAACACAAAGCCTTGAATATCTACTTTATCGCTATTAGCTACAAAGAAAATATGCAAACAGTACAGCTCTGCTCAATAAAAGCAGTCACTACTTCATGGTTTAAAACCCTCACTGTGCTCTGTGCATGATGGGAGAAACCTACACAAAAAGGAGACCCTAGGTGGGAAACTCAAGGGCTGTCTCCTCATGATACCTTCCTAAGTAGTAGTTCAAATTGCATGTATCAAATCATTTCAACAATTGCCAACAGAATCCAAAATATTCCAACAAATATGAATTCCATTTTCCAGGTGGAATGTTTCTCGTAAGTCCAGGTGCTAGGCACTGCATGGAAATAAAATCAGCAGGCACAGTGAACATAGGTAGGTTAGTGATTGATATATCAAAATGGTCAACTTAGATCTGAAACTTAGATCTTAAACGTGTGACTTCTCTCTCTTTTTTCTGCTGCACCGTGCGACTTGTGGGGGAACAGCTATGGGATCTTAGTTCCCAGACCAGTGATTGAACCCGAGCCCTCGACAGTGAGAGCTCAAAGTCCTAACCACTGGACCGCCAGGGAATTCCCAAACGTGTGATTTTTGAGCGAAAACTTTTCTTTATCTGGTTAAAATGGTAGATTCAGGAAAAAATGCACTATGGCTGTTACCAGCAAGGACTGCTCTGTTCTGACTTATCTGATCATTTATTTATCTGGCAAATCACTAACATGAGCACATGATAAAAACTCCCATGCAATTTTACTGAAAACAAACTGATAAAAACCTGATATAATAAAAGAATGTCATTGGTGATTATATGCAATGCCAGCTTTTTCTCACAAAACAACATTAACTTTTCTGACAGCCTGGTAACAAAGCAGAGATGAAAACCATAGAGGGAAATTTAAGACTACTCTGGGATTATTTATGAGGAATAAGCAAGTATTCTTCTTGCCCCTGAACTGTTAAAAGAAGATCATAGGGCTTCCCTGGTGGCGCAGTTGTTGAGAGTCCGCCTGCCGGTGCAGGGGACATGGGTTCGTGCCCCGGTTGGGGAAGATCCCACATGCCGCGGAGAAGCTAGGCCTGTGAGCCATGGCCGCTGAGCCTGCACGTCCAGAGCCTGTGCTCCGCAGCGGGAGAGGCCACAACAGTGAAAGGCCCATGTATCGCAAAAAAAAAAAAAGAAGAAGATCATAGAAAAGGAATAGCATACCCACCAAAAAGCCTCAGTTGAACTATAATCAAGTTTTAAAACCTAAAACTGGCACAACCAGTGTAAAAATAAATCAACACAGATTTTGCTAACAAGATAATCCTATTAAAGTAAGTGGCAATCTTAACAATATGTCACATCATATTCATTTCAGTGACAATCAATAACCTCACAATATCTGACAGATTTAGGAAAATAAAACCTCAAACCAAAGCAAACAAAAAACAGTGAATATTTGTAACATTAAAACTTTCCTGCAAACAATGGAGTTCTTTTCTACAAAAAATATAAGCCAAAAAAATGTTAATCGAGAATCACTTGGTTTCTCTGCAAAGTCACCAGCAGGAAGACATCCACTTTCTGGCCATCTTAATTTCTAAATCACCCCTCCCCCATCCTGACTTTCCTAACTGCTGGTGTTATACTTTGGGCATTTAAAGGTGATACCAATTTTCTCAAGGCAGATAATCAGGATATAGCTGCAAAACACTGTCTATTGCTCTCAGTAAAGAACGTTGAGTTTTCTACATCTAGAGTGAAGCCAATTTATTGAAAAATGTTTAACTCTCTACAGTCTAGCCACCAATTCTGATAAACTACCACTGATTAGACTTCACATCTGAACCTACGTTTGTAATGAGTGGTTTTCATTTTCATAAGCCTTAATATCAGTGACATACACTCTCCTCTAGATGAGGGATGCCAGTAAACCCCAGAGTAGGGGTGAAATTGGAGATTTCAGATAAAACATCAAGACCATTAAGTAAATCATCTATTTTTACATGCTTTGGATACAGTGGTCTGATCCTAAAACATAAAAATTTGTCCCAGAATTCTAAACTCCAAAGAGATTGAATCCTTCCTTTTTCTTCTTGAATAAGATTTTCCAGCTTCCTCATTTACAAAACAATTCATATCAGAATATTATCTCCTTCACAATTCAATCTTTAAGGTCTACTAACAGCCGTGATGGTAAATTAAGTGAAATGATTTCCCTGCTTCAAGATCAGTAATCCTCACCCTAGTCAAGCAGACTGACTGGCACTGGCACATACTTTTGCAGAATAGGTTATTATAGGACTGCAGTTTCCCAGATATAAAACAATCTCACCAACCTCTACCGCAGACGGGCTACCAATGCATGGCGCAGCATGGCATGCATTTCCCCAGCTTGGAGGAGGAAAGCCTGGCCTCCTGCTCCTAGGGCTAACATTCCCTCCCTCAAGCACAACAGAATGACACACACCACCCCGTTAGATTTCACTGCTGGGTCTAACATTCCCTCCCTCAAGCACAACAGAATGACACACACCATCCCATTAGATTTCACTGCTGCCTCCTGCTACTGACAGGCGAGGAAGCACTGTGGGCACAAGGAGAGTAATCCTTTCCATGCTGTGGTTTAGGATTGGTGTAAGCTTCTGATCATGCCTCTAAAAGAGCTTTCTTGCCTTACCTTATAGGAGAGGATGCGGCATACAACTGACATGGGGGAGGGGTGGGAAGAGCAGGGGGCTCACAACACAGACTTCTTGTAATTTAGAGTATTAATAACACATTACTTTAATATTACTGTCTTTATCAGCAAAATGCCCTATGATCATTGATTCCAAGAAAAGCCTCTAATGGGTGAAATTACCTGATGTGTAAAGAAAAAATAATTGCAGAGGTCTCATTAGGAAAGATTATTTTTGTTTTCTTTGGTCAGCATTTTAAGATTTTTTTTTCTTTTTGCCATTACGATTGTCCTTTATTATCTTCAGGACCCCTGTCTTTTAAACATTACAATATAAACATATTTCATTTCACACCGAATATCTAAACACATGGGTTACTTTTACAAGTCAGAGGATTATGTTAGTAAACGCTGAGGGCCAGGGCTGAGGTCATATTTAAATCACTAAAGCAAGTCAAGCAATTGTGCAGAGCTTGGCACAGTCTTTCAGTTTGACAACCGCCAGCTTCAGAGCCAAGATGCTTCTGGCAAATCAGGATGTGAAAATAAGTTACAACTGCCTGCTCTGCAAGAAAATAGCTAGCCATCACCGCTCCCCGAATGAGATCACTTACAAAGTTACTCTGCCTCAAACCTCACTTTTCTCCAACACAGTAGGACTATGAGACAAATCAGCAGCTGGCTTATTCTCTAAATCCAAAGTTTTACTGTGCAGTTATTTAAATAAGTGAACATGAATGATACGAAGGAGTGACAACCTTAAGGTTTTATCACCCACAAGGCAGAGATCTTCTCAGGTGGGTTGCAGAAGTGATGCCTCCTTAAGGAAAATCCACTAAAAAGTTTAGAGTAGAAAAGAACTGCAAAGCTGTAGTGACTAAAATCTAAAACCAACACGGTATTCTCCTAAATAAGACTTCACTTTTGAATGGTCTTTTTAGTACTATTACCGAACTACTTCTCACTTAGCTTGTACAGTCCTCCACCTTAAAAAAGGAGACAATCTCTAACATGTAAACAATTCTAACAAGGCCACAAAACTCACATTTCCCTCCATTTTCAGATATACTCAAATCTTAATTAAAATTTTTACAGGAAAAAGTTTGTGGGGCATTAAAAAATGGAATCACAGAAATTATCAACCTTTTCTACCTTGGATTATATATATTCTCAATGGATCATTTTCAACCCTTTCCCTGCCCATTTAACACTGACTAGAAAAGAAGGAAATTTACGTCTGTTGAGCAGCTAGCTTATTCCGGAGGAA
The DNA here is from genome assembly GCF_003676395.1 of Aethalodelphis obliquidens. NCBI lineage: Eukaryota > Metazoa > Chordata > Mammalia > Artiodactyla > Delphinidae > Aethalodelphis > Aethalodelphis obliquidens. Next base: position 15,639,027 of record NW_020837972.1, on the reverse strand, counting down.
TTAAAACACAATGCTTTATTAATTTCAATGAAAAAATGAAATGTTAAAAAAAATCTGGTTTTCAAGTACAAAACATGTATAGAAATTATTAATAAACAAAGACTGATCTCATTATAAATAATCCAAGTTTATCAAGGCAAATTTCTTGGCACAATTTAAAAAACAAGATTAAAATTAACAAAATGTTATATGAATACAGAGTTATGGGCAACCCTGGACTTAACAAGACTTACCTAATCTTAAAATTCTAATGTTTCTAATCCACAGATTCCATTTTTTCCTGCCTTCTCAACGAAATAAAGCCAGCTCTTAACTAGTCGCACGTGTCCCTCCACAGATATGCAGAATTTACAATTTTTGAATGAAAAACAAAATTTTAAGTTCTTTTCTTATTGCAAACTGTTTAATCCGTTTCTGACCCACTGCTGCCTCACATAAATCGAAGAACTGTAGTAACTAGTATTAAAAGTGTGGTTCTTCGGTTTGCAGGGCAGAAGTTGAGACACAGATGTAGAGAACAAGCGTATGGACACCAAGGGGGGAAAACCCCAGTGGGTGGGGATGGTGGTATGCTGAATTGGGCAATTGGGATTGACATGTATACACTGATGGGTATAAAATTGATGACTAGTAAGAACCTGCTGTATAAAATAACAATAATAATAATAAAAAGAGAAAATAAATACATTCATGAAGGTGCAAAAAAAAAAAAGTGTGGTTCTTAAATAAATGCCAGGTACTGAACAAATAAGGTTTTCACCCACAAATGGCAGCAACATTTCAGGGGTCTATTTAATGGGTTTTTCTTTTAAGAAACTATAAAATGAAAAAACCTTACAGAGATTAAGAAGAGATATTTTTAAGCGTTTCATTCTAATTACTTAAACAAAAGATCTGCAAATTCTAACACCAGAACTGTCCAACTGTTTATGCTCTCGACTCCATCTCTCACAGCATTTATAGTCCAACAATACTTAGAAATGTACAAAGACAAAAAGCAGTTAAAACTCAGCCAAATCTACATTATCCAGTATTCAAATTAAGAAAGGGATCTGAATTCTTTCAAAGTTTGGAATTAGATGTTAGTATTGATAGATGTACTCTGGAATTTGGGGGGTGGTGAGGGGTGATTTCATTTCGGCGTCCCTCCTTAAAATCCGAATTTCATCCGTCTCCCACATCAATATAAATCAATCGCCAGGCACCTCACGAGTCTTAGGTCAGCCAATATTTAAGATTTTTTTTAACCTTTGCTCAACCACTTGACACCTCCTTCCTTCATACATAGGGTGACTTGAATGACTTCTAGCTCCTGGCTGCCTGGGTTTGAAACTTGACTGTTACTGTGTGACCTTGGTCAAGTGACTTCACTTCTTTGAGTCTTATCTTCCTCTGAAAAACAGTAAAATATAATAGCACCTACCTCGTAAGGTTGTTGGGAGTATTACATGAAATCTGTGTAAAGTGCTCCAAAAAATGCCTGACACACAGTAAGCGCTTTAGAAGCGCTGGCTAATATCATGACTGTATTTATCCGATGAACGCAAAGCGCTTACAGAGCCTGGCACATTGTAAAGATCCTAACGAAACTGTCATCACTGCTGGCTTCTCGATTCAGAGGCACGTTCAGAAAAGAGCGCGGAGACCTCTTCAAGATAAGGACAACTTAAAAAGAGTATTTGGAAGGGCAGGTGAATATGAGTTCCAACATCCCCTTGAGATATGAACGTTCGTCACCAAATAACAAGTAATGGGCCCCTCGACCCCAGCCTCACAAAAAATAAAAATGAGCAGGATAGGAAAGAAGCCCCCAAGCCCGGTGGAATCCATATCCCCATCATGTTGCTTTCCAAGAGAACGAGGACCAGAAAGTTCGTAACGTGCCGTCCTGTAAGTTGGACTGGGGCCCCCAACCTTCATCCAAAGATTGGTCGGGTGTGCGGGGCGCACTGGGGTACGTACCGGAAACGTGGGGGTGGGGAGCGGAGTTTTCAAATTTCAAGGCCAGTAGGACGGCTGCACCCTCGTGCAATGAATGAGTGGAGCCAGGAGTGTCCGCGGGTTGGCCCAAGTGCGGAACCCCGGGCAGCCTCCCTCCCGCTGCAGCCCCCGGCCCGCGGGCGAACTCGCGGGGCTCACTCCTCTCGGCGCTGCAAGTCCAAAAGGCCTCCCAAGTCCCCCTCCCCCCTCGAGTCCCCGGAGCCGCCCGCCGCCCCCTTCACCTTCCAGCAGCCGTTGGATGATGCTGTCGATGTTGAGCTTATCTATATCCGCCATCGCCTTCCCACCGCCGACCCTCCCGCAGTGGCGCCGCCGCCGGCTCGCGCCCGGGATTTACACCTCCTTTCCCACGCCACGAGCACAGAGATGGTGGTGGCGGCGGTGGCAAAAGCCGCGGCGGGTCCCCCCCAACCGCCCCACTCCCTGCTTCCTCCTTCTCTCCCCACTGGAACCACGAGAAGAACAAAATGGCCGCCGACTCCTTAGCCAGCCTCGGGCGGCGCACGGATGTGCGCGGGGAGTGCAGCGGCAATGCCGGGACTTCTTTGTGGGCCATAGGGCACCCGGGAGGGGGCGGGGCCAGAGCGCGGAAAGGGGGCGGAGACAGTTGACGTAACTGCGATAGCGCGCGGAATCCTTCCGCCAAACGGGCCGAGCAAATAGGCCTCCTGGCGGGAGCATGAGTTACAAAGTTGCACGCAGGAGTTGGGGTTGGAGGAGAAGCAGCAGCTGTGTACTCGAGGATTGTGGGCTCCGCGGGACGCTGTTCACTGGGGCCAGGTTTTGCAGACCTGGCCATGTGAAAAGCCCACGGAGGGGATTCGGAAGCCCTGGAATCTCCCGTTAAGTTAAATCTGGGGTGGAGGTGAACAGGAAGGATAATAAAGAGAGGTAGGTTGACTTTATTTGGTTTCAGATTTGCTGGGATTTGGAGGAAAGGGAAAGGTTTATTTGATGACTAATAAACTCTTCTCCTAGGTAAATAAAAATGTTAACAGTTATTCTTTCTGAGTGGTGGAAATATGGGTATTTGTATGTACGTTTTTTGTGCTCTCTGTAACTTACATTTGGGGAAAATATTTTTTAATCCACCCTCAAAAAAATTTGATCATCCCTATCTTTGGATTGTCTTTCTTGAACTCGGGAAGTTATATAATCATCGGAACGGTTACCCTGATTCCAGCCAGAACGAAGATGAGCGAGCGTGTGCAGCAGATAAAGGGAGAATTTGCAGATTTCGCGCGTCGGAGCTCGAGACCGGAAGAGGAGAACTAGTGTGCATCCACGGGCATTGCGGGCGGGTCCCGGGTTCTACAGGCACCCCGGGAAACTTTGGCCCATTTCCTTTGGCTTCCCAGTCTCCCCAAGTGTATCTCTCTCTCGGAGACCCCTCCAAAATGTGCCACCTTTGGGGACTATATGTCTCTTCTAGCTTGGTTTTGAAGTGCAGTTTATGCTCAGCAAACACATCTGCTCTCTTGCATCCTGACTTTTTCATTGAACTGCTTTTTCCTGCAGCGCTTCACAGTTTGCAAAGCCCTTTCCCTCCCCCTAGAGAAATTAATTTTGTTTCTCAAGGCACGCAGGATGCACGAATTCCCATCCTGAAATGCCATCGAAGTGATTGCATCCAATCTCAAAATCGGTGTTTCCCCCGCCCCGGGGGGGCCCAAGCGGTGGGGGGGGCCCAGGCTCCTTGCACATGGACCTATGGCCTCCCTGCTGCCAGTTTGAGGGCGTTAGGGTTCAGAGCTCCCCTTGCTTGGCTCAGCTGCTCACTCCACTTTCCCCAGTCACCAGCTCACTCTCCCGCGCTGTAGCTCTGTTCACCAGAAGACACACAAGTGTCATTTGTCAGCCCAGGGCACAGAGCCCAGTTGGTGATATCAGAGTTGATGCCCAGCGCCGCTGTGAACAGCTGGCTGTCAAGGTCAGGGTGGCTCTCCCCGGAGTCCACAAGCTCCTCCAAAGCGCATTATGGTAATGGCAATTAGAGCAGGAATATCTGAGACAGCGGTTCATTCAGCAAATATTTATGGAGCACCTATTCTGTGCCAGGCATTGTTCTAGGCGGAGAAGCAGGGGTGAGCGAGAAAGACAAGGCCCTTCTCTCATGGAGAGTCATCTAGTAAGCCAGACAGACAAAAAAAGCCGCAAATAAAAATAGCAGCTTCTGATAAATACTAGTGGAGAAAAAAAAACCACTGCACTTGTTTTCTTTGTATGTGTCAAAAATTATCTCACTGAATCCCCAAGATAATCCTAGGAATTATGTACTATTCCTAGCACACCCATTTTACAGATGAAGTGAGACACAGAGGCTAGGTTGTTTGCTGAAGGTCACACAGCTAGTAAGTTTCAGAGCCACAGCTGGAAGTCAGGACAGCCAGAAACCAAAGCCCTTGTTCATATTTAATAAATTCCCACTGCAAACCCCCAGTACCTAGCACAACTCTGGCACACACTAAGCACATAACAAATGTGGGAATGGTCTAAACATATCTCTATGGACAATAAGAGTACCATAAATTTCCATGCTCAAAGTAGCACGTGTGTTAACCTCTGCTGACATCATCAGGGCTGGAGGAGAACTTCAGACTGGACTGGGACACGGCGAGGGCTTCTGTCCACATGCCATTCTCTGCCAGGCAACTCCCCTCTAGAGTCCAGTTTTGCTGAAACATGTCTAAGAGAATTAGCTGGTTCTGAGCCTGAGAGTGGCATGAGCTCACAGGGTAGGCCTGAAGGGCTCCCAGAAAATAGCCAATAGCTCTGGGAGGAAAGAATGTATCGCCTATTGACTTTTCTCTGCTGTTATCAACACTAAGGACTAGCAGACAAACATTTGCCAGAAAGGCTACTGTTCCAACAGGTGGAGTGTCTCTTCCCTCCTCTAGTTTGCCTATAGTGAGGAGAATGGATTAAAATGTACTGTGGGGGGACTTCCCTAGTGGTCCAGTGGTTAAGACTCACCGCTTCCACTGCAGGGGGCACGGGTTTGATCCCTGGTCAGGGAGCTAAGATCCTGCATGCTGCGTGGCGTGGCCAAAAAAAGGAAGAAAAATGTACTTTTTGAACTGTCTTCCTTGGATGCACAGAGTTTTCTTAAGGGCCTGCTGAAGATGATGGGGACCTGATGGGGTTCTGATCCCCAAACCCTTGAGTCAACCAAAGCAGAACCATGGCACACAGTAAGCACTCAATCAAAATGAACTGTTATCACTATTATCTGTTTTAGACATTGAGCTTCCATGTAAGGTTTGAAGAGAGGGGCTGTAGTGAAAATATTTGAAAACCAGTAGTATTCCTAAGGATACTTTAGCCTTTGAGGGGGAATCTTAGTGACTAAAGGGACCAGGCTGATAACATGAAAGAATTAAGCCAGGTGGATAGTGACTGATAAACTGAAGAGCACACACCCCAGCTCTAGTCCGTTGGGACCCTGTGGGAAACTGGGGCCCACTGGGGCCAGATCCACTTGAGTTTTCAGGAGAACTTGGGCATCTGAAGTTTGATATGAAATGTTCCAGTTTTTAAAGTTTGGTCATGAGCTCAAATTCTTCTAAAATGTGTAAGGCTGACAAAGCACATCCATGGGCTACATTTGACCCTAGGCCAACAATTTGGAATTCTGTTCTAGAAGGTTGGGGGTGAACTCTTCCCCTTCCCTTCCCCCAACTTAATAAGCATTGGGATTATTGTTAAATGATTAAATGAAATGTTGTTGATGAGGTTTGCCAGCAGATCTGGACCTACCTGGATATTCTGGAGGTTTTGTACAGAGTAGGGAACCACAGGAAAAAATATGGGTGAAAGCCCTTTGACAAAGTTCACCTTTTTATTTCAATGTCCTGTGGTATTACCAGCAGACACTGTTTTTTGTTTTTGGGGTTTTTCTGGGGGTGGTTTTTGGCAAATGTTTATTGAGGCCTTACTCTGTGTGAGAAGCTGGGGATATAGCAGTCTCTGTCCTCATGGAAGTACCAGTCTAGTGGAGGAGACGGAGAGGAACAGAGAACCCAGTGAAGAAGATAATTTCAGAGAGTCATGAGTTTTGTGAGAGAATTAGAAAGGATCATGTGACCACACAAAAGGGATTCTGAGGATTTGACGTTTGAGTCAAAATCTGAAGAATAAGAAGGAGAAAGTTATGGGAAGAACACTGTAGGGGAAAGAGTATTCTCAACACAGGGAACAGCAAGTGCAAAGGCCCTGAGGCACGAACAGTCTTCCAGTGTTGAAACAGTGGAAAGAAGACCAGAGTAGCTGGAGTGCAGAGTGAGAGGGAGAAATGTTAGGAGAGGAAGCTGAAGAAGTGGGCAAAGGCCAGATCGCTCAGGGCCTTATAGGTCACAGGAAGGCACTCGGATTTTATTCTAAGCCGAATGGGAAATCACTCAGTTTTAGGCCAAGGAGTAATATGATCTGATTCACTTTTTAAATAAGTTTTTTATATTAAAATAATTCTAGATTTACTGCGAAGTTGCAAAGATAGTACAAAGATTTTCCATATACCTTTCACTCAGTTTCCCCTTAATGTTAACATTTTACACAACCATGGCATTGCTCTTAATTTTTCAAGATATTTAAATCATAAAGAAATGTTGGGTCATAAAATATCACATAACATCATTACCCAGAGAACATCTCCTAAATAAGATCTGACTTCATTTTTAAGAGATTCCTTTGGTGTCTGTGAGGAGAATGGACTGTAGGTGGGCAGGAGTGGAAGCTCTGAGATCAGGGAGGGGGCTGATGAAAAATGTGGCATCACTGCTCTGAGCCTCAGTTTCCTCATCTGCAAAATGGGAATGATATATCTCCCATCTCAGAAGGTTGTTGTGAGAATGTACCTTACCCTGTACCTGGGGAGATAAAAGTAATAATGAGGACAATGATGATAATGATGAAGATAATAATAGTAATAGCTAGCATTTACTGAGTGCTTACTGTGTGCCAGTTTTTGTGCTTCAGGCCCTTCATGCAGAATCAGGAAAGCAGATTTTCTGGGATGTTCCCAGAAGCCTTGGAGAAGGGGGATTAAGATGGGTCTTTCAAACCATCCTTGGCCCTCATAGAGTACATGTTGATGTTGGGTGTTTCTCTGTTTAAGAAGGCCCCAAATATATTTTCATCTGGACTTACCTAACAGAGAAATTAGGATGGTTATTGCCTTGCTAAGTGTTTCTTAGCTTCACAGAATGACTCACTCAAGGTTGGGAAAGTAGCAAGTCGTCCCGATATCTAGAGGGTTGATGACACTGTTGTTTGGAACTAAGTCTGGCAAAGGGAAGCTCATTTTGGTGCAGGGCTTCTCAACCTGGGCACAGCTGACCTTTGGGGGCAGATCATTCTCTGCTGTGGGGCTGTCCTGGGCATTTAGGATGTTCAGCAGCATCCCTGACCTCTACCCACCAGATGCCAGAAGCATTCAAAAATGTTGCCAGGTGCCACCAAAAACCACCCTCCCACTCCTAGATGAGAACCACCACTTTGCAGCATCTGGGACCTGTGGCAAAGCGGCTTTGAAGTTGCTCTGTTCTTCTGTCAGTCTTAACCCTGTGTGGTAAGTGCTTTGCCAGAGTAACTCCTCAACTACTAATACTAATATAATAGCCATCATTTATTCAGATTTACTATGTGCTAGGCATTGACCCAACTCTTGCTTTATCTATCTATCTATCTGTCTTCCAGCTTTACTCCCACTTAATGCATAAGTCATTATTCTCCATATATAGATGGAGAAACAAGGCTCAGAGAGGTGACTTGACGAAAGACACACAGCTAAGAAGCGACAGAGCCTGGATTTGAACCCAGATTTATCCAACTCCAGGGGCCATGCCCTTTAACCACTCTGCTACTCTGAGCCTCTGGAGCCAGAGGTGTTAGAAAATCATGTGGGGAAAAATATTTTATAAACAGTAAAGTGCCATTCTGGTATCAAGTAGGAGAAGCAGCATGGAGAGAACTTGTTCTGGACTCTCAGGTTGGAAAAGCCAAGTTCTAGTGCAGAGTTCACACATGACTCATTGTGTGGCCTTGAGCAAGCCACTTACTTGACTTACTAGGTGAAACAAGCTTAATAAGCCCAGCCCCGCCTTCTCCCACTATGAGCAAGATGGCACACAGTGCTGGGATCTTTGCATATGTGTTCTTTTAAATTTCATCCACAATAATTCTAGGAGGCACAAGCCCTCCCTCCACCCCCTTTTTGAATTGAGATGAAATTCACATAACATAAAACCATTTTACAGTGTACAATTCAGTGCTGTTTAGTACATTCACATGTTGTGCAAACACCATCTCTATCTAGGTCTGAAACATTTTCATCACCACAAAAAGAAACCTTGTACCTATTAGCAGCCACTCCCCATTCCTCCTTCCTCCCAGTTCCTGGCACCACCCACCTGTTTCCTAACTCTGTCTTTGCCTATCCTGGATATTTCATATAATCAGAATCATACAATACACGACCTTCTGTGCCTGGCTTCTTTTTTTTTTTTTCCCCAATAAATTTATTTATTTATTTATGGCTACTTTCGGTCTTCGTTTCTGCACGCGGGCTTTCTCCAGTTGCGACAAGCAGGGGCTACTCTTGGTTGCGGTGCGCAGGCTTCTCATTGCGGTGGCTTCTCTTGTTGTGGAGCACGAACTCTAGGCGCGGGGGCTTCAGTAGTTGTGGCACGTGGGCTCAGTAGTTGTGGCTCGCGGGCTGTAGAGCACAGGCTCTGTAGTTGTGGCGCACTTGCTCCATAGCATGTAGGATCTTCCCGGACCAGGGCTTGAACCCGTGTCCCCTACATTGGCAGGTGGATTCTTAACCACTGCGCCACCAGGGAAGCCCTGCCTGGCTTCTTTTACTTAGCATCATGTTTTTGATGTTCATTGACATTGTAGCCTGTGTCAGTACTTCCCTTTTATGGCTGAATCATATTCCATTGTATGGAGTGACCACATTTTGTTTATCCATTTATTCGTTGATGGACATTTGGGTTGGCCCAGCCCTTTTTTCAGATGAGGGACACAAGACCCAGCAAAGTTAAATGACCTCACCAACATCACAGAGGAATTGACAAGCTGCTGGCTCTGGATTTTAAACTATGAAGACCGAACTGTCTTTTACCTGTCTTATCTATACTGGAAATTTCCTAACACTGGTTGATGATGAAAACATTTTAAATGAACTACTGAAAGCTTAGAGCAAAGCTTGGATTACCCTGTTCACAATCCAGAGTTAACAAATGCTAACATTTGGCCATATTTGACTTGGACTTTTTTTAGGTAACAAAAGAAATAAAGCATTATAGTTGAGACTCCCTTTGAACCCCTTCTCCCTTCTACTCGCTTCCTCCCCCCTCCCCAGCGGACCTTGCCTGAGATGTTGTGTAGGTGATTGTGTTCTTACCAGTATACTGAACAAACTAACAATCAACAAGGAACTAACAACAACCTTACCCCCCGGGGGGGTAAATGGAATGCTCTTCTTTTTGGCTGTGCAGCATAGCTTGCAGGTCCTCAGCAGTGAAAGCACCATATCCTAACCACTGGACCCCCAGGGAAGTCCCTCAAATGCATTTTTATAAAGCCAGATTTATTCCAATGAAAAGACCATCTTTGACTCTGAGAGTAGGGCTTTCCAATTTTATTTATATTAAAATGTCCTTCCTAAAGTGAAATGGTGGTGATAGTGACAGCTATTTTTTGAAATGTTCCACTTGGCAAAAGAAAAAAATCCTATAATGGGAGGATGGAAAAATAACTTGTGGCATGTTTATGCAGTGATGGAAATGAATGAAACCAAGCTACATGTCTCAATATGGATACATCTGGAAGCTAATGTCAAGTGAACAAAAGCCAGCTGGGGAAGGATTAGGACTGTACCATACTATTTACATAAAAGTTAAAATGACAAAATATCTTATGTTATATATTAGGACAGTGTTTTTTAAACTTTTGGGGGGTGACAGTGCTCTGTAAGAAAGATATTTTAAAAATAGAATTACTATATGACCCAGCAATCCCACTACTGGGCCTATACCCAGAGAAAACCGTAATTCAAAAGGACACATGCACACCAATGTTCCCTGCAGCACTATTTACAATAGCCAGGTCATGGAAGCAACCTAAATGCCCATCAACAGACAAATGGATAAAGAAAATGTGGTACATATATACAATGGAATATTACTCAGCCATAAAAAGGAACAAAATTGGGTCATTTGTAGAGATGTGGATGGATCTAGAGACTGTCATACAGAGTGAAGTAAGTCAGAAAGAGAAGAACAAATACCGTATATTAACGCATATATGTGGAAACTAGAAAAATGGTACAGATGAACTGGTTTGCAGGGCAGAAATTGAGACACAGATGTAGAGGACAAACGTATGGACACCAAGGGGGGAAAGTGGCGGGTGGTGGTGGTGGTGGTGTGATGAATTGGGCGATTGGGATTGACGTATACACTGATGTGTATAAAATTGATGACTAATAAGAACATGCTGCATAAAAAATAAATTAATTAAAAAGAAAGATATTTTATGTCTCAACCCAGTACACATATATACAGATGTAAAACTTGAACAAAAATTTCACAAGACATATTTACCTTACTATGTATCATACACTCTGATTATTTTTTAATCCTATTCTATCCTTATTATTAAAATGCTGGTTGTGACCGTGTAAACTGATTTTGAAAAATACCAGTGTAGGAATATACCCCATGCAGTTAAAAGTATAAAGACAAATGAGAAAGAAACATACAACATTCAGGAAAGTGTTTCCATGTAGCGAAAACATAAAGACACATTCATGAAGCACATCATATTTAGGAGGAAAGGAGAAAGGAGGAGATTGGGGAGGGGTACACAGGGGTGCAATTTTCTTTCTAATGTTTTGTTTCCTGTATTGGAGGGTGGGTATGTGGGAGTTTGTTACATTACTTTTTAAAAATCAACTTCATTTGAGGTACACTTTGCATACGATAAAGACAACCATTTTAAGTGTACAGTTTAATAAATTTTGACCAATGAATATGCTCATGTAACCACCTCCATAATAAGTTATAGAACATTTCCAATACCCCCAAAAAGTTCCTCCAAGCCCTTTTGTAGTCAACCTCTCTCCACCCCCAAATCCCGGTCCCAGGCAATGACTGATTTCCTGTCTGAAATTGTAGACTATAGTGATCTTTTCTAGAGTTTTAGATAAATGGGATCATACAGAGTGGGCTCTTTTTGTGCCTTGTTTCTTTCACTCAATGTAATGTTTTTAAGATTGGTACATATTGTGTGTGTCAGTGATCCATTCCTTTTTATTTCTGAGTAATATTCATAGTATGGATAGATAATAATATGTCTATCTATTCACCTGTCGGCAGTCATTTGGGTGGTTTCCAGTTTTTGGAAATTTTTTTGATAATGTTCATGTCCAAGTTGGTTTAATAAAAAATAAATATACAATTTGAGATAGTTCCAAAATAATAAGAAGAAAAGGGAACCACAAAAAACAAACAAAAAATAATAAGTATAATCTACAACACCCCTCCCCACATCTGCCATGTTATTCTGGCAATTTTTCTGGTGTCACATCCCCGAGTCAACGCTTCCTCGCCAGCAGTCTGGAAAACCACTGTAGGCCACCTGCAGCGGAAGTTAATGATGGGCCACTGGGCAGAGAAACCGGAGGTCCCTAGAGCCCATCTTGGGTTTTGCTCTGGGCTGGCCTTTTCTCCTAGGAAATATCGATCACAGTAAAGGGGCTGCTGGCTCGGCTTAGAAGGCTTCTGGGGATCTCGGATCTGCGAGGAGGTCTGGAATGCCCAGCCCTCCAGCTCTCTTGCTGAGGCTCTGAGCCACACACTGACAGTTTCTGGAAGTGCTTTCCACCAGCCCTTCCATCTGCCCACACACTGGCCCCTACCCAGCCCAGCAGCGAAGTTCCATCCAGATTTCCAGGCCCTCCAGAACCAAACCAGATCAGGCTACCAGGGCCTGACTCAGAGCAAATTGTCTTTTTTGCCCATGAGTGTTCAACCCTCATCTCCTCTTCACAGCCCTGAAATTACAGTAATGCTGTGGTCTTGGACATAGTTGGGAAATAAAGCATAACCCTGGGGAGGGCAGAGGGCTATGAGCGGGCTCAGAACAGCCAGTTCTGTGCTGCTGGCTGCCCCCTCTCTGGGTTCACCTCCAAAGGCCATTCTCTGCCACCCCCATATCTGTTCCACCAGGTGCTTGCCTGTTACCTGGAATCAAACTCCAGCTCTTTCCCCTTAGTAGCTGAGTAGCTTTGGGCAAGTGACATCGCTGAGCCTCAGTTTTGTGAAGTGAGGTTAGTGCAGGATTGAATGAAATGATGTATGTGGGCTGCTTAGCATGGTACCTGAAACATAAGGCAGCGAACTGTATTTTCTAAAATTGGCCATGATGATATTTCCGGTCCCATTTGCTCTTCTATAACCTTACCACTCCCCTATCAAGAGATGGAATCTAGGTTCCCTCCCCCTTAAGTCTGGGTGGGAGTCTCTACAGTGGAAGTGATGCTATGTGGCTTACCTGGCTGGGTCTCAAAAGGTAATATACACCATCCCACTCTCTCCTGGCCTGAAATAAGTCAGACAGAGAAAGACAAATCCTGTATGTTCTCACTTATTTGCTGAGTCTAAAAACGCCTAACTCATAGAAAAAGAGAGTAGAATGGTTGCCAGGGACTGGAGGGTTGTGTATGGGTTGGGGAGATGTTGGTCAAAGGGTACAAACTCCCAGCGATAAGATGAATAAGATCTGGAGGTCTAATGCACAGCATGGTGACTATAATTAACGAGGCTGTATTGCATACTCACAGGTTGTTAAGAGAGGAGAGCTTAAATGCTATCACCACACACATACAAAATGGTAATTATGTGAGGGAATGGAGTTTTAACCTAATTGTGGTAATCATTTTACAATATACACATGTATCTATCTAATCATCACATTGTATACCTTAAACATGCATATGTTACAGGTCAATACCATCTGGATAAAGCTGGGGAGAAAAGGTAGAATGACTCCCCCAGCTCTCTCTGGTGACACTGGCTCCGGGAACCCTGCCACTGTGCTGTGAGGAGGCTAAGGCCACATGCCGAGGGTCCAGGCAGGTGTTCTGGCTGCAGCCCCAGGTGAGGTTCCAGTTAACAGCCAGCATCGACCATCAGACATGCAAGTGAAGAGTTTTCAGAAGGTCCCAGCATCAAGCAGTCCTTCCAGGCCCCTTCCCTTACAGCAGTCACTTCCCTCCACTCCGGGCAAAGATGAGCTAAGTGAATGATCGCTATTGTTCTAAGCCACCAAGTTACAGGCTGTTTTGTTGTGCTGCGATGGATAACCAGAGCACAGAAAGGCCACAGTAAACCTCGGTGGATCATTATTGTTGTCTGTCTTTTGCTCACACTCCATGTTCCCCGTTTACAGCAAATCCAAACACATCCCAAGTCCAACCCTTTCAAGTTCAAGCCACCGTCACCTCTGGCCTGGAGGACTTAAAGTAAACTGTTTCTACTTTGCCTTCCTGTTGTCTCTTCTCCACCCAGCCTGCGAACCAGCTCTTAGAAACAAAAGTATGATCATGCCTTTCTCTGCTCTGAAGCCTCCAATGGCTTCCTGTCACACCTGGAATAAAATCCAAACCCTGACTGTTGCCTACAAACACTGGTGTGCTGGTAAGTGGTATGTCTGCTCACAAAAAAAAAAAAAAAAAGCCCTGATTTATAGCATTTGCCAGCTCTTAGAGTCCATATGAAGGAGGCTATGACACAGGACAGCTGCCAGGCCCTGTGTCACACTCCAGCCTCAGACTCTATCTACCACCTTCCGCCTTGCCACTGGCAACCACTCTGGCCTCCTTGCTATGCCTCAAACATTCCAAGCACGTTCCCATCCTGAAGCTGTTCCTTGGATAGAAATGCTTCACCCTAGGTATTTGCTCCCTCTCTCCATTCAAGTCTCTGTTCAGCTGTCACCTTGTCAGAAGGCCTTCCCTGACCACCATACCTAAAATAGCCCTCTCTCCCCAACCCTTCTGTCCCCCTTTCTCCCCTCACCTTCTTCTCTTTTTCTCCATGTCACTCCTAGTTTTATCTGCCATTGTATTATGTCTTTGTCCACCTATTTTCTGTCTCCGCATGGGCAGGGATTTTGTATGCTTGGTTCACTGCTATATTCTGGGTGCCTGGCACATGCAAGATGCTCAGTAAAAATCTGTCAAACAAACAAATACATCAAAGCTATCGAAACAGAGAAGAACAAACCTGACTCCATATTGAATCTATTCCTTTAGCTCTAACCTTTGTGCTTTGTTGCTTCTGCTGAGTCATGCTGGCTCTGCACCTTTTGTAAAAGAATGTTACGTATAGACTGAAATATACAGGATAGCCCAGTTCTCAAGGCTCTGACCTTTAAAGCTATAACACTTTCCCATGCATATAGAGATAAAAAGTGGCAGAACTAAGAATAACATTTGTATAGTTGGAGGTTTATAAGGAACATTGTGACCAGACCTACTGGACAGCTATAAGAACAAAAAATTCCGGCACCAAGAAATTTGCAAAAACTAGCCACACCCCCTCCCCTTTTCATATAAAAGAAGCCTGAATTCTAACTCTGGCAAGATGGTTCTTTGGGATACTAGTCCACCAACTTCTCCATCTGCTGGCTTTCTGAATAAAGTTGCTATTCTTTGCTCCAACAACTCATCTCTTGATGTATTGGCCTGTCCTGCAGAGAGCAGTGCAACCTAGGATTTGGTAACACTGTTAATAATATAGCTGCAGGACTCCCCTGGTGGCAGTGGGTAAGACTCCACACTCCCAATGCAGGGGGCCCAGGTTCCATCCCTGGTGGGAGAACTAGGACCCACATGCATGCCGAAGCTAGGAAGCCCGCAAGCTGTAGCTGAGAAGTCTGCATGCCACAACTAAGACCCGGTGCAGCCAAAATAAATAAATAAAATAAACTGATTCCTTTAAATAATAATAATATAGCTGCAAAATGGGGATAATAATAGTTGGGGGCAGAATTCAATGAAATGATGCAGGTAAATGCTTAACACAGAACTCTAAGTAGGAGTGTGTTGTAAGGTTGTTAGTTACCTCACATCACAAGGCTGTCTGAGGCCCAGGGGACAGTACCTGGGGACAGTGAGGAACAGTGGTCATCTCTGTGCATTTCATGTGGCAGAGCAGGCCTCTGCCAGGCACTAGAGTGTCCATGATTGCAGGGTAAGAAAGCAGTCCCTAGGGCCGAGGACACTCTCTCTGGCCTCACTGCTTTATAGGCTAAGGATGAAAGAGCACCAAAGGGATTCTTGGGGCTTGAGAAACCTTGCTTATTTTGATGGTAGGAATGGAGGTGAAGAACAAATGGCTCTTTATTGATTTTATTTTCCAAGTTCCAAATCAGCATTGCAGTGTCATCAAGAGACATAAAAATTAAAAGAATCATCATCTCCCTTCCCCAAACCACCACCTCTATTCTTACTCCGGTTTTCATTCGTTTGTTTTGTGGTTTTGTTTAAAAATAAAAACAAGGTCCTGATCTTTGGTAATAGTTACTGAAATATTTGTGGGTGAAATGACATGATGTCTGAGATTTACTTCCAAGTAACTTGTTTGCAAGTTGGGTTCTTTGGAAGCAGGCATTGAGATGGAGGTTGAGGATGCAAGATGTATGTACTGCTTTGAAAACAGACAATGATTTATCTATTGTTTGGTGTAAAAAGCAAGTTGCAGAGCAGTAAATAAAACATCATCCTGCTGTGCAAAATAAAAAGCATGAAGGTAGAGGATGTTTCTGGAAGGATATGCAAGAAACTGTCAACAGTGGGGTAAGACTGAGTGGGAGTAGGTGTCTACAACCCCTTGCCACCCTCTGCACTGTTTGAATGTTTAAAGTATTGGACACACATTACTTTCATACTAAAAGTCTCAGGCTAAAATGTTGGCCACGATTGTTCCTCCACCTTTTAAAATATTTAACATTCTACTACTCATTTTTAAGTAATGCATCTAATACATGGGCTAGGGGCTGAACTGTGTTCCCCAAAATCCATACATTGAAGTCCTAACCCCCAGTCCCTCAATGTGGCTGTATTTGGAAATAGGGTCCTTAGAGGTAATTAAGGTAAAATGAGGTCATTAGGGTGGGCCTTAATCTAATATGACCGGGGTCCTTATAAGAAGAGGAAATTTGGACACAGACACACGCAGAGGAAAGGCTAGGAGAATACACAGGGAGAAGACTGCCATCAACAAGCCAAGGGGAGAGATCTTAGAAGAAACCAACGCTGCTGACGTCTTGATCTTGGACTTCTGGCCTCCAGAGCTGTGAGAAATAAATTTCTGCTGTTTAAACCACCACTACTTTGTTATGGTAACCCAAGCAAACTAATACAATGTATCAAATATTTGGAAAATGAAGAAACGTGGAAAGGATAAAATCATACATAATTCTACCACCCAGCAAAACCCACAGGAAGATGCCGCTTCTGGCTCAGAGTGAGAAACAAGGGGCTCTGACCACTCTTCTCCCTCTGGAGAAGGCGTTCCTGGCTATTGCCTTCAGAAAGGTGGGAAGAATTTTGCATCGAAAGAGCCTGCTTCACACAAACTGGATGGCATTTGGCCTTTTCAGATTGCTGTGGGCTTTTTATTACAAAGAGATGCTTCCCTTAAAGGTGATAAAAATCCACACCAAAGAATTTGAGCGTGACATGATTTAGAGCAGGGGTCAGCAAACTTTTTCCATAAAGGGCTAGACAGTAAATATTTTTGACTCTATGGGCCAAACGATCTCTGCCCCAGTTACTCAATTCTGTCACTGTAATATGAAAGCATCCCAGACAATATGTAAATGAATGGGTGTGGCCATGTGCCAATAAAACTTTATTTACAGGGCTTCCCTGGTGGTGCAGTGGTTGAGAGTCTGCCTGCCGATTCGGGGGACACGGGTTCCTGCCCCGGCTCGGGAATATCCCACATGCCGCGGAGCGGCTGGGCCCGTGAGCCATGGCCGCTGAGCCTGCGCGTCTGGAGCCTGTGCTCCGCAACGGGAGAGGCCACGGCAGTGAGAGGCCTGCGTACCGCAAAAAACAAAACAAAACAGAAAAACTTTATTTACAAAAACATGTGACAGGGGACTTCCCTGGTGGCGCAGTGATTAAGAATCCTCCTGCCAATGTAGGGGACACGGGTTCGAGCCCTGGTCCGGGAAGATCCCACATGCCACAGAGCAACTAAGCCTGTCCGCCACAACTACCGAGCCTGCGCTCTAGAGCCCGCAAGCCACAACTACTGAGCCTGTGTGCCACAACTACTGAAGCCCGCACGCCTAGGGCCCATGCTCTGCAACAAGAGAAGCCACCGCAATGAGAAGCCCGCGCACCACAATGAAGAGTAGCCCCCGCTCGCCGCAACTAGAGAAAGCCCATGCGCAGCAACGAAGACCCAACACAGCCAAAAATAAATAGTACAAATTAAAAACTAAATAAAAAAAAAAAGTGACAGGCTCATGGTTTGGTCTGACAACCCTTGGTTTAGAGCAGTTATTTACTTTTGAATATAATTTAATATTTTAATTAGAAGCAATGATTACCTTAAGGAGAAAGTCTCAGTTATTGCTAATAAGTCCTAACCTTGATAATCTCTTTTTATATATTTATATATTAAAATTTATTTATTTATGGCTGCTTTTTATTACATATGTAATAATACATATGTCTCAGTCTGTTTGGGATGCTATGACAAACATACCATAGACTGGGTGGCTTATAAACAACAAACATGTATTTCTTACAGTTCTGGAGGCTGGAAAGGCCAAGATTAAGGTGCCTCAGATTGGGTGTCTGGTGAGAGCCTGCTTCCTGAGCCATAGACAGCTGTCTTCTCACTGTGTCCTCACATGGCAGAAGGGGCGAGGGAGCTCTGTAGGGTCTCTTTTATAAGAGCACTAATCCCATTTACGAACCTCAGTTTATTCTCTGTAAATTGGGATAATGATGGCATCTACTTGGGGGAGATTGGGGAGTTAGATTCAGTCAGGCAATTCATGTAAAGGGCTGAGAGTTTCCCTGGCAGCAGCAAGAATTCAGTAAATGGTAGTTGTCATGGTGACTGTACTGTCCTCAGAATGATAAGGGAACTTCAGTGCAATATAATGTAAGAGCAGTGGACTTTGAGCCAGGATGATTCAGTATAAATGTTAGATTGTCCATTAATTAGGCCAGTCACTCTGGACACGTTAAACTTCTCAGCTTCAGTTTTGCTTATCTGTAAAATGGGGGCAAGGTCCAAATGGGGTTTAAATATATATATATATATATATATATATATATATATGATAGCCTCTATTCAGGCCCCTTTATTTTTCTATTAAAAAATTTATTGAGCATCTACTATGTGCCAAGAATTATTCTAGGTTCTAGTGCTATGGCAGTAAACAAAACAGACCACTGCTCCCCCCAAAAAAAGAAGCACTGGGAAGAGGTGGGGGAATACAATAGACAAGATAAACAAGTAAACTATAGAGAATGTTATATGATTATATAATGAGGGAAAAGGGATAGAAAATTGGGACTTTTATTTGCAAGAATCAGAAAGCCAAACTCCAAGTGGCTTAAGCAGAAAATTTAATTGCTTATGTGCATGAAAAATGCATGAACAACTTAAAAAACATTCAGGTGTGGCTTGATCCAGGAGCTCAAATGATGATATCAGGGCTGATCAGATATCAGGGATGATAGCTCCTCCCGTCGCTCCATTCAGTTTCCCTCTGTGCTAACTCCACTCTCTCAATTAGATGCTGCCCTGTGGGTGGAAAGATGGCTGCCAGCAGCCCCTACTCTCATAACACCAAGACCAGCAGAGCAGAGAGCCAGCTTTTCCCTAACAGACAGAACAAAAGTCCTAGCCTGACTCTCAGTGGTCCAAACTGAGTTGGCAATCACAGCAACCAGAGGCATGTGAGGCTCTGATTGGCCAGGTCTGGGTCACATGACCATCCTGGTCATCGGAAGTGGAGTTGCTATCACTTACACCAAAAGAACCACTGGTTGGGGGAGGGGATGTCCTGAGGAAAATTGAGGTGTTGTTCCTTGAAGAGGGTGAAAAGATGAGGGTGGGTGGGTAGAGAAACAGAGTAAAGTGATCAGTAGATGGCAGCCAAACTTGAAGGGAGTAGTTGGCTTCCTTTTTCCAAAGTTCTAACCTGTCTATCCTTGGCTGAGTCAGAAAATTATTTCTGAAAAATTTTCAGCAGTTCTGGTGTGTTCTGCCAAAAAAGAAGTATCAGTCAAGATATAAAGGCCTAGCTGCTTAATTAATGGGCCTGGCAGGAAGAAGGACAGGTGTACTGTGAGTACAATGAACACCCAGTGAGGTCGGGGCAAAGGGGGAGGGGAAGAAGGCTAATGTGGTTTCAGGGCAGCTCCACCCCCTCAGACATGATCTGATGCTGCTGCTGCTGTTTCCCCTTCGTGTCTTTAGAGAAAGTAGGAGACACCTGGTTGGATCCCTTGGACGGGTAACAAGGTGACTAAGAGGAGGGCTGGACTCCAGGGTGGGAACAGGGCAGCAAAAGTCTGCAGGAGTCAACCTGGAAATTGTTTCCTCTTTGCAGGACTTGAGAACTTTCCTGGGCAACCACCAGATAACACAGTTCTCCTATGCCATGCCCAGAGCATAAAAAATAATAAAATACAAAGAAGGATGTACATCATAGAATTAACTTTGGCTGCATATAACAGAAACTCAGTACCTATTAGTTTGTTTTTCTCTCACTTAAAACAAGTCCATGGGTGGGCAGCTCAAGGCTTGTGTTGCCACAAAGTCATCAAAGACCGTTTGTCTAACTTTGCCCTCTGCTTTCTTTTGAATTGGCTTATGATCTCAAGGCTGCTGGAAAGTTTACTCTGCCCACTCAAGGGAGGAGCAGAGCAAGGGCATGAATGTGTGATTCCATTACGGGAGGAATGAAAGAACTCCAGTCCCCCAAAAGGGCCAAGACAGAGTGTTAACACTTCTTTTTAAGAGCACTCACTTCCCATCTAAGTGTCTTGCAACTTGCGGGTGTGCAGTAAATATTGCCAAGTGAATTATATCTTCCTGGCTGCTCCAACACAGCAGCAACTTCCTGCTCGTATGGAAAATTGAACATGCAGCCATCTCAGCTAAGATTTATTGCACATTTTCAAGTCAGGCACACTGCTTAGAGAAGCATCTTGCATGCATCTTTTTTCTAGTTGTGAAGTATCTTATTATTTAATAATGATTTTAAACATCAGGGATCTGAGGCCCAGAGAGCTTAAGTGACTGGCCCAAGGTCACACAGGGATCGAGGACTTGAACCCTCATGTGCCTGACTCCAAAGGATCTTTTCTTAACTATTAGATGAACTTGCTTCCTTGATTCTCAAAAAAGGTCAGTACTGTAATATTCATTGCAAAGTCATCAGAGCTAACGCTTATGGGAGGCTTATTGTATGCCCAACTTTGTTCTAAGCATTTTATGTGAATCATCCCATGTAATCCTCATGCACAATCCTAAGTACTATAATTATCCCAGTTTACAGATGTGGAAGCTGAGTCACAGAGAAGTTAAATAAGTTGTCCTTGAGTGGCGGAGGTAGCATTCAAACACAGGCAGCCTGACTGCAAAGCCTGTAGCAGATACTGTCTGTGCCTCCCGCATATCCTTTCAGCAATCACCTTCTTGTGCAAGCTGATCTCTGATGGTTCACACTTCCCACCCTGCACTTGAACAACCCTAACAGTGAGTGCTGCCTCAAAATTTGTAACCTGGGCACCTCACTCACCTCCCTCTAGTCCTGGACCTGCTAACTTCCAGAACCTGGACTTGGCTCTGTCCTCCAGGGCTGGCTGGGCAAGTATAGGGGCAAATCAGAAGTGCCAGGGAATTAACATCCCCTGGGGAGCACTCCTCAACCAATGACTGACAGGAGTTGAAGGATAAATACACCAGCTCCCTCCCCTCAGGTGGGATCATGTTCTACACAGTTCCCAGTGTTCCTCAGAGCCTCAGCTGCCCACAGTGGTACTTTGTACCATTTTATTAACTTCATTTCCTTCCCTTTCTCCCTTCCTTACTCCCTTCCTGATATTTCCTGGAGTCATCTCTCCAATAAACAATTTGCAGTAGGATCCTTGCCTCTGAGTGTCTTTGGGGGGAACTCAAACTAAGTAGAGCTTAAAGTTCCAGCCACTACACCGATTGCCTACATATATCAAGGTTATTTGTAAGCACAAACAAAACTAGCAACTTAGAAAATACCTGGAGGGCACCTAAACAGGGAACTGGCTAAATCAATCTTTGTGTGCATGTGTATATCTTGCTGTATATGCATGTGTGTATGTGTGCATGGGTGTGAAGTTGTGTGTGTACAGACCTCTCAGATGGGCTTCTTACCTTAAAGCTCAAGGTCATCCAGTCCAGCCAAGAGGAGGCAAACTTTGAAGAGTGAACCAATTTCTCTTTCCAAACAGTTTGACAGGAAGGGCATCTATTATAGATAAGATCAGCACAAACGAATTTGCCATTTGTTGTGAATTTTCAGAGTTCAAGCCAGAGGACCTCAACCTGTGGGTATTCTGTTCTTCTGGGGTTTTTGGTGGGGAAGGGCTTCTTTCAGACGGCTGCATTCATTTTAATAAAGGTATAGTTGTTTTAACAAAGAGACACCAACTAGTTGTTACTGAAATTAGATAGAAACTATTCTCTTTCATATAAAGATATAAATACAGAGCCTGGGGCTATATGGCATCCCTAGAATCATTAGATGTCCAGATTCCTTCCATCTTGTTTTTCTTCTATCCTCAACATGTGCCTGCCAGCTCATGATACAAGACGGCTGCCTGCCATCATGTCTGCATTTGAACTGTGGAGAGCTTGTTAAGCATGTCCCCTACATTTTTTTTTTTTTTTTCGGTATGCGGGCCTCTCACTGTTGTGGCCTTTCCCGTTGCGGAGCACAGGCTCTGGACGCGCAGGCTCAGCGGCCATGGCTCACGGGCCCAGCCACTCCGCGGCATGTGGGATCTTCCCGGACCGGGGCACGAATCCATGTCCCCTGCATCAGCAGGCGGACTCTCAACCACTGCGCCACCAGGGAAGCCCTGTCCCCTACTTTTAAGGACACTTCTTAGAACTTACACATACCACTTCTGTTTACATCCCATAGGCTGGAAGGTAATCATATGGTCATATCTTGCTGCAATGGAACTACAGTGAAGTGTAGTCTCTATTCTGGATGGCCATATCTGGTCTTATTACTGAACAAAAAAAGGAGCAGATATTGTGGAACAAGTCTCTAAGGAGGGCCTCACCAAGCCTATTGGCACCCCAGACTAGTAAATAAATAAAACCACTACTCTTCAAATGTGTGCTACATATTAGAGCAGTTTATAGCAGGGGCTGGACTTCGCAAGGGGAAGGGCAGAGAAAGAAGTGTGGGAGTGGTCTGGTTGGTTTCTCCTCTGGCCCCCAGATTAACAAAATAAAGCCCCTCCTTAGAATGCTAGTATGACATGGGCTTGCATTTCTTTTGGGGCTTCTGCCCTTTACCCAATGCCAGCAAACTTTTCAAAGGCTTCCTTCTGATTACACTCATCTCTAAGGTGAGTCCCCGTGAATGGCTTTCTTGTTCTGTCACTGCGCAGGGTTAGCCCCGTGAGTGATGTGTTCAGACTGCTGCTCTGCTGCTTCCTGGCTGTGTGACCTTGGGCAAATGACTTCACCTCTCTGAACTTCAATTTCCTCCTCTGTGAAACGGAGTTAAGAACAGTGCTTTCCTTGTACAGCTATTGTGAGAGGAGAGATGAGATCACAGATCTCAGTCTGACCCAAGAGCACCTGATATAATTGAACTATTATTACCATTCTCAGTGAAATTTTAAAAAAAGAGCGTCTCGGGACTTCCCTGGTGGCACAATGGTTAAGAATCTACCTGCCAATGCAGGGCACATGAGTTCAAGCCCTGGTCTGGGAAGATCCCACATGCCACGGAGCAACGAAGCCCGAGCGCCACAACTGCTGAGCCTGCACTCTAGAGCCCGTGAGCCGCAACTACTGAGCCTGTGTGCCACAACTACTGAAGCCTGTGCGCCTAGAGCCCACACTCCACAAGAAGAGAAGCCACTGCAATGAGAAGCCCGCGCGCCAAAATGAAGAGTAGCCCCCACTCGCCACAACTAGAGAAAGCCCACGTGCAGCAACAAAGACCCAATGCGGCCAAAAAAAATAAATAAAATAAATTAATTTAAAATAAATAGATAAAATAAAAATTAAAAAAAATAGTGTCTCCTTGATAAACTGTTTACAAGGGTACTATCCATTGGAAGTAAAATATTAGCCATATATGGAGTTTAAACTTTTTCTGGTCGCCACATTAAAAAAGTAAAAAGAGCAAGGGAAATTAATTTTAATTACATATTTGATTTAACTCAATATATCTGAAATATTATCATTTCAATATGTAATCAAATAAAGTATTCATGAAATATTTTGTACTCTTTTTTAGTGCATTAAGGCTACAAAATCCAGTGTGTATTTTACACTGACAGCACATCTCAGTTTGGACCAGCAATATCAAAGTCTCAGAACCACATGTTAGGAATGGCTGCCATGTGAATGCCATAAGTGATAAGCCATCCTTCTCTGGTTTTGTCTATGTGTAGAGCCAAAGAAGCGTTATTATGCATCCAAATCTCTGGGACCTTGGCCAAGTCTATCTGCCGGAAGCTTTCAGAGTATTTATAGGTAACTGATCTTCAGAAAATGGAAAGTAAGACCATCTCCAGCCCCCACTGTCCTCCTTCAATCTCAGGTTTGCTGCCTCAACTACTGTTTTCTAGAGGCCCAGTGGGAAGGGTCTGAAAGGAGTAGTTAAGTACCTATGTAAATGTGTAGGAAGAAGTCCGGAAGACTTTTCACCAAATTGTCAACAGTGGAAATGAGGGGTAACATCAAAGCAGACTTTAGTTTTATCAATAATACCCCTAATTTTTTCCACCAAGAATGTATTCGTGTGTTACTTATGTAAGCAAAAGTCAATAGAGGAAGAGATACAGAGAGAGAGATAGAGAAAGGCAAAGAAAAGTAACCATGATTTGAGGTAAATCCCCAAGAGTTTGAACAGAAAACACGGTGAGTGTGTGTGGGTTACCAAGTGGGTTTTGGTGCCAGCTACCTGCATTTGCGCCTCAGCCCTGCCATCTACTAGCTGGGAGACCTCGAATAAGTTTCTTATGCTCTCTGGGCCTCAGTTTCTTCATCTATAAAATGGGGATGATAATGGAACCTCCATCTCTGGGTTGTTTTAAGGATTAAATGAGTGAATGTGTGGAAGGTGTTGTGATCGTGTCTGGCATATAGAAAGTGCTCAAGAAATGTTTTTGCGATTTCTGATGAGGAGAATGTAGCAGGAGACTCTCTTGGTAAAAATACACTGGCGTGAGAGCTGGGAGATCTGGATGCTAAGTCTGGGTCTACCATCAACTAATTTGTGTGAACTTGGGCCTCAGTTTTATATTAATACAAATACTAACAACAGCAATATACATTGTTTTAGGTACTTCCTATCACCCAGGAGCTTTACGTGTTTAATTTCATCAGACTTCCCTCTGGGAAGGTACTACTATTATTTCTACAGATGAGGAAACAGAGGCTTAAGGAGCTGCAGTAGTTTGCCCAAGGCCACAAAGCTTCTACCTTCCAGTGGAGGGATGTACATTCATGCTGTCTGCTTGACGCAAGAGCCCGAGGTGACACCCCCTGCACCACGCTGCCTCACGTAAGGTCTTCTCCAGCTTTGCTGGTCTGTGATGCTGGGAGTTGAGTTGCTTGCTGGGAGTTAACAGTTCTGGGTTACAGAACTAGTTCTTTTGAATTTTTGGGCCCCAGAGTTTGCCTATCAGCTTTTTCATCTGTAAAATGGGGCCAAGAATAACACAGTGCTCTGCCTTTGAGGGGTTTCTTTCCAGCTTTCTCCTTAGGTCCTCCTCTAGACCTTCCTACCTCATTTTCTTTTCTCTTTCCAAACACTTCACTCAAGAGATCACGATGAAGATCACAGGACACAGGTGGAAGGTCTCTGAGATGCTTAAGATGAGATGTCTAAGCCAGACAGCACAAGAAGAGGAAAAAGACCGACTTTGCAGGGAAGGAAATCTGAATCAGATTACATTAAAGTATATGAGTGGGGGCTTTGAGAGAATGGTGACATGTGCGTTGTGGGACAGGGTCCCACAAGGGAGCACATGGTGCATACATGTGTGCATCCTCACACAGACACGCTGTCTGAGACGCCCTGGTGGCCGATGTTCTGGGGAAAACAAGGAAGTTGTTAAAATTATCCAGCTGTTCTGTCTAAATATGTTGCAAATCTGGTAGCCTGGAAACCTCTGGGTGACTTTTTATTTTATATTCACTGTCTTGCTGTCTGGACCCAACCTCAGGGCTCTAGAGGAGGAAAAGGGGGAGGAGAAAAAGAGAAACAGGGGTGGATTAGAGGCAGGGGGTTGGGGAGAGGAAAAAGCACAGAGAGAGAGAGAGAGAGAGAGAGAGAGAGAGAGAGAGGGAGAGAGAGATTGAAGGGCAAAGACAGAGAGACAGAGACAGAGACAGAGACAGAGATTGAGCGTGGATTGGAGGAAAGGGGTGGGTGAGAGGAATAAGTGGGGTGGGAGATTCACTTAGAGAGACAGACACAAACATACAAAGACAGAAAGACAGATGGACAGATAGATAGGAAGCGGGAGGAAGAGAGAGAGAAAGGTAGAGGAAACTCAAATAAGGAGATGAAGAGAGATAAACACAGAGAGAGTGATGGAGAAAGAGAAATTCATATAGAGACAGAGACAAAAACAAAAAACGAGGTAGAAAATAGATGAGATAGACTCAGGGAGAGAAAGACTGACACAAACATACAGAGTAAGAGGAAGAAATTGACAGACTGAAAGCAAGAAATCCACATACAGAGATGGAAAGGAGGACATAGACACACACACACACACACACACACACACACACACACACACACAGAAATATTCAAAGGGAAAGATTCACATAAGAGAAGGGCTGCCAGTCCACTGGGAAAGAGGGGGACAGAGGTAGAGAAAGACAAAGAGATTGAGACTGGGAGAGACAAATACACACACGGAGCAGAGACTATAAAGAGACAGAGAGCAAGAGAAGCAAAAAGAAAAAGGCAAAGAAACTGAGATCCACACAGAGAAAGAAAATAAACCATTCAAACAAAAAGAGCCATCAGGATTTTCTGTTCTGCCAAAACATCCTGGGAGTCAGAGTGAGTTGTGTTAGACCTTAATGCAGAACATTAATCTTTTTGAAGGAAAGAGTGGGCTTTAAAAAATGTTTTTGATATAAGTAATTGCTCCCCAAATGGGGAATTATTTTATTCCTTTTTCCTTTTCTCTTTATAACATCAGAACATTCTGAGGAGCACCAAAGACAGCATTTGAGAGTTGATATACTTTCCAAAAATATCTAGCATCAGCAGTATCTTTTTAACAAGAGAAAAAAAAGTTTCCAGACAAGAATGAGACTTCTCGATGAATGCTGTGGGGTGCAGAGCAGACTGCCAAGTAGAAAGTACTAGATCCGGGAAGGAAATACCCTTGCACTTCTCACATAGTGGCTTCCCAGAGTGCTGCAGAAGAAGGAGTTCTGAGGCCAGGTCTCAGGGAGAAAGAATGCTGAGATCTATAACGTTGTCACCACGCTCAGGGATGGGGCAGTCTTGGTGGTGTTTGCCATATATTTGCCATTCCGTTACCAGAATCTAGTCCCTGCCTGAAACACTGGCACAGTCTGAGATAACAGTGCAAGTGGAAGCCCAAATACCATATGTCTAAACACATTAAAAGTTAGAAAAGGATGCGGAATGGTATGAGGTAGCCCTGGCAAGGAAGGGTGTGAGGGAGCCGCAGGTGAGGCAGGGTGAGAGGCAGCTCCGCGTGAGGGAAGGTGAGAGGGAGCCTCGCGTGAGGGAAGGTGAGAGGGAGCCCCGGGTGAGAGGAAGTCCCGGGTGAGGGAAGGTGAGAGGGAGCCCCGGGTGAGGGTGGGTGAGAGGGAGCCCCGCGTGAGGGAAGGTGAGAGGGAGCCCCGCGTGAGGAAGGGTGAGAGGGAGCCCCGGGTGCGGGTGGGTGAGAGGGAGCCCTGGGTAAGGGTGGGTGAGAGGGAGCCCCGGGTGAGGGAAGGTGAGAGGGAGCCCCGGTGAGGAAGGGTGAGAGGGAGCCATGGGTGAGGAAGGTGAGAGGGAGCCCCGGTGAGGAAGGGTGAGAGGGAGCCCCTCGTGAGGGAAGGTGAGAGGGAGCCTCGCGTGAGGGAAGGTGAGAGCGAACCTCGCGTGAGGGAAGGTGAGAGGGAGCCCCGCGTGAGGGAAGGTGAGAGGGAGCCCCGGGTTACGGAAGGTGTGAGGGAGTCCCGCGTGAAGGAGGGTGAGAGGGAGCCCCCCGTGAGGGAGGGTGTGAGGGAGTCCCGCGTGAGGGTGGGTGAGAGGGAGCCCCGGGTGAGGGAAGAGTGAGAGGGAGCCACGGGTGAGGGAAGTTGAGAGGGAGCCCCGGTGAGGAAGGGTGAGAGGGAGCCCCGCGTGAGGAAAGGTGAGAGGGAACCCCGGGTGAGGGAGGGTGAGAGGGAGCCCCGCGTGAGGGAAGCTGAGAGGGAGCCCCGCATGAGGGAAGGAGGGAGGGAGCCCCCGGTGAGGGGAGGTGAGAAGGAGCCCCGCGTGAGGGAAGGTGAGAGGGAGCCTCGCGTGAGGGAAGGTGAGAG